>NW_022631013.1:10039883-10083930 GCF_010015895.1 Lontra canadensis | reverse complement strand
AAAGCTGTGAAAAAAAAAAAAATAAATAAATAAATAAATAAAATAAATAAAGCTGTGAGGGGCGCCTGGGTGGCTCAGTGGGTTAAAGCTTCTGCCTTCGGCTCAGGTCATGATCCCAGGGTCCTGGGAGCGAGCCCTGTGTCAGGCTCCCTGCTCGGCGGGGAGCCTGCTTCCCTTCCTCTCTCTCTGCCTACTTGTGATCTCTGTCAAATAAATAAATAAAATCTTAAAAAAAAAATAAAACAAAATAAAATTATTTCCTGGGGCATATGGCTGGCTCATTTGGAGGAGCATGTGACTCTTGATTTGGAGGTCATGAGTTTGAGCGCCATGTTGAGTGTAGAGATTATTTTAAATAAATAAATAAACTTTAAAAATTTGAAGTAGGGGTGCCTGGGTGGCTCAGTGGGTTAAAACCTCTTCCTTCGGTTTGGGTCATGGTCCCAGGGTCCTGGGATTGAGCCCCGAATCGGGCTCTCTGCTCAACAGGTAACCTGCTTCCCGCTCCCTCCCCCTCTTCCCACCCTCTGCCTGCCTCTCTGCCTACTTGTGATCTCTGTCAAATAAATAAAATCTTTTTTAAAAAATTGAAAAGAAAATTGAAGTATACGTGACACACAATGTTACATTAGTGTCAGGTGTATAACATAGTGATTTTTTAAAAGACTTTATTTATTTGAGAGAGAGAGAGAATGAGCATGAGAGTGAGGAGGGTCACAGGGAGAAGCAGACTCCCCATGGAGCAGGGAGCCTGATGTAGGACTCGATCCCAGGACTCCAGGATCATGACTGGAGCGAAAGGCAGTTGCCCAACCAACTGAGCCACCCAGGCACCCACAACATGGCAATTTGACAAGCCTATATGTCATGCTATGCTCACAAGTGTAGCTACCATTTGTCATCCTGCAATGCTATTACGATAACATTGACTATATTCCCCGTACTGTACATTTCATCCCCATGACTTATTAATTCCATAGCTGGAAGCCTGAATCTCCCATTCCCCTTTACTCGTTTTGCCCATGCCCCCATCCTTTCCTTACTCCCTACATATTTTTAACTATTATCTGCAAGACAAGAATCTGTGTTCTTAGGAATGGACAGTGAGCACGCTGCTGTCATGGTGGCAGATGTTTTTGAGGTCTAGCTTAGACTATTAATATTTTTCCTTTCCCTCTGGGTCTTTTTCTGAAGGTTCTTTCTGGTATCTTAATGCTAGGAAGTGTATATTTTGAAACTGGGATATTTCAGCCCCAATGTTTTAGGCATAACAACTTGGACAGCATGGAAATACAGTTTGTAATGTACTATTTTAACCCCTTGAATCTGTGTCTCCTTCCCACTTTAAGATTTTATTTATTTATTTGACAGAGAGAGACACAGTGAGAGAGGGAACACAAGCAGGGGGAACTGGAGAGGGAGACGCAGGCCTCCTACTGAGCAAGGAGCTTGATGTGGGGCTCCATACCATGACCCTGGGATCATGACCTGAGCACAAGGCAGACGCTTAATGGCTGAGCTGCCCAGGCGCCCCTCTCCTTCCCACTTTAGCCTGGACTCTTTACTCTCGTTGGTACAGATGGTACATGACAGTCTGTCTTGAGGTCTATTATATTCAGCCACTAACGGCAAGTATCTGGTTTTTTAAATAATTTTTAAAGTTTATGTATTTTTTTTAAAGATTTTATTTATTTATTTGACAGAGATCACAAGTAGGCAGAGAAGCAGGCAGAGAGAGAAGAGGAAGCAGGCTCCCCACTGAGCCTAGAGCCTGATGCAGGGCTCGATGCAGGGCTTGATGCAGGGCTCAATCCCAGGACCCTGGGATCATGACCTGAGCCGAAGGCAGAGGCTTTAACCCACTGAGTCACCCAGGCGCCCCAAAAGTTTATGTATTTTTAAGTAAGCTCTATGCCCAACATGGGGCTTGTACTCATGACCCCAAGATCAAGAGTCCCATGCTCTACCAACTGAGTTAGTCAGCTGCCCCCAGGGCAAGTCTCTTTTGAACAAAAGAAAAAGAAACTGGAAGAAAAGAAAAAAAAAATTTTAAAGGTTTCATTTATTTATTTGACAGAGATCACAAGTAGGCAGAGAAGCAGGCAGAGAGAGAGGGAGAAGCAGGCTCCCTGCTGAGAAGAGAGCCGGATGCAGGGCTCCATCCCAGGACCCTGAGATCATGACCTGAGCCAAAGGCAGAGGCTTAACCCACTGAGCCACTCAGATGCCCAGAAAAAAATTTTTTTAAAAGATTTATTTATTTATTTGAGAGAGAGAACAAGCATGGGCAAGTGGGAGGAGGGGCAGAGAGGGTGAAGGAGAATTCTCAAATAGACACCACACTGAGCACAGAGCCTCAATGGCTCTATCCCAAGACCCTGAGCTCCTGACCGGAGCCCACATCAGGAGCTGGATGCTTAACTGACTGATCGACCCTCACACTCCATTGGAAGAAAATTAACAATATTATGGGATATTGATAATAGTTAATATTTATTGTCCATTTACCATGTGCCAATGTTCTTAGCTTTTTACTTGTATTAATTTAGTCTTTTTCAATCTGAAGATTTAGATACTTTTTTTTTTAAGATTTTATTTATTTATTTGACAGACAGAGATCACAAGTAGGCAGAAAGGCAGGCAGAGAGAGAGAGAGAGGAAGCAGGCTCCCCGCTGAGCAGAGAGCCCGATTCGGGGCTTGATCCCAGGACCCTGGGATCATGACCTGAGCCGAAGGCAGAGGCTTTAACCCACTGAGCCACCCAGGTGCCCCTGAAGATTTAGATACATTAAAGAGTCAAGCAATCATGGGGCACCTGCTGGCTTAGTCAGTGGACCATGCTACTTTTGACCTTGGGGTTGTAAATTTGAGCCCCATGTTGGATGTAGAGGTTACTTAAAATCTTAAACAAAAATCTTAAAAAATAAAAAAGAGGGGCACCTGGGTGGCACAGTTGGTTAAGTGTCTGCCTTTGGCTTGGGTCATGGTCCCAAGGTCCCAGAATTGATCCCCACATGGGGCTCCCTGCTCAGCAGGGAGCCTGCCCCTCACTCTCCCTCTGCCTGCCACTCCCCTTGCTAGTACACTGTCAAATGAAAAAAATTTAAAAATCTTTAAAAAAAACCCTAAAATAATCATTTTAGTGGGTTGTGACCTGCTGGTTTTTTAAAACTTATTTTGAAATAATTTTACACCTAAAGAAAAGAGAATTTCCATGTACCTTCATCTTGCTTCTCTGAATGGAAGAAATCATAGTAAGAAAGTAACACTAGAACAACAACAAAAAATAAATGAACACCAGTACAAAATTTTTAACTAAACTAAAACTTTATTTGCATTTTTTCATTTTTCCCTTAATATCCTTTTTTAAAATAATCCCAGGTTCCGGGCGCCTGGGTGGCTCAGTGGGTTAAGACCTCTGCCTTCAGCTTGGGTCATGGTCTCCGGGTCTGAGCCCTGCGCCGGGCTCTCTGCTTGGCGGGGAGCCTGCTTCCCCCTCTCTGCCTGCCTGCCTCTCTGCCTACTTATGATCTCTCTCTGTCGAATTTAAAAAATAAATAAATAAAATAAAATCCAAGGTTCCAAGTCAAGATAACACAGTGCATTTAGTTGTCATGCCTCCTTAGACTCTGTGATCTCCCTCAGTTTCTGTTTTCCTTTTTTTTTTTTAAATGACTTTTGACTCATTTGAAGAGTCCCTTAGTATAATGTCCCTCAGTTACCCTCAGGCAGTAGATTTTTGGGAAGAATGCCACAGAGGTGAGGTGTCCTTTGCATTGCTTCATATCAGGGTGTTCATGATATCAATATGCCTTCTGCAGTTAACTTTGATCATTTGGTTAAGGTAGTGTCTGTCAAGTCTCTATATTATAAAGTTATTATTTTTCTCATTCCGTTCTCTATTTGTTAGACTTGAGTTATTAGGTGCAGCCCACATTCAAGGTGGAGGGGAATTAAGCTCCAACTACTGACGGAAGTACCAAAGAACCTTTTCAAACACCACAGTAGTTTCTTAAGACATATTTGGATTCACTGAAAAAATTTAAAGTAACAACAACAAACCCACCATAGTAATTCACAGATATTTTGAGGGATATACAATTTCTCCTCAAACTTTTGTGCACTTGTCCAGGCACCTGGGTGGTTTAGTCATTGGGCATCTGCTTTCGGCTCAGGTCATGATCTCAGGGTCCTGGGATGGAGTCCCACACTGGGCTCCTTGCTCAGTGGAGAGTCTGCTTCTCCCTGGCCAGTTGTCCTCCCCAGCTTCCATTTATTTATTTATTTATTTATTTATTTATTTATTTATTTATTTGATTTATTTATTTGATAGAGATCACAAGCAGGCAGAGAGGTAGGCAGAGAGAGGGAGAGGGAGGCACGAGCAGAGAGCTCGACTCGGGGCTTGGTCCCAGGACCCCAAGACCATGACCCAAGCCAAGGCAGAGGCTCAACCCACTGAGCCACCCAGGCACCCCCCCTTCCATTTATTTATATCAGTATTGACTCATGGATATTTATGCTTTGAATCAATCAAATACTATCATTATTTTGTAGCTCAAATTGTCCCATTTTTGGCCATTCAAAACTCTACTTAAAAAATGTTTTAATTTTATTACATAAATTAACCAATTTATTATATGCTAGCAGTGTTTGAAATGGTGGAGCTTTGGGGCGCCTAGGTGGCTCAGTCGTTAAGCAACTGCCTTCAGCTCAGGTCATGATCCCAGGGTCCTGGGATCCAGCCCAGCATCGGGCTACCTGCTCCATGGAAAGCCTGTTTCTCCCTCTCCCGCTCCCCCTGCTTATGTTCCCTCTCTAGCTGTGTCTCTGTCAAATAAATAAATAAAATCTTAAAAAAAAAAAAAAAACAGAAATGGTGGAGCTTCTACTGGTCTTTCAACTCCTTCAATCCTCTGATGGCTGACTTTACTGTGAGGGCAGAAGTGGTGTTGTAGTGTCCAGGTACCACCGGTGACGGTCTTCATGCAGGAGCCACAGTGCTCTTCTCTTTTCTTTTTCTTCCTTCCTTCCTTCCTTCTCTCCCTCCCTTCCTTCCTTCCCTTTCTTTCTTCCTTCCCTCTCGCTCTTTCTTTCTTTCTTTCTTTCTTTCTTTCTTTCTTTCTTTCAGAAGATTTTATTTATTCATTTGAAAGAGACAGAGAAGGCACAAATGGGGGAGAGGTGAAGGGAGAGGGAGAAGCTGACTGTGCTGAGCTGGGAAGCTGCCTTGGGGCTTGATTGGAGGGCCTGGAGATCATGACCTAAGCCAAAGGCAGATGCTTAACCATCTGAGCCACCCTTGAGCCCCACAGCTTGTCTTTTCTTCTTGGTTTTGCCACAGAAGGAGCAGGTATACTTGGGTTCCTGGCTTATTTCAATCTTCTTCATTTTCCTGAGGGAGGCACCATGACAGGTCCCCTATTTACCCATGATTCTGACCTTCTTGGTGCGTTTAGCCATGTTGCCACAAACTAGGTCTAAGCCCCTATTTTATTACTATTTTTTTAAAAGATTTTATTCATTTATTGACAGAGACACAGCAAGAGAGGAAAACAAGCAGGGGGAGAGGGAGAGGGAGAAGCAGGTTTCCTGCTGAGCAGGGAGCCTGATGCAGGGCTCAATCCCAGGACCCTGGGATCATGACCTGAGTGGAAGACAGGCACCCAACAACTGAGCCACCCAGGCGCCCCTATTTTTTAATTTTTTCTTTGAATTCCAATATAGTTAATATACAGCATTAGTTTCACATGTAAATATAGTGATTCAACAATTTCATACATCACCCAGTTCTCATCACAAGTGTACTCCTTAATCCCCCATCACCTATTTCACCCATCTCCCCACCCACCCCCCTATCTATTTTTTAAAAACAGAAATAGAAAAAAATGAAAAATATCAGGTTCATGTGCCATGATTATGTAAAATGGTATCATCAAGGAATGCTACATGAAGGGTATACTGAAACACTCAGAGTAAATAAATATATGAATAGGTATTGGTTTGTGAAACATTTTCAGTTTTATATATACATGTATGTATTTCCTCTTGTAGGTTTTGTAAATTACAGTCAAAAAGGATTAAAATAAAAGACACAAGGGCACCTGAATGGCTCAGTCAGTAGAACATACAACTCTTGATCTTGGATCATGAGTTTAAGGCCCATGTTGGGTGTAGAGATTACTCAAAGAAAAAACATCACTTTTGAAGAAAAAGAAAAAAACGATTCAAACCCCACATTATATTGAACTTTTTAAATCTAGCATTGTGATCCCCATTTTGCATTTGAGAAAACTAAGATAGGATGAGATTAAGTACCTTGCCTAAGGTCACTTAGAATCTTCTAGTACAGGGATTGCAAACTTTTGTGTGAAAGGCCAGACAGTAAAGATTTTTTTTTAAAGATTTTATTTATTTATTTGACAGACAGAAATCACAAGTAGGCAGAGAGGCAGGCAGAGAGTGAGAGGAGGAAGCAGGCTCCCTGCCAAGCAGAGAGCCCGATGGGAGGCTCGATCCCAGGACCCTGGGATCATGACCTGAACCGAAGGCAGAGGCTTTAACCCACTGAGCCACCCAGGCGCCCCCAGACAGTAAATATTTTAGGGTTTCTGGGCCACATGGTTTCTGTTATAGGTATTCAACTCTCTATTGTAGTGTGAAAGTATCCATAGACTACATAAGTGAATAATTGTGGCTGAGTTACAATGGAACTTAGTAGACTAAAATTTGAATTTTGGGTAAGTTTTGTGTGCCACGAAGTATTCTTCTTTTGATTTTGGGGGTGCATTTTTTTTTTAAAGGAAAGGAATTTTTTTTTTTAAAGATTTTATTTATTTATTTGACAGAGATACAGTGAGAGAGGGAACACAAGCAGGGGAGTGAGAGAAGGAGAAGCAGAGTCCCCACCAAGCAGGGAACCGAATATGGGGCTCGATCTCAGGAGCCTGGGATCATGACCTGAGCTGAAGGGAGATGCTTAATGATTGAGCCACCCAGGTGCCCCGTTTTGCACCGTTTTAGAATGCCTAATAAGGGGCAGGGGGCTGGCTCAGTGGGGGGAGCATGCAACTTTTTTTTTTCTTAAAGATTTTATTTATTTATTTAAGAGAGAGAGAGAGAGAGAGCGGGAGCAGGGGAGAGGGGAAGAAGCAGGCTCCCCAATGAGCAGGGAGCCCCATGTGAGGCTCCATTCCAGGACCCTGGGATCATAACCTGAGCCAAAGGCAGCTGCTTAACTAACTGAACTTCCCAGGCACCTGCAGCATGTGACTTTTGATCTTGGGGTCAAGAGTTCCAGCCCCACATTGACTACAGAGTTTACTTTGAGACAAAACAAGTGCCTGGGTGGCTCGGTTGGTTAAGTATCAGGCTCTTAATTTTGCCTCAGGTTATCATCTCCACATCAGTCTCCATGGTAGGCATGGAACTTGCTTAAGATTCTCTCTCTCCTTCTCTCTCTGCTCCAACCCCCCAAAACAAAACAACAACAACAAAAAACATTCGACTTTAGGGCATCTGCCTGGCTAAGTCGATGGAGAATGGGGCTCTTGATCTCAGGTTTGTGAGTTCAAGCCCCACATTAGGTATAGAGCTTACTTTTAAACAAAACAAAACAAAACAAAAAAAAAAAAAAGAGGGGCGCCTGGGTGGCTCAGTGGGTTAAAGCCTCTGCCTTTGGCTCAGGTTATGATCTTAGGGTCCTGGGATCAAGCCCCGCATCGGCTCTCAGCTCAGCAGGGAGCCTGCTTCCTCCTCTCTCTGTGCCTACTTGTGATCTCTCTCTCTCTGTCAAATAAATAAATAAAAATTAAAAAAAAAAAAGAGGGGCACCTGTGTGGCTCAGTGGGGTAAGCCTCTGCCTCTGGCTCGGGTCATGATCTCAGGGTCCTGGGATCGAGCCCCACATGAGGCTTTCTGCTAATAGGGAGCCTGCTTCCCGCCCCCCACCCCGCCTGCTTCTCTGCCTACTTGTGATCTCTGTCAAATAAATAAATAAAATCTTTTAGAAAAAGAAAAGAAAAGAAAAGAAAAAATGGCTAATAATTCTTAGCTAAGGCTTTGTAGAAAACTTGGAGATGGGCTGGTTTTGACCTGTGAGTTGTAGTTTGCTGACCCTTGTTCTAGAATTCAGGCCTTCCTGGATTCCTCTGGAACCCAAACCTCAACCACTGACTTGGGTTATATAGTATTGTTGAAATCAAATAATGGTTTTCATGGTAGTAATATTTCCTTAGGATTCTTAAATTCCAGTTATTTTCTGAGGACTTTCATAGGCAGTGTCTTGCATGAATTCAGCAATGCCATGTAAAGTAAGCAGAATTTCACTACTTAAAAGATTTATTTATTTACTTGAGAGAGAGAAAGAGAGAGTGAGCTAGAGGGGTGGGGGAAGGGCCAAAGGAGAGAGAGAATTTCCAGCAGACTCTTCGGTGATCAAGAAGCCTGACATGGGGTTCTTATCTCACAACCTTGAGATCATGACTTAAGCTGAAGGCAAGAGACAGACGCTTAACCAACTGTGCCACCCAGATGCCCCTTGTTTATTTTTATTATTATTTTTTAAGTAAGCTCTAGGTCCAATGTGGGGCTTGAACTCAGAACCCTGAGATCAAGAGTCTCAAGCTCCACCAACTGAGTGAGCTGGGCGGCCTGAAGAAGCCAGATTCTCATTAGAAGGTTGCTCTTGACATGAAACATAGGTAGGGGAATCTTGGATGATTTTTATGGTTAAGAGTCATGGATCATTCATCTCTATCTGCTAAAGAGAGAGATCTGCCAAAGGGACCAAAACATTCTACGTGCTGATGGTCAGGCTACCCTTTTCCCTCCATGGTGTACATTTTTGCTTCTTAAGGGTGTTTTTGGTTTTTTTTTGTTCTTTTTTTTTTTCTTTTTTTTTTTTTTTAGATTCTATACAGACCATTCCCACTCAGTTATCACATTCTTCTGCAGGTATATTGCATCGGATTATGATCACTTACTGTGAGTCAGGAGATTAGACTTGAACTTAATCAGTGATTAGCTCTGGAGTTTATACATTTTGATTTTATCTTCCTAAATCTCAGCTACCCATTACTGATTCTCTCTGAGATGGACTTCATCTGGTTTCACCCACCTTCTTTATTGTCTGCCATGTTTACAGACTTAAAAGCCCAGGATTCTGAGGATTTTTCCAGTGTATTTTCCATCATATTATGCTCTTACTGTAGTCCAGCCAAGGATATTTAAACAAAAACTAGTGAATTGGATAGTGATGTTCTTTGCAGTCACAGGATGTAAAATAAGTTTCAATGTATCAGAGTCAGGCTGGGTGGGCATGGGTGGTAGTGATACCCCCTAGGGGAGCCTATTGGGAGAGGATAGTTCTATTACATCCAGGTGGTAATAACTGTTATCAGTGAGGTTTTAGGACTTTGATGCCCTTATTTTTTATCTCTGATCTTAGATCTAAGGTGGGACTTTCCCTTGATAAATGATAATTTATCGAAAGTCTCCAGCAGAGTATGCCTGCTACAGAAGAGACATGTTTTTGAATATAACAGAAGAGGAAATTGAGGGACTAGAAAGGTGACATATCTTGTATCAGTCACAGAACTAACACATCTCTCTCTTTTTTTTCTTTTTTAAAGATTTTATTATTTGACAGAGAGAGAGATCACAAGTAGGCAGAGAGGCAGGCAGAGAGAGAGGGGGGAAGCAGGCTCCTCGCTGAGCAGAGAGCCCGATGTGGGGCTCAATCCCAGGACCCTGAGACCATGACCTGAGCCGAAGGCAGAGGCTTAACCCACTGAGCCACTCAGGGGTCCCTTTCTCTCTCTCTTATTTATTTATTTTTTAAAGATTTTATTTATTTATTTGACAGAGATCACAAGTAGGCAGAGAGGCAGGCAGAGAGAGAGGAGGAAGCAGGCTCCCCGCTGAGCAGAGAGCCCGATGCGGGGCTTGATCCCAGGACCCTGAGATCACGACCCGAGCCGAAGGCAGAGGCTCTAACCCACTGAGCCACCCAGGCGCCCCCCTCTCTCTCTTTTTAAATATATATTTTATTTATTTATTTGAGAGAGAGAGAGAGAGCACAAGCAGGGGGAATGGTAGGCAGAGGAGAAGCAGGCTCCCCGCTGATCCCGACTTTAGCCAAAGGCAGGCACTCAACCAATTGAGTCACCCAGGCACCCCTCTTTTTTAAAATTTACATATTTATGTTTAGGAAAACCTATACCCAACCTGGGGGTACAACTCACAACACTGAGATCAAGAGTCATATACATGCTCTTCCAACTGAGCCAAGCCAGGCACACTGGTCTCTCTTTTCTTTTTCTTTCTCTCTCTTTTTTTTTGGGGGGGGGGTCTCTCTTTTCTTATTATCTTTAATTAAAAAACCAGTACTTCTTTATGCAAAAATTAAAATGTTATAGATTACATTAGTCCCTTTTTACTAGCACCCTCGACCACAAACCCTCCTTCCCACTCTACAGAGATAGCTCCTGTTACAACGTTTGTTTTCAGAATTGTTTTCTTGTACTCTTTCCCTTAAAGCCTCTTGTCTCAAGGGTGGTTTTATCTTTGACTCTCCCACACAGTTCTATAAAGCAGGAATACAAAGAGGAGGAAGACTGAACTGACCCTGCGCAATTCCAGCTCACTGTCAAAAGGGAGAGATAAGATACATCTACACATGAATGGTCGTGATAATTTTTGTTTTGGCCTGAGCATTCTTTGATCAATTCAGATGTGTAACAAAGGCTTCCCTTGAACTGAGCAGGACTGTTAAGGTTTCAATTGTTATTAATCAAGTAATTTAACCTACAACAGTCTATTAGTAACTAGGGTGTTAGTTGGTAATTAGCGTAGTGTCCTGCATAAAGAGTGTATGCTAATTCCCTTCCCACCTTACTTTAAAAAAAAAACCTTTTTAACATATCACAGTACTCACCATAGCCACCTTTTTAATTTTTTTAAAGTATCTATTTATTTAAGAGCAAGCGAGCGAGAGAGAACACAGAGATTAAGACGGAGAAGCAGACTCCCCGCTGAGCAGGGGGACTCCGGGGGACTCCGGGGGACTCCGGGGGACCCCCCCCCCCCCCGCCGCCCACGCAGGGCTCCATCCCAGGTCTCTGAGATCAAGAACTGAGCCAAAGGCAGACGCTTAACCCACCAAACTACCCAGGCTCACCCCCACCCCCACCCCCACCCAACCTTTGTTTCTTATCTGCTGTGCCCGAAGGGTACATACCAGGTGTGAAAGTAATTACTACTGTTTATTGAGGGTTTAACTATGTGCCAAACAGGTACTTTATATGAGCTCATTTATTTATTTGTTTTAAATATTTCGTTTATTTATTTGAGAGAGCACCAGCAGGTGGAGCGGCAGGTAGAGAGAGATGGAGAAGCAGGTTCCCTGCTGAACAGGGAGTTCAATGCGGGGCTTGATCCCAGCCCCTGGAATGATGACCTGACCCAAAGGCCGATAGTTAAACAGCTGAGCCAGCCAGGTGCCCCTGCATGATCTCATTTAATTTTCACTACCTGGTGAAGTGGTGTTATTGCGAAGGAAAGAAGCTCAAATTGAGGTAAGGCCAAAGTCTGTGTACCTAACCAGCCCGAGATACTGCCTTTGAGAATTAACTAGGTCAGTAAACGGGGCAATACTTTAAACTCCAAAATACTGGGGCGTCTATGTGGCTCAGTCTGTTAAGTGTCCGCCTTCTCTCAGATCATGATTTCACGGTCCTGGGATGGAGCCCCACACTAGACTCTCGGTTCAGCGGGCAGTCAGCTGCTCCTGCTCCCTCTGACCTCCCACCCTGCTCCTGCTCTCGCTCACGCTCTAATAAATAAATACAATCTTAAAAAAAAAACAAACCCACACACAAAACTCCAAAATACTATGCCACAAGTATAAAGCATTATCTCTTCAATTATGCTTAATACCTGGAGTTAAGATCTTTCTGAGAGGAGGATTATTGTTTGGAGATACAAAATCTGGTTTGGTTCTCTTCAGCTAGAAACAACTCAACCTCTCAACCTTTTTATTTTTTAAGATTTTATTTTTTAAGTAATTTCTGCACTCAAGGTGGAACACGAATTCACAACCCCAACATAGAGACCCTATCGACTGAGTCAGCCAGGTGCCCCCTAAGCCTTTCTTTACAGGGAGCAATCCCTGGCTCAAAGGGTTTATTATAAGATTTAGTAAAAATTGTTGTATTGAGGGGCGCCTGGGTGGCTCAGTGGGTTAAAGCCTCTGCCTTCGTCTCGGGTCATGATCCCAGAGTCCGGGGATCGAGCCCCGCGTGGGGCTCTCTGCTCCTTGGGAAGCCTGCTTCCTCCCCTCTCTCTGCCTGCCTGCCTCTCTGCCTACTTGTAGTCTCTATCAAATAAATAAATAAAATCTTTTTTTCTTTTTTTTAATTTTTAAAGATTTTATTTATTTGACAGAGACCACAAGTAGGCAGAGAGGCAGGCAGGCAGAGAGAGAGGAGGAAGCAGGCTTCCCAAGGAGCAGAGATCCCGATGTGGGGGTCGTCCCCGGACTCTGGGATCATGACCCGAGACGAAGGCAGAGGCTTTAACCCACTGAGCCACCCAGGCGCCCCAATAAATAAAATCTTTAAAAAAAATTGTTGTATTGACATGCAGTAAACAATCAATAAACGTTAATCAATTTACGCATAAGAGACTTGATAAAAGAATCCAAGGCCCACGTTTAATAAGACAAGCCCCGAGGCCCATCTGCCCTGGGTAAGTTTCTATTGAAGCCTGCTCCACGATGCTGCACCTGGGGTAGCCGTTGGCGTTTTCCCGCGCAGAGGGCGGAGCGGAGCGCGAGACCGGGAACCTAGTAGCGGAACCCCATCCCCCGCCGGGACTACATCTCCCAGCGGGAATCGCGTTCATTGCCCGGCAAGCCGCGTCCACTGGTATTAGTCGCAGAAGTCAGTACTGTCCGTTTTCCCTCACGGTTTTGCCTCGGCACTAAATCATAAATGCAAGGTCTATGAACCCGCGAGGGAAAGGCTGCGGTGGTAGGTACTTTCGCTGTGCAGCATATTGGCGATAGTATTCCCCCCTCCCCCCGCGCAAGGTTTGGGGGAGCTAGGCCTGTTTTGAATGGTTGGGCCACATCACGTGATGAGAGGAAGGCGGCCGCAGGGGAGCGACTCGTGGTGCCTTGTGAGGTCATCACAGCGCGACAAGCTGCAGTTGTGGGCATTCTGGATGCGGTATGTATTAGCCTCTTGACAACTCTGAGTACGAGAAATTTTATAAGATCTCCCCTATTTGCTCCTTCCCGGTGCCTAACCGCACCTCGGCGTTGTTGGCCTCTCTAGATGGCATGGGGGAGGCTGGAGGAAGCGACGTGCTCTGTGGGCGGGCTGATGGGCCGGGAACGAGCGTCGCGTGGTGGCTCCTCCTTCGCGCGTGACGCAGAGGTCACGTGACGAACCAGGGCGCCTCTGCCGCCGCCGCCGCTTTGTAAGAGGCACATTGGCAGGTAACGAGCGGCGGCGGCGGAGGCGGCTGGTCCCGAGTCCAGCGAGAACAGCAGCGGTAATTGGCACCCTCTCTCTCCTTTCCTGTTCCATGAGCCCTGAGTGTTGCAGCGTGCGGTTTCTAGTCCTGGGTTCAGCTCTTCTTTCCTCGAACCCTCTTCATACTGCCCCAGCGCCCACTCCTGAAGACCGGGCCAAGCGTCCCTTGCCAGCTTCATGCGTCCCCAGTATGCCCAGGCCCGGGCGCCTTCCTTCCTCTCTGTGCGGGCAGTCCTGCGCTTCTTCCTGCCTACCCCAGTCGTAGTCGGCCTGGCCCCACCCAACCCCAGGGGGCGCCTTCCCCTCCCCCCCCTTCGGGTTTCTGCCCTAGAGGGTGTGGTTTTCTCTCCCACCTCTGTCCCTGCCTTCCTCTCGGCTGGAGCACCCGCGCCGCTCTGATGTTTCCCATCCTGACCATTTTTAGGTTTTCATGCCTGTCGCTAAGTCTTGGGACTGGGCGTCTTAGAGCCCAACTTTCTGCGCACTGTAGCTTTACTCGGTTTACCCGGAGGAATAGATTCTACTCCTTCTTATTCTGGGAGGTTTTGGTGTTAAGACTCTTGGGGACTTAGTTTTTCTCTTCAGTCCCGGTCCCTCTAGTCTGGTTTTATCATAGTTTTTCTAATGTAGTTTTGAGAGCACCCTGTAAGCCAAAGTTCTGCGTTATTCTCTCTTTAGTAAATTACATTTCCGTTTCCTTTGCCTGTGGATCACTTTCCCACTTGGCTTTTCCACCTCTTCCCCTCGGTTTTCAATCTTATTTTTTTGCCAGGGCATCTTAAGTGCTGCCACTCTGGTCTCCTATCCTTGCTCTCTAGGAGTTGATCCCTCCTGTTTGACGTAATCTTGTAGCTTCACCACCACCTCTGTTGGATATTGGTTTCTGCTTATATCCGAGGTATGTGATATGTTAGTATTTAGGCTTATTATCTTTAGCCCTTTTGTACACTAACAGTTGAGAGCTTTCGATGGTCTTTTTAAGGTATCCAAACATCTTTTATTCAGAGGGCATATAATTAACTTTTTGGGTGAACCCAGGCCTTTTATATTTTCTATTCAGTTATGGTATACTTTCAATTAATTATTAATTAACGTTTATGGTATACTTTTTAAACCAAGAGTTATGTCAGTGGTGTATTCCTCACTTTTTGTCATGCACTGTACATCCTAATTTTTAGTGTCATTTTGTCTAATACAGGTGGAGGAAAGATGGACCTAATACCTAAGTTCTCCTGTATCCTCGGCATTGGGTGCCTAGATTGGCATGGTACTTAACTGTTTCGGGAAAGGGAATAAATTCCACTCTGGAGACCATAGAGTTTTATAGTCCACCAGTATCTCTTATGTACTTGCAGGGACCCTTGGCTGGGTCTGTCATCCTTATATTTCTGTGAACACTTATCTCTAGGCAGAACTGATTAGTCTCCCACATTGCTCTTCTACATCTCCAGTATGTTCCATGTGATTTTTCCTGGTTAAGGCTGGTTCACATGGGTGATGAGATTTCCCCCATCTCTGTCTTGCTAGTTTTCCACAGCTTTGATTTCCCATTTGCTTCTGTGTTGCTTCTGACCCTCAGAAATGAAACAATTCAGAGAAGGGAGTTTTTTTGGTTGTGTATGAAATACAGCTGGAAATGGTGGCATGGAAATGAGGCCATGGGAAAGGGTTGTGATAATTGCCTCTCCTGCCTGTTTCCTGCTGTTCTGGTTTCCTCTAGCCTCTCTCTTTAAATGTGGGCTGTACCAGCAGCAGTCACATGGATCTGCCTTTAGAACAAGGCTAGAACAACAATAACACCTCGTTTCCCTTTCCTGGTAACTGATGGCAGCCTGTGCAGTGCTCACCAGCCAGTGTCTCTTGGTATTAGCCTGAGTGACTTTTATTGTTTAGGGAGAAATGGTAGAACATGAAGAAGAATGGTTAATTTCAGTAGGCCCTTGTGTTTTCATGGGAAGGAACTGGTTGCTATCTCTACTCCTTTAACAGTACACTACATGTAGAAAGTATAAACCAGTGTGGAAGTTTTAAACTGTTATGAAGTGAAGCCTTCACTTTGGAAGTGTTAAGTCTTGAAGTATTGATTCCCCAGTCCTTTTTATTTTATTTTTGTAAGGATTTTATGTATTTCTAGAGCTTGACTGTGTGCAAGTGGAGGAGGGGGGATGAGATGGGAGGGAGGAGCAGGAGGAGAGGAACTAGAAGACTGCTGCTGAGTGTGGATCCCCACCCACGGTTTGATCCCACAACCCTGAGATCATGACCTGAGCTGAAATGAAGAGCTGTATGCTTAATCCGCTGAGCCACCCAGGTGCCTCCAGTCCCGAATCCTTTTTTAAGTTTTTTATTTATTTTTATTTTTTTTTTTAAGATTTTATTTATTTGTTTGACAGAGATCACAGGTAGGCAGAGAAGCAGGCAGAGAGGGAGGAAGCAGGCTCCCCGCTGAGTGGAGAGCTGGATTCGGGGGCTCGATCCCAGGACTCTGGGATCATGACTCAAGCCAAAGGCTTTAATCCACCGAGCCACCCAGGCACCCCTGAATCCTTTTTAAAAATGGTGACTTAAGATGTGTTGTTGTTATAAGACACCTTTTTTTTTCTCTTAAAGATTTTATTTATTTGAGAGAGAGAGAGCATGAGAGGGAGGGTCAGAGGGAGAAGCAGACCCCCTGTGGAGCTGGGAGCCCGCTGTGGGACTCGATCCGGATCCCGGGATTCTGGGATTATGACCTGAGCTGAAGGCAGTCGCTTAACCAACTGAGCCACCCAGGTGCCCTACTTTTTTTGGTTTTGGTGTAAGCCTGTTGAAGAGGTTTGAGGAATGCCTGCTCAAAAGGAGTCTACATGAATTCACAGATCGTGAAATTGCTCTTTCTTACATCTTATTTTGTTTATTAATCCTGTGAGATCATTAGTTGGCTCTTCGTTAATTCCAGTGAATGGAGTGTGGCATGTATGGCACTGGTTGTGTTGACTGGTAAGGTGGTGGATCACTGATAGGTGTTACTCCCTCCCTGCTCCCCAACCCGTAGGAGAGTGAAGATACGACTTAAAGGAAGGCAAAGAGAGGGAAGACTTAGAGGGAATATCACCACATAAGCCTGGGGTTAGTTCTGAAATAATTTTGGCCCAACTCAAATATTTAGGAATGGAATCCTTTTTTTTAAGCCCAAGAACGAAATTAATCAGGTTTGGGTGGTGTTGTTGCTGCTGTTGTTTTTAATTTTTAAAAATAAAACTTTAGGGGCGCCTAGGTGGCTCAGTGGGTTGGGCCTCTGCCTTTGGCTCAGGTCGTGATCCGGGGGTCCTGGGATCCAGCCCCGCGTCGGGCTCTCTGCTCAGCAGGGAGCCTGCTTCCCTTCCTCTCTCTCTGCCTGCCTCTCTGCCTACTTGTGATCTCTCTCTGTCAAATAAATAAATAAAAATCTTAAAAAAAAAAAAAAACTTAAAAATTTTTTTTTTTTTTTTTTTTAATATTTAGAGAGAGAGGGTGTGAGTGAGGGGTGGGACAGGGGTGGAGAGAATCTCAAGCTGACTTCAGGCTGAGCACAGAGCCTGTTGTGGGGTTTGATCTCAACCCTGGGATCATACCTGAGCCAAAGGCAGACGCTTAACTGACTAGCCATCCAGGCATCCCAAAAATAAAAAATGTGGGGGGGGGGAAGGTAATTTATTGGAGGTAAAAATTTTTTTGTTATGGATTTTTGAAGACCAGGTTTGTGAATTTGTTGCTGACATGGCATGTGTGCTAGAGTGAGTTTTAATTTTCAGATAACTCATTTCCTTTCCTTTTTTTTTTTTTTTTTTTTTTTTTAAGATTTATTTATTTGACAGAGACAGCGAGAGAGGGAACGCAAGCAGGGGGAGTGGGAGAGGGAGAAGCAACACCCCCCCCCCCCAAAGGGAGCCCAATGGAGGACTCCATCCCAGGACCCTGGGATCATGACCTGAGCTAAAGGCAGGCGCTTAACGACTGAACCACCCAGGTGCCCCTGGATAACTCACTTTCATACTGGGTGATAAAATCAGTTGAATTGGAACTTAGTATCTATTTGGAATTTATGAAATGGGGCTTAAAGGAGTAGATGTTTCATTTAAGACTATGTAGAGTTCTTAGAAAAGTTGTTAGGAATGTGTGGCTTGTTTTTCTTCATTTGGAACTCTGAAAGCAATAGAACGTATATTTGAATGGGTCTAAAACATAAAATTTTATGAGAAGATTTTCAGATTTATAGAGGAGAGACTTTGATTTGGATTTAGTTCCAAGTTACTGTTGCTGCAGCCTTGTTTCTTACTATTAACAGTTGTTATTATTAATCTGTTTTTAACTAAGATGTCACATAGGAACTTTCAAGTTATACTGTATGGGGGCACCTGGGTGGCTCAGTCTGTTGAGCATCCAACTCTTGGTTTTGGCTCAGGTTGTGTTCTCATGGGGCCAGGGATGGAGATCCTGTTTCTAGCTCTATGCTCAGTGGGGAGTCTGCTTGAAGATACTCTCCATCTGCCCTCCTCCCCTGCCCCCCACTGCTTGCACAGCACATGTGTGCACTCTTTCTCTCACTCCCTATCTCTTTCTCAAGTAAATAAATCTTTTTTTTTTTTTAATTTTTATTTATTTATTTGACAGAGATCACAAGTAGGCAGAGAGGCACGCGGAGAGAGGGGGGCAAGCAGGCTCCCCGCTGAGCAGGGACCCTGATGCTGGACTCGATCCCAGGACCCTGAGATCATGACCTGAGCTGAAGGCAGGGGCTTAACCCACTGAGCCACCAGGCACCCCTCAAATAAATCTTTAAAAAGAATAAAGTTATATGGTGTGTCCACAGTCCAGTAATACTAAGAACATTACTCTAAATTTTTTACATATAATCTCAATCTTATCAGGTCACTCCTAGATACTATATGTGTGAGAACTTTTGGGAGCTCAGAATTGCTTCTTGTTAATGGTGTTTTTCTCCCTCTCTGTCTTCTTTCTCTCCACTCGCTCCCTCCCTTTTTAAAATTTTTATTTCTCTTCCCTTTATTTTCTCTCCATTTTATTTTTCTGCTTCCTTCTGCCCTTTCATCCCCATACAAAAAAATTCTCAACACTGTCTCAACTGAGGACCTTCTGACAGTACTTGCCACGTAACATGCTGCTGTCCAGGCAGGCAGATGAAAACCTAAAATATCATTGCAACCTCTTTTCATGGGCTTGGGCAAGGTGCATAGTGCTGTCTGTGTTGTGTGTCTACCTAGCTGGAACGTGCTCTTTGAAGGGTGTGATCTTTAATTTGCTAAGAGTGTTTGGTATTTTCAAATCATTAAGCAAGAGAATAAGTGGGCTTAAAAAAAAAAAATACAGGTTTAGCTTAAATAGGGTGTAGGGGAAAAAAAAAACCAACACTGGCTTTAGGATTGATTGACAGGCATTCCATTACATTGTTTTTAGACCAAATCAGTTTGTTCCTCGTCTTTTGAAATTTCCGTTTTATGGAAGTTTTTAGGGTCAGGCTGTCTGGTACTATTTTACCTAAGAAAATACATTTTATAAAATCTGAGAAAATCAAAAGATAAAAATGACTTAATCGTGGTTTAACATTTTAGTAGAAATTCTTTTTTTTTTTTATAAAGATTTTATTTATTTGACAGAGATTACAAGTAGGCAGAGAGGCAGGCAGAGAGAGAGAGGAAGGGAAGCAGGCTCCCTGCTGAGCAGAGAGCCCGATGCGGGACTCGATCCCAGGACCCTGAGACATGACCTGAGCCGAAGGCAGAGGCTTAACCCACTGAGCCACCCAGGCGCCCCTATACTTAATGATTTTTATTGAGAAATAGAGAATATGTACCAAAAAAGTTGTATGGGGAATAAAAACACATGTAGAGTTTTCAAAAACAAGAATAAAATGACTAGCCAAGAAGTAGAGTATTATTATTACTGGCGGGGGGGTGGGGGACACCTGGGTGGCTCAGTTGGTTTGGGGCCTGCTTTCAGCTCAGATCCTAGAGTCCTGGGATCCAGCCCCGCATGGGGCTCCCTGCTCAGGGGGGAGGCTGGTTCTTCCTCTCCCTACCTTTTGCTCTCCCTCCTTGTGCTCTGTCTCTTTCAAGGAAAATCTTTATTTATTTATTTTTTTAAAAGATTTTATTTATTTATTTGACAGAGACAGTGAGAGAGAGAACCCAAGCAGGGGGAGTGGGAGAGGGAGAAGCAGGCTCCCGGCAGAGCAGCGAGTCTGAGAAGGGTTTCGATCCCAGGACCCTGGTATTATGACCTGACCCAAGGCAGACACCTAACAGCTGAGCCACCAGGTGCCCCTCTTTCAAGTAAAATCTTAAAAAAAAAAAAAAAAAAAAATTTTTTTAGAATTTATTTATTCATTTGACAGGCAGAGATCACAAGCAGGCAGAGAGGCAGGCAGAGAGAGAGGTGGAGGCAGGCTCCCTGCTGAGCAGAGAGCCCGATTCGATTCGGGGCTCGATCCCAGGACCCTGGGATCATGACCTGAGCTGAAGGCAGAGGCTTTAACCCACTGAGCCACCCAGGCGCCCCTATATATCTTTTTTTTTTAAACATTTTTTAGATTTTTTTTTTTTAAGACTTTATTTATTTGACAGATCACAAGTAGGCAGAGAAGCAGGCGGAGAGAGATGGTGAAGCAGGCTCCCCACCGAGCAGAGAGCCCGGTTCGGGGCTCCATCCCAGGACTCTGCGATCATGACCTGAGCTGAGCACAGATGCTTTAACCCACTGAGCCACCCAGGTGCCCCCATTTTTAGAATTTTTATTCCATAAATAATACATAGTTTAATATTGCCATTTTCAGCCTTGAATTATTCATTCAAAGTAAACTACTCACAATGTGGGGTTCAAACTCAAACCCTGAGATCAAGAGCCCCATGTTCTACCAGCTGAGTCAGCCAGGCCCCCCTCAATCTTGGTTTTTTTTTTTTTTTTTTTTTTAAAGATTTTATTTATTCATTTGACAGAGATGACAAGTAGGCAGAGAGAGGCAGGCAGAGAGAGAGAGGAGGAAGCAGGCTCCCCGCGGAGCAGAGCGCCCGATGTGGGGCTCGATCCCAGGACACTGGGATCATGACCTGAGCCGAAGGCAGAGGCTTTAACCCACTGAGCCACCCAGGCGCCCCTATATATCTTTTTTTTTAAAACATTTTTTAGATTTTTTTTTTTTAAGATTTTATTTATTTGACAGATCACAAGTAGGCAGAGAAGCAGGCAGAGAGAGATGGTGAAGCAGGCTCTCCACCGAGCAGAGAGCCCGGTTCGGGGCTCCATCCCAGGACTCTGCGATCATGACCTGAGCTGAGCACAGAGGCTTTAACCCACTGAGCCACCCAGGTGCCCCCATTTTTAGGATTTTTATTCCATAAATAATACATAGTTTAATATTGCCATTTTCAGCCTTGAATTATTCATTCAAAGTAAACTATTCACAATGTGGGGTTTAAACTCAAACCCTGAGATCAAGAGCCCCATGTTCTACCAGCTGAGTCAGCCAGGCCCCCCTCAATCTTGTTTTAAATGGAATTTTTTTTGATACTTCTTTAACTCTTAAATGTTTTAGATTCATTCATGTTGATTCTATCAGTCATTTTGAGTAGTGTGGTACTCCATTGTAAGGATATGTTACATCTTACTCTGTTGTGATTGATGTTTGTGTCATTTCCAGTTTCTTGTGATTAGAAATTTTTACTTGTCTCTTTGTGAACATTTGTACAACCTCACCCTCCCCCCAAAACAAACTGATTTCTTGAGACTGTGTAACTGGGACTGGAGCTTTTGGGTTGTGTTTGTAGCATGTATAACTTTATTAGGTAATCCCAAGCTGTGTTGTACAGGGTCTTCATCTTAACTACAGAACACAGAAAATTGATGACTTTTTCAGTTCTCTTCAGGGTGTACATAATTGATCTCATTCTAGAAGCCTAGGGAAGAAGTTTAATTCATGCATACAATGAATACCTTAGACATTAGTACTTATTTCTGAAGAGTGAGTTGATAAGGAGTTCCAAGTCCTTATCTAAATTGGGTATTGCTTTAATTTTTAAATGTTTTTGGCAATTCTAATGGGATATTTTAGATAAATCTTTTATGAACACCACACAGCCGGATTTTGCTTTGCTGATATCTCCTGCCAAATTCTCTTTTAACTGGAGCATGAAGACTGTCATTGTTGATTATAATTTCAGATATTTTGTATATATTTTTTGGCATCAGAGTCTTTGCTTGCCTTGTGTTTATTGTTTTTCTGTTCTTTTTGCAGTTCTGATTATTTTTTTCTGTTTGGTTTCCTTCAACTTTTTAATATTTTTCAAATCTATGAAAGCTGAAAGACTATTAGGAACACATGTATACCTTTGACCTGGAGTCTCTATTTAGTATTTTGCTACATTGACTTTTCTTTCTACTATTCACATTATCTTTTTTTTTTTTTTTTAAGATTTTATTTATTTGTCAGAGAGATGGTGAGAGAGGGAACACAAGTAGGGGGAGTGGAAGAGGGAGAAGCAGTCTTCCTGCTGAGCAGGGAGCCTGACGTGGGGCTCGATTCCAGGATCCTTGGATCATGACCTGAGCCAAAAGCAGACAGAGGCTTAACTACTGAACCACCCAGGTGCCCCTCTGCACATTATCTTTTGAGGCTGAATGTTTTGAAAGTAAAGTGAAACATCTTAACATTTATGCCTAAATATGCCCTTAGGAAGTACCTCTTTACAAGAAAGCTTCTCTTAAAAATAATAACAGGGGGTGCCTGGGTGGCTCAGTGGGTTAAAGCCTCTGCCTTCGGGCTCTCTGCTTGGCTGGGAGCCTGCTTCCCTTCCTCTCTCTCTGTTTGTCTCTCTGCCTACTTGTGATCTCTGTCAAATATTGAATGGAATCTTAAAAAAAAAGAAAAAAGTAATAACAGTAATCTAATTCTACCTGGGAAAGTGAATAAATATAATGAATAATATCAATAATACCTGATAAAAACTCACGTTTAGATTTCCCAGTTCACAAAATGTCTTTTTGTAACTTGTTAGTATCCAATCAGAGTTTCTGCTTTCCCTTATTTATGTATTGTCAGTGAAGAATAATCTTGAATGATAATCCATTTAAGTGATTATTTTGTCATTTATCAGGCATAATTGCCAGTCAGAGTATCTGATAAGTAAGATAACTACTGCTGGCATTTAGTTTTTTTTTTTTTTTTTTTTTTTTTTAAGATTTTATTTTTTTGAAACAGAGAGAGAGGGGGGGGGGAGGAGGGCGGGGAGGGGGGGGGGGGGGGGGGGTGTGTGTGGGGAGGAGCGAAGCAGGCTCCCCACCGAGCAGAGAGCCCGATGCGGGGCTCCATCCCAGGACCTTGAGATCATGACCTGAGCCGAAGGCAGAGGCTTAACCCACTGAGCCACCCAGGCGCCCCTGTATCTTGTTAATCTTATGCAGAAAAAATGATGGAAAGTCCTTTTGATATGTGGGAATAATGGTAAACTGTTACATAGATAAAAAATTTAGAAAGGAAATTTTTTTTTTCTTTAAATTTTGTTTAATTTTTGCGAAGAGGGGAGAGAGGAGGGGGAGGGAGCATGAGCAGGGGATGGGGCAGAGGGAGAAGCAGACTCCCCACTGAGTTGGGAGCCTGATATGTACTCCATCCCAGGACTCTGGGATCATGACCTGAGCCAAAGGCAGATGACTGAGCCATCCAGGCACCCTAAAAGTAAATTCTCATGGCATTTTATTTCTGTGAAATGCTCAGAATATAGCTTAACTTAGATTAGGCCTGAAAAGTAGTTTGTTGTTGTTAATGGTATGTGCTCCTTGGACACCTTCATGGCTCAGTCGGTGAAGCGTCTGCCTTCACCTCAGTCACGATACCGGGGTCCTGGGATGAGGCCCGCACCAGGCTCCCTGCTCAGTGGGGGAGCCTGCTTTTTCCTCTCCCTCTGCCTGCCACTCCCCCTGCTTGTGCTCTCTGCATCCCTCTGACAAATAAGTAAAATCTTAAAATAAAATAAAAAAAAAAATTTTTGGTCCTAAACAGGTGTTCATCTGACAAAGCTTTAATGTTACTTGGCAGCAACTGTTACATGCTACTGATAAAGCACCGTCCCTATTCTCTAGGTGCTTACATTCTGATGGGAAGACAAGTAGGGCGTTTAGGAATAGGATTCCATTTGGGAGCCACAGAGGGAAGCACTATCATTTGAATTTGGGAAGGCATCCTTGAAGCAGTGGGAGACTGAGCCTTACTTTTCCTATAGTCATTCTTATAGGATCCATAATGGCCAAATTCCTGAAGTTATAATTGTTTCTTTTGTTGAAACACTTTGAATTTTAGGAGAGCTTGGCTGGCTTAGAGAAGCGTTTGACTCTTGATCTCGGGGTTGTGACTTGGAGCCCCAGGCTGGGTGTAGAGATTACTTAAAAATAAAATTTTGAGATGTACCTTGGTGGTGCAGTTGATGAAGTGTCTGACTCGTGGTTTTAGCTCACATCGTGTTCTCAGGGTCTTGAGATCAAGCCCTGTATCGGGTCTCTCTGTGCTCAGATTGGAGTCTGCTCCAGATTCTCTCCCTCTCCTTCCAACTCTGTTCCTCCCCCCGCCCCCAGGCTTGCTCTAAAATAAATTAAATAAAATCTTAAACAAAAAAATCTTTGAAAATTAAAGAAAAAGGGGCATCTGGGTGGCTTGGTCAGTTAAGCATCCCACTGTTGATTTCATCGCAGGTCTTGATCTCAGCGTTGCGTGTTCAAGCCCCTCATTGGGCTCCATGCTGGGAGTGGAGCCTCCTTTAAAAAAGAAAAGAAAAAAAAAAAACCCTGGAATTTTGTATCCATAGGTCAGTTTTATTAGAATTTTTTTTTTTTTAAGATTTTATTTATTTACTTGACAGAGATATCACAAGTAGGCAGAGAGGCAGGCAGAGAGAGAGGAGGAAGCAGGCTCCCCGCTGACCAGAGAAACCCCCCCGCCACCAATGCGGGGCTCCATCCCAGAACCCTGGGATCATGACCTGAGCCGAAGGCAGAGGCTTTAACTCACTGAGCCACCCAGGCGCCCCATTACTTACTTTTTTTAGAGATTTAAAAAAAAAAAAAATTTAAGTAATTTCTACACCCAACATTGGTTTGAATTCACAACCCTAAGATCAAGAGTCACATGTACAGACTGAGCCAGCCAGAAACTAAGTTACTCTGTTCTGTTTATTTACTTCCAAGTGAGGTCTGTTCCCAGCATAGGGCTTGAACTCATGACCAAGATCAAGAGTCGCATACTTCTCTAAGCCAGGCAGGCATCCCAAAGTTACTCTTTTTTTTTTTTTTTTTTAAGATTTTATTTATTTACTTGACAGAGAGATCATAAGTAGGCCGAGAGGCAGGCAGAGAGAGAGAGGAGGAAGCAGGCTTCCTGCTGAGCAGAGAGCCCGATGCGGGGCTCGATCCCAGGACCCTGGGATCATGACCTGAGCTGAAGGCAGAGGCTTAACCCACTGAGCCACCCAGGCACCCCCCCAAAGTTACTCTTATTGTAAGTTTACTCACATTATTTTCTTTGGGTCAGCTTTTAGTAGTAACTTATTGAATGTCTCAATTTTTCCCCAATCAGGGGCTCATTTCATTTTGATTAGAAGTTTCGTGGTGAAATCCTTTAAATTGCTGGAGACAAGATGACTTCTTGAAAATTCTTAGCTGTGGTACTTCACTTTATTTAGTATCTTTTTAATACCTTGTGATTGGGATTGCTAAGGTAATGGTGGGAAAGTACCTCTGTATATTATGGAACAGTCTCGATGGTGATTACAAGAATAAAAATCTTATTAATATAGGCCTTTCACTATTTAATTACCACAGAAGAGGTTGTGGGTTTTGTTTTGTTTTGTTTTGTTTTTAAAGACAGTCTGTGCTATGTAATTGTTCTTTATTTTTTAAATTATTTTGTTTATTTGAGAGAGAGAGAGAGAGGGAGAACATGGAGAGTGAGAGGGAGACGCATACTCCCCGCCAAGCAGAGAGCCCAACGCGGGCCTGGATCCCAGGACTGGGAGATCATGCCCTGAGCCCAAGGCAGATGCTTAAATGACTGAACCAACGAGGCACTCTGTTTAATTGTTTTAATATCAAAAGATCCCAGCTGTAATGGGACATAGCTAGCTTAACATGAACCAGTTTATATACTCTGACAGTCTAGTCGTCTGTGGGACAAAGAAATGACCAGTGTCACAAAGGATTTTATTGGAGTGTAGTTGGCCTTTGGTGATACTTGTATAATTGGTAAGTACTGAAAATCATTGAATTTGGCGTGCCCGTGTAGTTCTGTCAGTTAAGTGTCACTCTTTGGCTCAGGTCATGATCCCAGGGTTCTGGAATCAAGTCCAGCATCAGGCTCCTTTCTCAATGGAGAGCCTGCTTCTTCCTCTCCCTCTGCTTGAGGCTCCCCCTGCTTGTGCACTCTCTCTCTCTTTTTTTTTGAGGAAATAAGTAAAACTTAAAAAAAAAACAACATTGAATTTTACACTTAACAAGGGTGAGCTTTATGTATTTTCTATACCTCAGTAAAGTTACTTAAATTGTCTAAATAAACAGGCAGTATTTTGAGATTAAATTGGCAGAAACAAATGTGGTCAGTGAACATTAATACTATAGTCACTGGTATTTATGGTAGCTATTAAGACCTAGACTAAGCATTTGAGGTACCTTATTCTGTTTAGTGCGCCTCCCAGGCTTGAGAGAGAGTAACGCACTTGATCAGGGTTACCTAATCTAGTAAGTTGTAGAATGCAGGCCTTTGTGACTTCCAAAGCTTTGTTCTTCATCCCCCTTCCAGAACTTTGTTCTTAATCACAAAACTGTACTACTTTACCTGTCTGAAATACTATTCTCTGGGAATATAGCCAAGTGCTGGATGATAAGTAAAACAATGTCCACATTTGTGGTACATAAACCTGGGCATTTGCACTGGATGGGAAATGACGGGATGGAGATTCAGGTGGCACCCTTGAACTCCAGTGCCTAGTTATGCTTGGCCCCACTTCACTTTTATGCATTTTTATCTGTTTATCTAATTATGTAAGCTCTCCATCCAGCATAGGCCTTGAATTCAGGACCTCAAGATCAAAAGTTATATACTCTACTTACTGAGCCAGCCAGGAGCCCTGCTTTTACCTATTTTATATGTTGGGAGTTTAGTCAGGCATTTAGTTGGACTTGATTTCTGTGATTTAAAAGAAATGCTGCCTCTGCTTTGGTTATTCACTCTGATTTTACTAGCTGTTTTATTTTTTTTTTAAAGATTTTATTTATTTATTTGACAGAGAGATCACAAGTAGACAGGCAGGCGGAGAGAGAGGAGGGAGCAGGCTCCCTGCTGAGCAGAGAGCCTGACGCGGGACTCGATCCCAGGGCCCTGAGATCATGACCTGAGCTGAAGGCAGAGGCTCAACCCACTGAGCCACCCAGGCGCCCCAATAAGTAAAATCTTAAAAAAATTTTTTTTTCAGAGAGAGAGGGAGAGACAGAGATGAAGCACAAGCAGGGAGAGCATCAAGCAGAGGGAGAAGCAGGCTCCCTGTGTAGCAGGGAGCCCGATGTGGGACTCGATCCCAGGACCTTGGGATCCAGACCTGAGCCAAAGGCAGCTAGCTGAGCCACCCAGGCGTCCCTAAAACAACTTTTTTTTTTTTTTTTTTTTAAGATTTTTTTATTTAACAGAGCATGCGGGAGCGTGTGCACAGCAGGCGGGGAGCAGCAGAGGGAGAAGCAGACTCCCTGCTGAGCAGGGAGCGGCAGTGTGGGGCTCAATCCCAGGATCCTGGGATTATGACCTGAGCCGAAGGCAGACCCCCAGCCAACTGAGCTACCCAGGTGCCCCAAGGTCTTGTATCTTTTGTGACTTAAGTGGGTTTGAGAAGAAATGGTGGCAGTAAAAGAATGATTTAATGGTTTTGAGCTCTGGAACACCAAAAAATACTGGTCACTTGGAAAATTTTGCCAAGTCTTCAAATGAGGTGCTTTTGGATGAATTCCATAATGGGTTTAGATACCTAGTAGGCAGTTAGATGTGTGCTGAATCTTTGGAGAAACACAAGGCCTTTCACTTTGGCTTTGAAGTTATAGGTAATTATTGATGCTAGAGCATAGAATTTCTGTGGGAAGGGAGAATGTGCTCAAGAATTGAACAGTTTTAGAAGTCGGGGCTGGGAGAAGGATATAATGTGGTTGAGGATTTGGGGGGAGAAAAGAGAACCAGGTGTTGTGTCTGAGAAATCTAAGGAAGGGAATAGCAGGGTAAGGTTGAGGGAAACCAGACTCAAAGAGATGTTTAGTGAGGAAGTGGAGGCAGTGAGTGTAATCTTTGAGATACTCAGCTTAAATAGTTACTGCTTACAAGATAGAACATGTAGTTTCCCAGAGTGCTTGGATGGTAAGCCTTTGATTTTGAGATTAATGTGGATGTAAAGAATAGTTAGGTTTTTATACACATATTTGTGAGAAGGAAAAGGATAAGGAATATTTCTCAATAGTAGTGGTGGGAGATTTCCTTATTAAGGATTTTTGTATTTGGTATTTGAATGAAACTGAGCCTGGTATGTAAGTGACAAGTGTGTTAACATTTGAATGGATTGCATGACTATGTTTTGATAGATACATTCTTCAGGTAACTGACATTTAAAAAAAAGTTGCTTTTGGGGTGAGTGAAATGGTAATAAAGTTGCCATGAGAATAAAAAAATACATTTTATTTATTTGTTTATTTATAAAAAGATTTTATTTGACAGAGAGCATAGGCAGGGGGACCAGCAGGCAGAGGAAGAGGGAAAAGCTGAGCAGAAGAGCCTGATGTGGGGCTCATTACTAGGACCCTGGGACCATGACCTCAGCCAAAGGCAGATGTTAACTGACGGAGCACCCCCACACTTTTTTTTAAACAAACCACTCAAGACTATATTCTGGATTCGTGAGGAAGGTTGGAGAACTGTAATGAAAAACTGTGGGTCTGAAGTACTTAAAAATCAGTATTTATAGTTTTGGCTTAAAATAATAGCTACAGATTATATAGCTGCTTTGGAATGGTTTGATAATGGGTATACTGAACTTCTATAAATCAGTTGTCAGATAATTTGTATTTATAACAATTGTCAAATTTTTTTTTAAATTTTTAAATTTTTTAAAGATTTTATTCATTATTTGACAGGAAGAGATCACAAGTAGGCAGAAACGCAGGCAGAGAGAGGTGGAAGCAGGCTCCCTGCCGAGCAGAGAGCCTGACGTGGGGCTTGATCCCAGGACCCTGGGATCACGACATGAGCCGAAGGCAGAGCCCTTAACCCACTGAGCCACCCAGGTGCCCCACAATTGTCAAATGTTTAAATGGTTCATGTGTAGATGTGAAAAATGAGAATAACTTGAAATCATTCTTGCTTATCTGTCTTCAGTTAAGAATTGGAGATTTGTAAAGTTTTGTCTCCTGTGAAAGTATGGTTGGAATATAATCATTTTTAGCAGTAATATCTAATTTACTATATGAGAATGGTTAGTAGAGATGCCACTTTATCCAAAACCAAAACAATAAATTAATGTGAGGTATGAACTAGAACTTTCAAGTGATTATGAATTGAACAAGGTGACATTTTTGAGTGTTGTTATATATGGGATTTCTTGATGTTCTTTTCACAGCTTGGGTTTCGGAGCTTTTCCTTCATTGACCTTGTTTTGGCTTTTCTGCGCTTGAAAATAAGAAATTAGTTAAACTGACATTTTGGTTTCGGGGATGTTTTGGCTTAGAGTATCAAGAATAAAATTCTTGATTTTTGTTACTAGTTGTGGTCAGTATAACTTGATTAAAAGAAATACTTGGCTCCGAAGGATGGCGAGGTCAGTTAACCCATGATTTGACACCTTTCTTTCCCTTTTGATTGGGTCTTACGAAGAGGAGATAAGCCAGAAGGAGAAGGCATCTCCCCTGCATTCCTTTCCCCTCAGAAGGCCTTTGGACAGAGCCACTAGTGAGAAGTTAATCTTGCTCTGACAGGTGTGGAGTTGGAGGTTTGGGATGGAATGCGACTGAGGGTGTGAAGACAAAAAAATTACAAAAACATTTCTGTCTTTGCGTGCCTGGTTGGCTCAATTGGTAGAGCATATGAGTTTAAGCCACACGTTGGCCATGAAGCCTACTAAAAATAAAAAACAAAAACATGTCTGTTTTTATTACAGACTAAACTACTGTTGATATTAAGTCTATCCTGTTCTAATGACTCTTTTGAGACTTCACTTGATTCTCTCCAGAGAGGATAGGTGGGACTAATGCAACTGAGCATGGTTGGGGAAAAGCCACATTAAAGTAGGATTAGGGACAGGAGAATTGGAGAAGTGAACATTCACCTGGCAATTTATTACCACTTTTTTGTTAATATTTAGGAAGGTAGGCACTCTTCTTTCCTTCCTTTCCTCCCTCCCTGGTAAAATGCATGCTGACATAAGTAGATGCTGGCAGGTGGGTAAGGTTGTCTCTAGCTTAAATCAAGGTTTGAGGGCTTAAACTACTCAAGGGCTTGGTGGAAAGCCTCCCTCATCCCAAATAAAACCCACAAATGAGTTAAAAATAATGCAGTGATTTCATTTCATTTAATTTCTTTTTTTTTTTCTTTAAAGGTTTATTTATTTGTCAGAGAACACAAGCAGGGGGAGAGGCAGGCAGAGGGAGAGGCAGCCTCCCCACCTAAGCACGGAGCCGGTACTATATCCCTGGACCCCAGGATCATTACCTGAGTGGGAGGCAGACACTTAACTGACTAAGCCACCCAGGTGTCCCAGGATGATTTTATTTATTTAATTTTTATTTTTTAAAAGGAATGAATGTTTTTAATGTGATCAGGGGGAGGGAGGGAAAAAGTGAGTGAATCTCAAGCAGACTCCGTGCTCAGCGTGGAGCCCCACAGTGGGCTCAGTGTCATGACTCTGAAATCACAACCCAAGCAGAAATTAAGAGTCAGACACTTAACTTAGCCACCTAGGTGCCCTACTGTAGATGATTTTATTTTTTTTATTTAAAGATTTTATTTATTTGACAGAGCACAAGTAAGCAGAGTGGAAGGCAGAGGGAGAGAGAGAAGGAGGCTCTCTCTGCTGAGCAGGGAGCCCGATGCAGGGCTCGATCCCAGGACCCTGGAATCATGACCTGAGCTGAAGGCAGTGGCTTAACCAACTGAGCCACGTACCACGTGTCCCTGCCGATGATTCTTTTTTTTTTTTTTTTTTTTAAAGATTTTATTTATTCACTTGACAGCACAAGCAGGCAGAGAAGCAGGCAGAGAGAGAGGAGGAAGCAGGCTCCCCGCTGAGCAGAGAGCCGGATGTGAGCCCGATCCCAGGACCCTGGGACCTTGACTTCAGCCGAAAGCAGAGGCCTCAACCCACTGAGCCACCCAGGCGCCCCTCTGCAGATGATTTTAAAGTAACAGTTTGAGACCTTGTGTGGGGAGTGCCTGGATGGCTCAGTCATTGGGCCTCTGCCTTCAGTTCAGGTCAAGATCTCAAGGGTACTGGGATTGAGTCCCACGTTGGGCTCCCTGCTCAGGGTGGAGCCTGCTTTTCCCTTCTCCCTTGCTGCCCTCCCCTGCCCGCCCCCCCATGCGCTCTCTTGCTTTCTGTCTCCAATAAATAAATAAAATCTTTTTTTTTTTTTTTTTAAGAATTTATTTATTTGACAGAGATCACAAGTAGGCAGAGAAGCAGGCAGAGAGAGAGGAGGGAAGCAGGCTCCCCGCTGAGCAGAGAGCCCGATGCGGCGCTCGATCCCTGGACCCTGGGATCATGAGCTGAGCTGAAGGCAGAGGCTTAACCTACTGAGCTACTCAGGTGCCCCAATAAATAAAATCTTTAATAAAAAAGAAGAAACATTGCATTGTCCTTGGGTTCAGAAACTATTTTTGGTAAAAAACAAAAAAGCTATTTTTGAAAGTAGCCATACCGTGCTGCCTAGAAGTACAGATACGTAAATGGTGCCACTTAAGAGAAAGAGGCCAAGGACAGGAAAGACAATGATAGGATTGATTTATTTAGGAAAGCAAGTTCGTAGGTATGTCTTGGAGGAGTTAGAATAGATTTAGACTGGGGCGCCTGGTTGGCTCAGTTGGTAAACCATGCGACTCTTGATCTTGGGTCATGAGTTTGAGCTCGATGTTGGGTGTAGAGTTTACTTTAAAAAAAAAAACAAAAAGAATAAATTCAGACTAATTTCCCACATTACCCATCACATGGTAACAATAACTGATGCAGAATCAGAAGTTAAATCATGTGTGTTGTACTGTATTTCTCAAGGATGGGAAGTATGTGTTGCATTTTAGAAGGCACCATTCTTGCCCCTAAGGAGTTTTCTTTCCTAGCCCCATAATACTGAATTATGCAGCTGAACAGGATAATTAAGGTGCTATCATTATAGTGCTGTCTTGCTTTTACATAGTTGTTTGTATCCCAGTGTTCTGTGATAAAAGCATGATACAGCCATTTCTAGTGGAAGACAGTGACACAGAACAAATAGAAAACACTGAAAGGGGGTGCCTGGGTGGTTCAGTGGGTTAAGCCTCTGCCTTCGGGTCAGGTCATGATCTCAGGATCCTGGGATGAGCCACGCATTAGGCTCTCTGTTCAGCAGGGAGCCTGCTTCCCCCTCCCCCTCTGCCTGCCTCTCTGCCTACTTGTGATCTCTCTCTCTGTGTCAAATAAATAAAATCTTAAGAAAAAAAAAAGGGGGGGGGCGCCTGGGTGGCTCAGTGGGTTAAGCCTCTGCCATCAGCTCAGGTCATGATCCCAGGGTCCTGGGATCGAGCCCCGCATCCGGCTCTCTGCTCAGCAGGGAGCCTGCTTCCCTTCCTCTCTGCCTGCCTCTCTGCCTGCTTGTGATCTCTGTCAAGTAAGTAAATAAAATCTTAAAAAAAAAAAAATTAAAAAAAAAAACACTGAAAGGCTATTGACTAACTTATTAACTAGATTTGTTTATTTATTTATTTATTTTATTTTTTATTTATTTGATAGACCGAGATCACAAGTAGGCAGAGAGGCAGAGAGAGAGAGAGAGAGAGAGGAGGAAGCATGCCCCCTGCTAAGCAGAGAGCCTGATGTGGGGCCCGATCCCAGGACCCTGAGATCGTGACCTGAGCCAAAGGCAAAGGCCTAACTCACTGAGCCACCCAGGTGCCCTTTATTTATTTATTTTTTAAAAATATTTTTTTTTTTCTTTGGCCGACACAGAAAGGGGGGAGGGGCAGAGGGAGAAGCAGACTCCCCACATAGCAGGGAGCCTGACTTGGAACTCCATTCCAGGATCCTGGGAGCAGGACCTGAGCTCTAGGCAGATTTTTTTTTTTGTTTTATTTTGTTTTTTAAGACTTTATTTATCAGAGAGAGAGCAAGAGAGGTAACACAAGAAGGGGGAGTGGGGGGCGCCTGGGTGGCTCAGTGGGTTAAGCCGCTGCCTTCGGCTCAGGTCGTGATCTCAGGGTCCTGGGATCGAGTCCCACATTGGGCTCTCTGCTCAGCAGGGAGCCTGCTTCTCTCTCTCTCTCTGCCTGCCTCTCTGTCTACTTGTGATCTCTCTCTGTCAAATAAATAAATAAAATCTTTAAAAAAAAAAGAAGGGGGAGTGGGAGAGGGAGAAACAGGCCTCCCGACAAGCAGGGAGCCCGATGCCGGGCTCAATCTCAGGACCCTGAATCATGACCTGAGCCCAAGGCAGACACTTAACTGATAGAGCCACCCAGGAGCCCCGAGAGAGTTTTTAATTTTTTTTAAATTAAAAAAAATTTTTTTTTTTTTAAAGATTTTATTTATTTAGGGGCGCCTGGGTGGCTCAGTGGGTTAAGCCTCTGCCTTCGGCTCAGGTCATGATCTCAGGGTCCTGGGATGGAGCCCCGCATCGGGCTCTCTGCTCAGCGGGGAGCCTGCTTCCCCCTCTCCCTCTGCCTGCCTCTCTGCCTATTTGTGATCTCTCTCTCTCTCTGTCAAATAAATAAATAAAATAAAATAAAAAGATTTTATTTATCATTTATTTATTTGACTCTGGGATCATGGCTTAACCAACTGAGCCACCCAGGTGCCCTAAAAAAATTTTTTTTTTAATTGAGATATGTCATATACTGTAAAATTCATCCTTTTAAAGCATATAGTACAGGTTTTTTGTTTGTTTTTTTTTAATATATTCACAAGGTTGTGCAAACATCCCTTTCTAGAACAGTTTCATCACTCCAAAACAGCAGTCATGCTTATTTTTCCCTGCTCTAATCCCTTGTAATCACTAATTTACTTTTGTATCTGGATTTGCCTATTCTGGACATGATGTTTAAATGGAATAATACTGCGTACACACACACACACACACACACACACACACAGTCTTTTTCTGTCACTTAGGATAATGTTTTCAAGGTTTGTCCATGTTGTTGCATGTATCAGAACTTTTTTCTTTATTTTTTAAGATTTTATATGATAGCACAAGCAGGGGAGCAGCAGAGGGAGAGGGAGAAGCAGGCTTCCTGCTGAGCAGTGAACCCCATGTGAGGCTTGGTCCCAGGACCCTTCAATTATGACTTGAGCAGAAGGTAGACTCTTAACTGACTGAGCCACCCAGGCGCCCCTTAATTCAACTTTTATTTTATTTTTATTTATTTATTTATTTATTTATTTTTAAAAAAGATTTTATTTATTTGACAGAGAGAGATCACAAGTAGGCAGAGAGGCATGCAGAGGGAGATGGGGAAGCAGGCTCCCTGCTGAGCAGAGAGCCTAATGCAGGACTCGATCCCAGGACCCTGAGACCATGACCTGAGCCGAAGGCAGAGGCCCAACCCACTGAGCCACCCAGGCGCCCCTTAATTCAACTTTTAAAGTAGGCTCTGTACCCACCGTGGAGCTTGAACCCACCACCGTAAGATCAAGAGTTGTATGCTCCATCGATTGAGCCAGCCTAGTACACAAGAACTTTGTTCCTTTTAGTACTTGAGTGGTAGTATGTTGTATGGTTATACTTAATTTTGTCTATCCATTCATCATTTGATAGGGCATTTGGGTTGTTTCTGCTTTTTGTCATAATGCTGCAATGAACATTCATGTGCACATTTCTGGGCAAACATATGTTTTCAGTTCTCTTGGGCATGTACCTAGAAGTAGAATTGCTTGGTTATATGGTAACTCTTTAACTTTCAGAAACTAGTGGGAGAACTTTAAAAAAAGAATATTGAATCTGGGTCCTGTTTTGAGTGGCTCTAATTTTCTTTCTTTCTTAAATTTTAATTTTTTATCTATTTGGTCTCATTTTTTAGAAGTTGCCTAAGTGATTATAGTGTGCAGCCAGGGATGGTGATGAATAGTGAACCGCTATTCAAGATTCTTAAACTTTCTTGGACAGTGAGAAATTTTTGATGCTTCTGGAGATACTCCTGTTAACATTTGGACATAGGTAGAATGGCATATTTAGCTGATGAGTATACCGACAAACCTAGTGTTTCATGGAGTTGCAGTTTTTCTGTGCTCCTTCTTAACTTGTTTTGCCATTCTCCTGGTTCTTCAGGCATGCTGTGGAACTACATGGTCAGAAATGCCAAGAGTTAATAGCATCCAGTAATTCCTTGTTGCCAGAGCCTGTGAGGAACTTTGAAGGTTTCAGAAATGGAAATTGAAAGTAGAAAGCAGACTGTAGATGTGCCCTAGTGGGTAAGGTACAGACTCAGGGGTATGTGTATGTTGGGGGGGTGGTACCAGAGAGTAATACATAAGAAGGTTAAATAGAATCTGATATTAGTAGAGCAAGATAATAGTGATTTTGTATGTGTCTCTATTTAAGAATTACTGCTGGGTTTTTGAGGAAGGCATTAATATTTTGTGCTGGTAAAGGGATGATTTGATTTATTTTTTTAAGGGATTTTTAGAAATTCTATTTTAGCTTGGTTACAGTCTTTCTTAGAATTAAGAATTTTTACTTTATAAAATAGACCCTTTACTTCCTTGGCTGTGGAGTAGTAACCCTCTAAAGGAAGGTATTGGTTTGGTATTTGGGGTGTGCTTGTTTGAATGTAATGTAAATTAAGAGTATAGTTTTTTTGTTTTTTGTTTTTTTCCTTATTTATTTGAGAGAGGGTGAGAGTAGGGAGAGGAGAGGAGGGGGAAGCAGACTCCCCATTGAGCAGGGAGCCCAATGTGGGGCTAGATCTTGGGACTTTGTGATCATGACCTGAGCAGAAGGCAGCCATTCAACTGACTGAGCTACCCAGGTGCCCCAGTTAGAGACTTCAACGGGTAGTAATAAGGTAGCTGCTGAGCAGGGTTCTGGGTAAAAGACAGGGTTTAGAACTGAGAAATAAGCAGCGTAGGAATGGGACAGATATATGGAAGCAGCAGTAGGTAAAATTACTTTTTCCTCCCTGACCTTAGGTAACCTGAAAGAAGAAATATGACTTAACAAGTAATTTTTGATGTCCTGCAGTGTTCAGAGTTCATAAGTACTTACCTTTTCCGTGGGCGGATTGTATGCACAGAATAGCAGATAATGTTCTTCTCTGTCAGTGGAGCTTGGGTGTATGGGAGTTAACCTTGTTCACCAGCTGCTGGAGGCTTGACCCTGCCCTCAGCATCTGTGGAGAATAAAAGTATCAGCTTGGTCAGCTCCTGGCATGTGGGGCACAAGCAGTTTAGTTGTATAGAGTTGGGTCTCATACTAGAGTGTTTTGGTACCCTAGTCTGTCTTACTGTTTCCTGAGTTGGGGATGTAGAGTTCCTCTTGTTGGCTGCTCTGGGGCTCCCAAATGAGTTGAAATATTTTTTTTTTTTTAAAAGATGTTATTTTTAAGTAATCTCTATACCTAGTATGGGGCTTGAACTCAGAACCCTGAGTTCAAGAGTCACGTGCTCCACTGATTGAGCCTGCCAAGCACCCCAATATATATTTAAGTTTATTATTACTATTTTTTCCAGTAATGGCTACATCCAATGTGGGGCTCAAACTCAGGACCCTGAAAGCAAGAGTCACATGCTCTCTTGAATGAGCTATCTAGGCACCACTTTGAAGTTCTCAATATAAAACAGTCCTGTTCTTGCAGGAATAAATAAATGAATTTCAGTTGTTGAAAAAAAATTGAGAGGAAAAAAAGAAAACTGTTGAGAATAATGGTATTTTCTTTTGTTTAATGGGTATTTTCTTTTCTTTTCTTTTTTTTTTTAAAGTAGATGCCATACCCAGTGTGGAGCCCAGTGCTGGGCTTGAACTCAGTACTCTGTGGTCAAAACCTGAGTGGAGATCAAGAGTCAGACGCTTGACTGAGCCACCCAGGTGCCCCAATGGGTATTTTCTTTTCTTTTTTTTTTTTTAAAGATTTTATTTATTTTATTTGACAGACAGAGATCACAAGCAGGCAGAGAGACAGGCAGAGAGAGAGGAGGAAGCAGGCTCCCTGCTTAGCAGAGAGCCCGATGCGGGGCTAGATCCCAGGACCCTGGGATCATGACCTGAGCCGAAGGCAGAGGCTTTAACCCACTGAGCCACCCAGGCGCCCCCCCAATAGGTATTTTCTTAATAAGAAAAGCAAGAACACAAATTGGAAGTTAAATACAAATAATGAAACAGAACTGATAACAAAAATGTAACACTATAGAGCCAGGGGAGCACCTGTGGGTATCTGAAAGTTTGGGAAGATAGATTACTGACCCAGAATCAGATCTATCCTATTAGGTATGAAGTATGTAGGTGATCCTGACAGTAGTTACACTGCTTTAAAAAGGAGGATGCTGAGTTGGGAGTCTTGTATACATACCTACAGTTGAACGATTCGTTTTGCAGCATAGCATAGCGATTAAGAGCACAAACTGGGGGGGCACCTGGGTGGCTCAGTGGGATAAAGCCTCTGCCTTCAGCTCAGGTCATGATCCCAGGGTCCTGGGATCTAGCCCCGCATCGGGCTCTCTGCTCAGCGGGGAGCCTGCTTCCCTTCCTCTCTCTCTGCCTGCCTCTCTGCCTACTTGTGATCTCTGTCTGTCAAATAAATAAATAAAAATCTTAAAGAAAAAAAAAGGCACAAACTGTGGAGCAAGATGACCTGGTTTTGAATCTTGGCTCTACCACTGTCTACCTGTGAATCTGTGTATCTCAGTTCCTGTCTGTAAAATGGGAGTGATAATTAGTATGTACCTCAGAGTGTTGTTGGGAAGGTTAATGATGTAATACAGCATATATAAAGCACTTCAGTATTATCTGGCACATAGTAAACAGTATGTGTTTGGCTGTTACTATTTTACTTAATGGTTTTAGGCTTTTTTTTTTTTTTTTTAAGATTTTATCTATTTGACAGAGAGAGAGAGCACGCACAAGTAGGCAGAGAGGCAGGCTTCCTGCTGAGCAGAGAGCCCGATGTGGGGCTCCATCCCAGGACCCTGAGATCATGACCTGAGTCGAAGGCAGAGGCTTAACCCACTGAACCACCCAGGCACCCCCGGTTTTAGGCTTTTGAGAATGAGTGAATGAATCAGTTTTTTTTTTTTTTTTTTTAAGATTTTATTTATTTGACAGAGAGATTGAGATCACAAGTAGGCAGAGAGGCAGGCAGAGAGAAAGGGGGAAGCAGGCTCCCTGGTGAGCAGAAAGCCCGACATGGGGCTCGATCCCAGGACCCCAGGTTCACGACCTGAGCTGAAGGCAGAGGCTTTAACCCACTGAGCCACCCGGGCGCCCCTCAAATTTTTGTGTAAATGAAGGACTGCTTTTCCTTGCCAGTCTAAGATGTTCCCAGCGCCACTGGTCTCAGGACTGAGTGAACAGCATCTTTGAGCATTCTTGACAGACTTGCTTCTTGAACACAAATTGTATATTTTGTTTTTAGTAGTTGAGCCTCTTAACTGAGTAATTCATGTTTCCTTGAATTAATTACATTCTCTTTGAAAAAGAGACATACATTTTGCTGTTTCTGGAATGTAGATTTTTTTTTTTGATGGAGTAGATGAGATACCCCCCCACCATTATGTGAGCCTTCTGGTTTTAGAACAATCTTCCATTGCTGACACTTGGTGATACTATCTTAAATAAAGCGCTTTGGCAGTTGGTGCTTTCAGCAAAATCTTCATTGTTCTCAGCATGTTATTAAGACGTGTTCTGTACTTTCTCAGAATGATCAAATATGCCCTTGCTTTTCTTTTAGGGTAGGATATTACATGGTCTTTAGATAAATTTCTGCCCCTCCCCCTCTTTTTTGCCTTAAAAGTTCGGGTCCTGTTAGGATGAATTTATGGTATTATTTAAGTTTCAGTAGAAGTGCAAGTGGCTGTTGTTAACCATTTTCAGTGCATTCTAAACTCTAGAATCACTTTAAAATGCCACTGTTTCACCTCATTACCTTTTCTTTTAAAAAGTCCTTGAAAAAATAGCAGTTAATAAAACATTTTCTAAAAATATCTGTTCTACAGAGGAAGTCTGTAGTTTAATCAAGTTAGTTTATTCTCCTGGCTTACTTTCCTTATATAACAAGTAATTTAAACTATTCCTACACTTGAGATAATCTAGGAAGCTTTATATGGTATTTTGCTGGCAGTCTTTTTAAAGAGGTTAGATATGTAGCAGTTGTTAATCTATCCCATCTTTACTTTGGATGAAGTCAGGTAAATAAGGGTTTTAAAATTCGATTGGATAGAAATAACTTGGTGTTTCCTTCAGTTCAAGAACCTGAGATATGTATGTTTGAGTTTCTCCTGGATTATTTTTAGAATCTCTTGCTCTTGTCTGTTTCTATTCTAAGAATTCTCTTGGAACCTGTTTGAGAGTAGTAGTTCTTGTGGGTGGAGAGTGATAGAGGGGATGGAACACAAGTGTAAACTGGATTCCTTTGGTCTGGCAACTGGGGCTTATTGCAGAAGCATTCCTATTTACTACACATAACTCTGTGTCCAGAAGAAAGGACAGAATTTCTCCATTTGACAGTATGTTAAAGTTGAGGCTTTTTATAGTCTGCTTTCCTTGCCTTGTTCATTTTTTAATTCATTGGTGGTAACAGTTTTGAAGGGTGTTGATAATTATTTTGATCACTTACGCTTTTATTTTGATTTGTGAATTCACTGCCTTCAGAAGTTTTATATAAAATTAGTATGAGAAAGTTTTTTGAATCATAACATCCTGTTAATATATTTTCTGGTCTCTTCCTCCGACGCCCCTTTTAAAAAGGATTCATTTATTTATTTGAGAAAGAGCCAGCGTACAAGCAGTGGGGAGGGGCAGAGGGAGAGGGAGAAGCAGATACCCTTGCTGAGCAGGGAGCCCAACTCTGGCTCAATCCCAGGATGGGGGGCTCATGACCTGAGTTTGAAGGCAGATGCCCAACTGACTGAACCATCCAGGTGTCCTTGGGCTGTTTTTCCATAGGATTTCTATAGCACTTTTTTTTTTTTTTTTTTTTTTTTTTTTTTTTGGTCTTTTTCTCCTCTGTAAACTCCCGGTTTTATCTTTGGAGTTTTTTTGCTGGACATTTGCAGCATTAAGATTCTTTAAACTTGTAGTTTTAAAAGTAAGTTAGATCCAGTGTGGGGCATGAACTCATGACTGTGAGATAAGAATAGCATGCTCTACCAACTGAGCCAGTCAGGCATCCCAAGACTTTTTTTTTTTTTTTTTAAAGATTTTATTTATTTATTTGACAGAGCGAGATCACAAGTAGGCAGAGAGGCAGACAGAGAGAGGGGGAAGCAGGCTCCCCGCAGAGCAGAGAGCCCCATGTGGGGCTCGATCCCAAGATCCTGAGATCATGACCTTAGCTGAAGGCAGAGGCTCAACCCACTGAGCGACCCAGGTGCCCCATTTTTATTTTTATTCATTAAAAAATTTTTTTAAACTATTTTATTTATTTATATGACAGAGAGATCACAAGTAGGCAGAGAGGCAGGCAGGAAGAGAGGGGGAACAGGCTCCCTGCTGAGCAGAGAGCCAGATGTGGGGCTCGATCCCAGAACCCCGAGATCATGGCCTGAGCCGAAGGCAGAGGCCTAACCCACTGAGCCACCCAGGTACCCCACATTTTAAAATTAAAAAAAAAAAAAAAGATTTTATTTATTTGTCAAAGAGCACGAGAGCAAGCACAAGTGGGGGGGGGAGGGGCAGAGGGAGAAGCATGCTCTGCATTGAGCAAAGAACCTGATGTGGGACTTGACCCTACCGCCCTGGGATCACCACCTGAGCTGAAGGCAGATGCTTAACCAACTGAGCTACCCAGGTGTCCCCCAAGATTTTTTAAAAAAGATTTATTTATCTGAGAGAGTGAGTAAGCTGGGGTAGGGGTTGGAGGGTAGAGAGAGAATCTCAAGCAGACTCCCTGCTAAGCACGGAGCCCGCAGGCTCCGTCTCATTACCCTGAGATCGTGACCTGAGCTGAAATCAAGAGTTGGATGGTTGGGTCCCAGGCTCAGTTGGTGCCTTTAGCTCAGGTCATTGAGTCCTACATCGGGCTCCTTGCTCAGCTGGGAGCCTGCTTCTCCCTCTGCTTGCTGTTCACCCAGCTTGTGCTCATTCTCTCTCCCTCTCTCTGACATAATAAACAAAATCTTTAAAATCTTAAAAAAAAAAAAAAAAAGTTGGTTGGTTAATCAACTGAGCCACCCAGGCGCCTCAGACGTTTTTCTATGAACAGGAATACAGCCATTCTGACACCTCAGTGTTAGTTCAGATTGTGATAATTCACAGAAATTAATCTGGTCTGAATTTGTTTAAGCATCCTTAGAAGCATGTGCTGGAGTCACCATTTTTTTTTTCTTTTAAGTTTTTTGGGAAGGATTGTATTTGTGATGTTGATGCCAAAAATCTTTTGTAGTAACAGTTTATATGTATAGAACGCATAATAGTAAACCTTAATTAAAGGAGAAAAGTGGTTATTTTCAAACAACAATATGTAAACATAAAGTAAGCAGTGTACTTTCCATGTTTCACAAAGGATATAATTCTGGTTCAGCCATGGAACTGAGGACATTTTAGCCTAATTACATCAAATGTGGATTGAAGATTGATGTTTAAAATGGAGAGATAAAGTCTTAATGTTTATACTAAGGCAGTGAATTAGTAAAATTGTAATAGTTTGAAACATAAAAAAAGTTTATGGTTTTCGTGGTTGACAAATGAGAATTCAGGTACGTTATATCAAAATGTTTGGCTGTAATAGCAAGGATGTTAAGATTTAAAGTCTTTTTTCCGTTAAGTCAAAAAACTCAATCTCACCATCCATTCCATTTAGTATAAGTTTATTTCTGTACATGCAGATTTTTATCACCACATGGCACTCCTGTAAGAAGAAACTCTAATTTTGTTATATTTAATGTACCTGGTTTATTTTCATAAGTGAGAGCACAGAGGAATGAATAGTTCAAAAGATGAATGTGAAAAGATTCACATAATTCAGTAGAAAAGCAACTGTTGGAAATCTGTAAGTAAACTAAAAATGACTTTTTTTTTTTTTTTTTTAAGTTTTACTCTAGGAACACCAGTCAGATTTTGACTGTTTAACTTTAGATACTTAAGATAGAATTATACAATGCTCTGAGGTGATTTTAGAAATAATCAGGTAATCCCTTTATTTCAGAAGTACTAATATATATGCATATATGTGTATATATATATGTATATGTATACATATACAAATTCTAAAGGATTTATTTGTCAGAGGGAGCACGAGCGCCGGGAGAGGCAGGCAGAGGGAGAAGCAGGCTCCCTGCTGAGCAAGGAGCCTGATGGGGCACTTGATCCTAGGACCCGGGGATGGTGACCTGCGCTGAAGGCAGATGCTTAACTAACTGAGCCATCCAGGTGTCCCAGAAATACTAATATGTTTTTTTTTTTTTAAGATTTTATTTATTTATTTGACAGACAGAGATCACAAGTAGGCAGAGAGGCAGGCAGAGAGAGAGGGGGAGGCAGGTTCCCCGCTGAGCAGAGAGCGCGATGCGGGGCTCCATCCCAGGACCCTGTTATCATGACCTGAGCAGAAGGCAGAGGCTTTAACCCACTGAATCACCCAGGTGCCCCAGTACTAATATGTTTTAACATGTGTTAGTACTTTATGGTTAAAAAAGTGTATTTATTCATATGTGTTTATTCATATTGGGAGAACCCTAAACTCAGAGAAAGCTCTAAAAATAGTCGTGGCAAAACAGTTAACCTTGTTCCAAATAATACAACCAAAACCATAAACCCAGGGGCGCCTGGGTGGCTGGGTGGGAGCCATCCCACAACCCTCAGATCATGACCTGAGCCAAAATCAAGTCAGACACTTAAGCAACTGAGCCACCCAGGCACCCCAAAAGTTGCTATATTTCAATCTGCCTCTTTGTCAATATCAGTACACATTTTGAATCTTTTTTATGAGTTTAACCATTTTGGTATTTGGTTGGTTTGGGTTTATGGTTTGTTTTTTTTTTTAAAGATTTTATTTATTTATTTGACAGAGATCACAAGTAGGCAGAGAGGCAGGCAGAGAGAGAGAGGGAAGCAGGCTCCCCGATGAGCAGAGAGCCCGATGTGGGACACTATCCCAGGACCCCGAGATCACGACCCGAGCCGAAAGCAGAGGCCCAACCCACTGAGCCACCCAGGCGCCCGGGAAATATAATTCTTGAAATCAGTAGCCTGTTTTGGAATATTTTAAATGGACTTTGCTAGGAACTTAAGGGCTTGTTAGTGTGATCTGTTCTGTTTGAATTATTTGCTTTTATAGTTTGGGTCACTAGGCCAGAAATGTAAATGATCATGTAACTTTGCATATTAATTTTGCATGTTTGTTAATTAGGCCAGATTGTTCTTTTCTGATTCACTGTTTTTCAAGTATACATTACTTTACATTTTTATCAAATATTGAGTATATAGAATAGAATATTTAGGTATTCTGATTGTGACATGTATTGACCAGAGATTTTATGTGAAGAAGTATATAATCAGCGATCAGTATTTTAAAAATACATAAATATGAAGAACAAAATATAATCATGTACCATCCCCTAGCTAAGGAAAACATTGTTATCTTTTGAAATTCATGTTTTGCTACTTTCTAGTCCCAACCTGTGAATTAGGTAAAGTGAACCCCTATCCAGAACTTTGAGTTTATACTTTCCTTGCTTTTCCTTATAATTTTAACACCCTTTTTACAAACAAAATTAATGATATATTTTTATGTTTCTTGAGTATTTAATGTAACCATAGTATATATATACTTCAGTCACTGTATTTTCTTTTTCAGTTTCCTTTAGAGTATGTTACTAAGACTCAGCCAACATGTATATGACTATTGCCCGTTTTTGTTGCTTTGTAGTATTTCTTGGTAGGAATGTATTGAAAATGGTGTTTGGGTTATGGTCTTGAATGTGCTAGTTACATGTTTTTTGATATAGGGGTTTATATCTATCTTGGGGAAGGGGTATATGCCAGGAAGTAGAATTGCTAAATCATAGGGTATATAATGGTTCACCTTTTTTTTTTTTTTTAAGATTTTATTTATTTGACAGATCACAAGTAGGCA
>NW_022631013.1:9924271-10039483 GCF_010015895.1 Lontra canadensis | reverse complement strand
TTTTATTTTTATTTATTATTTATTATTTTTTAAAGATTTTATTTTTTCGGGGAGCCTGGCTGGCTCAGTGGGTTAAAGCCTCTGCCTTCGGCTTAGGTCATGATCTCAGGGTCCTGGGATCGAGCCCCGAGTTGGGCTCTCTGCTCAGCAGGGAGCCTGCTTCCTCCTCTCTCTGCCTGTCTCTCTGCCTACTTGTGATCTCTGTCAAATAAATAAAATCTTTAAAAATTTTATTTTTTCATGAGGGACAGAGATGCAGAGGCAGAGGGAGAAACAGGTCCCTGTGGAGCAGGGAGTCTAATGCAGAACCTGATCTCAGGACCCTGGGAGGATGACCTGAGCGGAATGCAGATGCTTAACTGACTGAGCCACCCAGGCACCTCTTTATTTTTAGTTTTTAAGAAGATTTATTTTAGAGCGCAAGTGAGTGGGGATGAAGGAGGTAAGAGAGAGAGAGCTTTAAGCAGACTCTGTGTTGAGCACCGAGTCCACATGGGGCTCGATCTCACGACTCTGAGACCACGAACTGACCTGAAATAAAAACTCAGATGTTTAACCAACTGCACCACTCAGGTGCCCCTAAGATTTTATTTTTTGTTTTTTATTTGAGAGAGAGAGTATGCGCAAGAGAGTAAGTGAGAGAGAGCTTGAGCTGGGGGAGGGTCAGATGAAGGACAGACAGACTCCCCACTTAGTAGGGACCCTGATGCAGGGCTTGATTCCACAACCCTGAGATCATAACCTGATCTGAAGGCAGACACTTAACTCATTTATCCACTGAGGCACCCCCTAAGATTTTATTTTTAAGTAATTTCGGCCCGCAATATGGGACTTGAACGCACAACTGTGAGATCAAGAATTGCAGGCTTCACTGTCTGAGCCAGCCAGGTGCCTCAACCATAGACTTTTAGATAGCTTTAGTAAAATTGGCTTAATTGTTAGTAGGAAAATACAAAATCCTAATGTGTTGTTTCTTGAGAATTTGTGTTTTAGAGAGCTGTTAGGTTTTGTCTTGTATTTCCTCCATATTCCTGAATTTTATCCTTGCGTTTTATTATGGTTTTGAAGTTTTTGCTTACTACCATTCCGGCTTTCTTGCAGATTTTCTATTTTGTACATACGTTATTTTGTATATACTGTATATGATGACTTCAGTGAGCAGTGACCGTTCACGAGGTGCTCGGGAAAAAACACAGATTTCAGCGACACAGGCATCACAACTACAGAAACAAGTAGTACAGGTAAGTTTTTGTGGACCTCTTGTTTTGTATAGAGTTCTTTTAATTAAAATGCACATACTCTTCTTTGTTGGTACCGTAAGATTTTGAATCTTGTTTTTCAAAAGTAGGTTGTATTCAGTGGGAAAGAGAAAATATCATGATTCAGGTACTGTTGGACATTGTTTCTTATCTATTTGTGAACTTTTTCCTCTATTAGCATCTAGGCTATCCTTTTACTTTTCCTTTTTTTTTTTTTTTTTTTAAACGATTTTAAGTAATTTCTACACCCAATGTGGGGCTCGAAGCTAAAACCCCGAGGTGAAGAGTCACATGTTCTACTGATTAAACCAGCCAGGCACTCCTCCTTTTCTTTATTAGCCTACGTATGTGCCTGAATGTAATACGGAAATCCAGGATATATGGATAATTTATGCTCTGAAGTAGAGAAATAGGTGAATTATAAGAGACTTACGAAAAGCTGCTTTTTCTTTCAAGCATTGTTAGCTGGGGAAAGTCAGTTAATATTAAGATGGCTTTTTTTTTTTTTTTTTAAGATTTTATTTATTTATTTGACAGAGATCACAAGCAGGCAGAGAAGAAGGCAGAGAGAGAGGGAAGCAGGCTCCCCGCCGAGCAGAGAGCCCGATGTGGGGCTCGATCCCAGGACCCTGGGATCATGACCTGAGCCGAAGGCAGAGGCTTTAACCCACTGAGCCACCCAGGCGCCCCTTAAGATGGCTTTTAATTAACAAGGTCAATATAAATAAAACATTTAATGTTAAATAGTCCCTCCTGGGGTGTGTAGGTGGCTCAGTCAGTTGAGTGTCTGCCCCTTGATTTCGGGTCCGGTCATGATCTTAGGGTGGTGGGATTGAACCCTGTAGGGTGCTCTGTGCTCATGGTGTGTCTGCTTGAGATTCTTTCCCTCTTGCTCTGCTGCCCCTAAAATAAATAAATAAAAGAAAATCTTAAATAACACATAGTTTCTCCTTCTGAATTTGTTTATATTATTACTTTAAATGATGTGAGATAAGTTACATAAAATGCTAAGTATAGTGCCTGATACAAGATTGAGCATTTTATAGATGTTATTGAGTAGACTTGCAAACCTTTTTTCAGAGGTCCATCATAAATTTCAGATTGGTGATTTGACCATGCTTTGATAGCTAATTACAAGTACTTTTTTTATAATCAGTCATAACCAAGTGCCTTGTGGATGTTAAGGGACACAGAGAGTAGACTGTTGTTGCTTTACATTTTTCAATATAAGGTTAACCTTAAATTTTGCTTCTGTCAGTAGACTTAGAACTCTGCTGTTCAGTGCTTATTTCTAAATACATTTATCCCGATAGATCATTATTCACAACTGATAAGAAAGATGACTTTTTTTTTTTTTTAAGATTTTATTTATTCATTTGACAGAGAGAGCAGGAGCACAAGCAGGGGAGTGGCAGGGAGAGGGAGAAGCAGACTCCTTACTAAGCAGGGAGCCCAATGTGGGGTTTCATCCCAAGACTCTAGGATCATGACCTGTGCCGAAGGCAGACGCTTAACTGACTGAGCCACCCAGGTGTCCAAAAGACTACTTCTTGTTGCAAAAATTTTGACTATACTACACCCTCCTTTTGTAGGTGAATGCTTATGAGGCTATTCATGAAACATTTTCATATCAAAGAAGAAATACAAGTTAGGAGTAATCATAGGTGCAGCCCTGCTTATAATCAAATAAATATAAATTAAAACATCATTTTGTTGTAGTTTATCGAATTAGTCAAAATTAAAAGTGTAATCTTTATATGGGGAGAAAAAAAAAGTGTAATCTTTTAGGGGTAACTGGCTGGCTCAGTCAGTGGAGCATGTGATTCCTGATCTCAGCATTGTAAGTTTGAGCTTACAAGTTTGGATGTAGAGAATACTTCAAAATAAAAAAAAAAATTTTTTTTTAAGTGTAATCTTTTAGGGGTGGCTGGATGGCTCAATCAGTTAAGCATCTGCTTTTGGGTCATGATCCCAGGGGGATCATAGTTCTGCCTTGGGTCATGATCCCAGGGTTCTGGTATGGAGCCCAGCATTGGGCTCCCGGCTTAGCAGAGTGCCTGCTTCTCCCTCTTGCCCATGCTTGTTCTCTCTCTCTCTTTGTTTCTCTCTCAAATAAACAACATCTTTTAAGAAAATTAAAAAAAAAAAAAAGTGTGATCTTTTAAAGAGGGCCAAATGAAATGTTGAGAATGTAAATTGTTTCCATCTCCCACCCAAGTAGAGTCCTTGGGCTGATTTCCGGTTCCAGACTGTTCTCCCAAGGGTTGTTGTCACGATTAGTTTTCATGGTCCCTTTTGGGGCAGCTCATTTTATGTAAATAGATAAAAAACTGCCCGCTGAGCTGTGGGAAGGATTCTTAGACACTTAGATTCCTAATTTTCCTTTTTATAATAGTATGGTGAGAATTCCTCAAACAGTATGAATAACATTGTTAATGTTCATTTATCTCATCTAATCTAAGACCATCTTAGATTATGAGTAAAGTGGGTCTGTCACTTTACTAACTGAATTACTTAAGTCTCTTTAAACCTCACTTAAAAACAAAACAAAACCCAAAAAACGTGCTTTGAGGTTTATAGGAAAGAGTAGTACACATAATTCCTGAATCTCCTTTGTTCAGATCTCCCAGATACTAACATTTTTGCCATGTTTATATTTTCTCCTTTCTACAAAGAAGAAACTATATACAGTTTGCCCCCCACAACCTTTTGAGAGTTATATACCACATCTGAATACTTCAGTATTTTTTTTTTCCAAGGACATAGTTATAGAACCGTTATTAAAAAATCAGGAAGTCAGCTCATGTAATCTACAGACTATTTTACTCTTTCCCCAGTTGTCTCAGTATTGTCCTTTTTAGCTAATTAAGTGCTTTATCATACATTGTATTCAGATGTCTGTTCTCTAATCATTTTTAATGTGGAACTTTCTTTCCTCTGTTTCATAACATAGACCTATTTGAATGTAGGCCAATTACTTTGTAGAATATCTACCAGCTTTAGTTTGTTTGAGATATTCCTCATGATTAGAATGGGGTTATAAGATTTATTTTATTATTTTTATTGCTTTTTAAAAGATTTTTTCTTTTATTTGGAGAGTGTGTGCACACAGGCAGTGGGGAGGAGCAGAGGGAGAAGCAGACTCTCCACTGAGCAGGGAGCCTGAGGCAAGACTTGTTCCCAGGACCCCGGGATCATGATCTGAGCTGAAGGGAGATGCTTAACCTACTGAGCAACCCAGGCGACCCAAAGATTTATTTTTTTAGAAGGAGATTGAGTGTGCATGAGTGGGGGAAGGGACAGAGAGAGAGAATCTCAAGCTGACTCCCCTGCTTGAGTGGGGAGCCTGAAGTGGGGATTGATCACATGATCTTGAGATTGCAACCTGAGCTGAAATCAAGAGTTGGGCTGCCCAACCAACTGAATTATCTGTCCTTCCCAGGTAATACGTTATTGGTAGAAATACCACCGAAGTGATGATCTTTTCTTTTTTTTTCTTTTCTTTTTTTTTTTTTTTTAAGATTTTATTTATTTGACAGAGATCACAAGTAGACAGAGAGGCAGGCAGAGAGAGAGAGAGAGAGAGAGAGAGGGAAGCAGGCCCCCTGCTGAGCAGAGAGCCCGATGCGGGACTCGATCCCAGGACCCTGAGATCATGACCCGAGCCGAAGGCAGCGGCTTAACCCACTGAGCCACCCAGGCGCCCCTCTTGTTTTTTTTTTTTTTTTTAGATTTTATTTATTTGACACACAGAGGGAGAAATCACAAGTAGGCAGAGAGGCAGGCAGAGAGAGAGGGGGAAGCAGGCTCTCCGCCGAGGAGCGAGCCCAATGTAGGGCTTGATCCCAGGACCCTGAAATCATGACCCGAGCCGAAGGCAGAGGCCTAACCCACTGAGCCACCCAGGCGCCCTGTGATGATCTTTTCTTGATGCATCATATCATGTTGTTCAGGACATAGATTTTTACTATATTCTGATGGTCATTTTTATCATTTGTTTAAAGTGGAGTTTCTTTATTATTGTGTGAAGAGAGAACTCCAGGTTTTTATTTTTACTAATTTATTTTTATTCTTATTTATTTAAAAAATTTAAAAAGGATTTTACTTATTTATTTGACAGAGACAGAGAGGGAACAGAAACAGTGGGACTTCCGAGAGGGAGAAGCAGACTCCCCGCTGAACAGGGAGCTTGATGTGGGGCTTGATCTCAGGATCCTGGGATCATGACCTGGAGCTGAAGGCAGGCATGCTTAACCGACTGAGCCACTGAGGCGTCCAGATCTCCAGGTTTTTAAAATGTGACATGAAGGGGCGTCTGAGTGGCTCAGTTGGCTGAATGTCTGCCTTAGGCTTGTGTCATGGTCTTGGGGTCCCAGAATCCACAGCATCAGTCTCCCTGCTCAGCAGGGCTCCCTCCTCTGCCCCTTCCTGGGCTTGCGTGCTTTCTCTGCCTCTCTCTCTCAAATAAATAAATGGTTTAAAAAAATGACGTGGAGCATAATGTTTACTTTTCAAGATGGTTGTAAGGAATTAGAAATGGTATATGTTGTATTCAGGAAGTGATAACATTTACTCATTGTATATTCCACTCAAGTTATGAAGTGATTATAATACTGTTTGAAGTTATGTTGGAAAATGCCTGGCTCCTGATCAACTGAGACAGGACCCAAAATTACAGTATGGAAAAACTGTTAAAACAAGAAAAAAAAATAGTAGACTATGTTAATAATGTTTATCTTTGGGTGGTGAACATAATGATTTAAAAAATTGTATTTTGTTATGTTTCCAAATTTTGGGGTGGCAGATACAACAGAAAAATATTTGGCTTCCATAGGAAAGTTGTCAAGACATTCTTCACTGTGAAAGTAGTTTAGCTCTGGAGTGCCTGGCTGGCTCAGTCACGAAGCATGTAACTCTTGATTCCCAGGTTGTGTGTTCAAGTCCTTTGGGGGCATGGAGTTTACCTAAAACATCAGGAGAAAAAAAAAAGTAGCTTAGCCCATTATAAGTCAAGTGAATGGAAGAGAGACTCAGAGGAAGAGATTAGTACTGCTTTTCTTGGCAAGACTATTTTTCAAGCTGACAGTTGGGTGGTGGATGTCACTAATTGTTGTAGGGTAGGGTGCATTCATCTTGTTTAACTTCAAATTATCAGTTGATTTTGCTTTTTCCTTTGATTTTTCAAGTTGTACAGAATTCTTGACATTTCCCAGAGGTTGTCCTGGCAAGTTTCCTGTCTTGAATTTATGTTTGGGGTTTTCTTTATTTTTCTTTCTTTATTTTTTAATTTTTTTTTAAAAAAGATTTTATTTATTTTTTTGACAGAGAGAGATCACAAGTAGGCAGAGAAGCAGGCAGAGAAAGAGCGGGAAGTAAGCTCCCTGCCGAGCAGAGAGCCTGATGGGGGACTCGATCCCAGGACCCTGAGATCATGATCTGAGCCGAAGGCAGCGGCTTAACCCACTGAGCCACCCAGGCACCCCGGGGGTTTTCTTTATTGCATATTTAACATAATTTCCTTGGCTAGGGTAGTCAACAAAGGTAAAAAATATTTAAAGTTCTGATGTGAAATGCTTTTTATTTCATTAATATGACAGGCTAGTATTAAAGTACTGTAGTTGTTAGAATAGTTGTTAAGTGCATCAGGTCTGCTTCCAAAGTTAAGTTTAAATTCTCTCTTAGGAAGAATACAGATGATACCACTGAAGAGAAATGCAAAGAATATTTGAGTCCTAGTGCTTAAACTGAGAAAATTAAATCTCAATAAATTAGCACTTGGTATTTACCTAATGTATGACTTCACATTTTATTTTTTATTTTAGGTATGTAGGTGTATTTTTTTATTTTATTAACATATGTATTATTTGTTTCAGGGTTGCAGATCTGTGAATCGTCAGGCTTACACACTTAACAGCACTCACCATAGCACATACTCTCCCAATGTCCATAATCCAGTCACCCTCCCCACATACCCCCACCCCCCAGCAACCCTCAGTTTGTTGTGTGAGTTTAAGAGTCTCTATGTTTTGTCTCCCTCCCCATCTTTATGTGTATTTTTAACGTAGGCTCCACACCCAGTATGGGGCTTGAAGTCATGATTCTGAGATCGAGTTGCAGGCTCTACTGAGCCAGCCAGGGGCCCCTTAACTTTACATTTTAGAAATTTAGGGGTGCGGGGCGCCTGGGTGGCTCAGTGGTTAAAACCTCTGCCTTCGGCTCAGGTCATGATCTCAGGGTCCTGGGATCGAGTCCCGCATCGGGCTCTCTGCTCAGCAGGAAGCCTGCCTCCTCCTCCTGTCTCTCTCTGCCTGCCTCTCTGCCTACTTGTGATCTGTCAAATAAATTAAAAAAAAAATCTTAAAAAAAAAAAAAGAAATTTGGGGGTGAAACAACATAAAATGAAAATGTAAAAAATATGTGGAAGCCCTAGACCGTTGCCTATAGCAAAATGCTATTATCAGTAACTGTTCTTACAGTCTTTAGAGAAAGTCAGTTCAAGTTTTTTCTTGTTAATACTTTGTAAGATAGTTTAATAGAGTCAGGGGAAGCATTTTTTACCATCTATAACTTGTGTATGTTAAGGAAGCACAGGCATTCTCAGGCACTTTTCAAGTTTAAATATTGCTGCTTTTAGATCTGTTATTGGTGACTGTTTTCCCCCCTGCCTTATTACTTGTAATCCCCCACCCCTTTTAGAAAGATACTACAGCCAGAATCCTTGGTTTTAGCTGTGTTTTATACTCTGTGTCATTGCTGTATGCTGTATTTTCTGTCTGAAATGTCTTGAACCAGTCACATTCTTTTTTTTTTTTTTTTAAAGATTTTATTTATTTATTTGACAGACAGAGATCACAAGTAGGCAGAGAGAGGAGGAAGCAGGCTCCCTGCCGAGCAGAGAGCCCGATGCAGGGCTTGATCCCAGGACCCTGGGATCATGACCTGAGTCGAAGGCAGAGGCTTTAACCCACTGAGCCACCCAGGTGCCCCAACATTCTTTTTTTTTAAAATTATTTTATTTATTTATTTGAGAGAGAGAGAGAGAGAGAGCATGAGAGGAGAGAGTTCAACGGGAAAAGCAGACTCCCTGCCAAGCAGGGAGTCTGATGTGGGACTCCATCCCAGGACTCCAGGATCATGACCTGAGCCAAAGGCAGTCGCTTAACCAACTGAGCCACCCAGGCATCCTTCTTTTTTTTTTTTTTTTAAAGATTTTATTTTTTATTTGTCAGAGCATAAGCAGAGGAAGTGTGACAGGCAGAGGGAGAAACAGAGGGAAATTTTTTTCCCCTAACATTTTTTTTTTAAGATTTTATTTATTTACTTATTTGGCAGAAAGAGAGAGAGCAGGCACAAGCAAGCAGAGTAGCAGGCAGAAGGAAAGAAGCAGGCTCCCCGATGAGCAAGGAGCCGGATGTGGGACTGGATCTGAGGACCCTGGGATCATGACCTGAGCCAAAGGCAGCCGCTTAACTGACTGAGCCACCCAGGCATCCCTCCCCCTAACATTTTATTATGAAAATGTTCAAATAGAAAGGGTCGTTGAAAAGAGTTGTATGGTAAAGACGCATATACTCAAAATTAGCTTTTTTCTTTCTTTCTTTCTTTCTTTTTTTTTTTTTTTAAGATTTTATTTATTTTTTTGGGAGAGGAGACAGACAGCAATAGAGAGCACAAGCAGGGAGGATAGGGAGAAGCAGGCTGCCTGCCAATCAGGGAGCCTGATGTGGGACTGGGATTGTGACCTGGGCTGAGGGCAGGTACTTAACTGACTTAGCTACCCAGTTGTCCCAAAATTGGCTTTTTGATATATTTGCTTTATTACTTTATCTTATTTTCTTGATGCATTTCAAAGTAGATTAAAGTCATCAATATACTTTAGTCCTAAGCTCTTTAGTGTATATACATATATAACTAGAGTTTGATACTTGTTTAGGTTCTTCTTTTTTTTAAAAGGTAAAATTTATATACAGAGACATTTTAAGTGTTATCAGATCATTTTCTGTTGGTTGCATGTACCTGTATAACTCAGTCCTCTCAAAATATAGAACATCACCCTCATCCCAGAAGGTTCTGTGGATTTTATTATGTTTTCTTGGTACAGACATCCTGCCTTCTTTTAGGGTTCTGGCGATTTTATGTACTGCTGATTTCTTTTACCTTGCCTCTAACTCTCATTTTATCTTTCTGTGTGCCTCTTTTCCCTTCAGACTCTGCAGTTTTCCCATAACTAATGTGGAGTGTGTTCTCCCAGTTTTCTAGTCCTTGCACACGTTGTCATCCTTTTCCTCAGTCTTCAAGTATTTTCAAGAAAAAAATATCCTCTCCCTTTACATCTCTTCCTTCTTATGGTAACCACACTAACCACACTAACCTAGACCCTCATTACTATATTCTTAGACTGGTAAAATAGCTTTCTCCCTAGCTTGAAGGCAGTGTGATTGATACACTGGGCACTACAGACCTCGGGTAGTTAGGAGCCCTGTGCCTTTAACACCCAACATAAAGTGTTAGTAAATTGCTTAGGGGCACACTATGGAGTTGAACTGTAGTACTATGTCTAAGATCTTTGCTAGCGATAAAATCGAAGCTCCACTTCATGATTTAATAATTTTTATAATAGGAACTTTTTTGGTCTTATGGAATGATAATGCTTTAGGGATGAAGAATTTCATGATGCTTGCTTGCCAGATCATTGTTAGCCTTTTCCTGTATAACAGTTTTAATACGTTTTCTGAAGTTCGCATGCATATTTTAAGCGTGTATATTTAGACATTTTCCATCTTTCTTTGTATAGGTATCCCCCTACTTTCCTTGCTTAATTGCCACAGGACTCTTCTTGTCTAATTGCTTTAATTAGACCCTCCAGTACAAAAGGTTAGAACAGACACCTTTTTCTGTTCTTGATCTTGGGGGGAAAGCTTTCAGCTGTCCTTCAGTATTAAGCATTTTGTTAGTTGTGGTTTTTTAGTTGCCTTTATTAGGTTGAGGAAGTTCCCTTCTATTTCTAATTTGTTGAGTCTTTGTTATCATGAAAGGATATTGAATTTTATCCAGTGCTTTCTCTATGTCTTCTGAAATATTCATGGGGTTTTGTGACTTTATTAATGTATTACATTATTCAGATGTTAACCTTGAATTCTTGGGATAAAACTTACTTGGTAATAGTATATAATCCTTTTTGTATGTTGCTGGTTTGCTAGGATTTTGTGGAAGATTTTTCATCCATAGTGGTATTTTTGTGTAGTTGTCTTTTCTTGTGATGTTTTTAATTTTGGTATCAGGATAATAAAACCGACCTTATAGAATGAATTAGGAAGTGTTCCCTTCTGTATTTTTTGGAAGAGTTTGTAAAGAATTGGTATTGGTGTTAATTCCTTCATCATATGGTAGAATTTACCATCTTTCTCTGGGTTTTTCTCTGTGGGAACTTTTTATTTATTTATTTAAAGTGGGCTCCACACCCAACATGGTGCTGAAATCATGACCCTGAGATCAGGAGTCACATGTTCTTCTGACTCAGCCAGCCAGGCGCCCCTATGAGAACTTTATTTTATTTTATTTTATTTTATTTTATTTTTTAAAAAATATTTTATTTATTTTTTCGACAGACAGAGATCACAAGTAGGCAGAGAGGCAGGCAGAGAGAGAGAGGAGGAAGCAGGCTCCCTGCCAAGGAGAGAGCCTGATGTGGGGCTCCATCCCAGGACCCTGGGATCATGACCCGAGCTGAAGGCAGAGGCTTTAACCCTCTGAGCCACCCAGGGGCCCCCCTATGAGAACTTCTTGATGGCTTATTCAATCACTTGTTAAAGAGTTTTTATTTATCTTGACACAGTTTCAATAGTACTGTCTTTTTAGAGGTTATACAATTTGTGGCATACATTTGTTCATGAAATTCTCTTATATACCATTTTATTCCTCTAACATAGGTAGTAATGTCACCTATTTCATTCCTAATTTTAATGACATTAATCTTTTCTCTCTTTTCTTGATGGATTTAGCTGAAAAGTTTTCAGTTTGGTTGATTTTTTTTTTCCCCTTCGCCAAAGAATCAGATTTTTTCCCCCTCTTTTCTACTCTTTTTCACTTATTTTTACTATTGTCTGTTGTTTACTTCTTTAAAATTAAACTGTTTTTAAAAAAGATTTTATTTGTCAGAACGAGAGAACAAGCACAAGCAGGGGGAATAGCAGGCAGAGGGTGAGGAAGCAGGCTGTCCCCTGAGCTAGGAGCCTGATGCGGTACTCGATTCCAGGACCTTGGGATCAGGACCTGAGCCAGAGGTAGATACTCAACTGACTGAGGCACCCAGGGGTCCCTAAAAAACTATTTTGAAAGGGGTGCCTGGGTGGCTCAGTTGATTAAGCATCTGCTGTTAGCTTAGGCCATGATCCCAGTCTCGTGGGATTGAGCCTGCATTGCGCTCCCTGCACAGTGGGGAGGCTGCTTCTTCCTCTCAGTCTGTGCTCCCCTCTCCTGCTGGGCTCTCTCCAAATAAATAAGTCTTGTCTTTTTTTTTTTTTAAAGGTTTTTATTTATTTATTTGACAGAGAGAGAGAGACCACAAGTAGGCAAAGAGAGGGGGAAGCAGGCTCCGCACTGAGCAGAGAGCCCAATGTGGGGCTCGATCCCAGGACCCTGAGATCATGACCTGAGCTGAAGGCAGAGTCCTAACCTACTGAGCCACCCAGGTGCCCCATCAAATGAATAAATCTTAAAAAAAATCTCTACACCCAACATGGGGCTTGAACTCTCAACACTGAGATTACATGCTCTACCAAATGAGCCAGCTGGTCACCACTTCTGTCATTACTTCTTAATTTTTTAAAAATATCACCCTTTAACCTTCTATTTCTTTTGAAGCATTAACTATTAAAAGTTTATTTTTGTGTTCCTTCTTTGTGTATAGTCCTCACTTTTATTTCTGAGTAAGAAAAAGACCTAATGCTATTTATATGTCATTTTTTTTTATGCTCAGTGCCTTTTTAAAATATTTTATTTATTTTAGAGAGAGAGCATGAGCAGGGGAAGGGTGTTCCGAGGGGTGGGGGTGGGGAGAGAGAAGCAGCAGACCCCTCTACCCTGAGATCATGACCTGAGCCAAAGTCAGACCTTTAACCAACTGAGCCACCCAGGTGCCCCATGCACACTGCCTTTTAGTTTTGAGACAGAAGATAGCTTTATTCGCTAGGTAGGTTTTGTGTGTGTGTGTATTTTCATTGGTTATTGGGGTATTGCCTTACTCCTTATTGTTTTTCTTATAATGTCTTTGTATGGGATTTGACCTTTAATTTTCCTGTCACTCATTTTTTTTTTTTTTTTAAGATTTTATTTATTTATCTGACAGAGATCACAAGTAGGCAGAGGCAGGCAGGCAGTTGGGGGGGAAGCAGTCTCCCCGCTAATCAGAGACCCTGATACGGGGCTCGATCTCAGGACCCAGGCGCCCCTCTGTCACTCATTGTTATTTGCAGTGAGTTTTCCTTTGTACTTTCAGATGGCAACGTGGTTCTGAGTGGCTTTTCTAATTTCAGAGAGTTTCTTTACTGTGTAATTATGTTGGCTTACTTTCTGAGATTTCCTGACCCCACCCCTCCCCCAGTGTGGACCTTGTTTACTTTCCTCTATATGTGGTTTAATTTTGATTTTGCTAGTCATTTTCTCTTAATGAGAGCCCTAGATGGTTAGTTTCAAGAGTTGATAATGGTGGGGCACCTGGGTGGCTCAGCAGGTTAAGCATCCCACTCTTGATCTTGGCTCAGGTCATTATCTCGTCTCAGGTCATGATCTTAGGGTCCTGGGATTGAGATACTATATCTGTGGGTGGTTTTTCTTTACATGTTTGTATTTGGAGGCTTGTGAGGGATAACTGTGTCATCTAGTTTTATGATAATATTGTTGTCTATGGGATTTTGGTTTTGCTCTAAAGTTGAAGGAGTAGTTTATTTTTTTATTTTTTTTTAAATACTTTTTATTTATTTGAGAGAGAGAGAGAGACAGTGAGAGAGAGCATGAACGAGGAGAAGGTCAGAGGGAGAAGCAGACTCCCCGTGGAGCCGGGAGCCTGATGCGGGACTCGATCCCGGGACTCCAGGATCATGACCTGAGCTGAAGGCAGTCGCTTAACCAACTGAGGCACCCAGGCACCCTGAAGGAGTAGTTTAAAGAACTCTTTCTTACATACTCTTAATGAGATTTTTTTTTAAAGATTTTATTTATTTATTTGATAGAAAGCGATCACAAGCAGGCAGGCAGAGAGAAGGGGGGAAGCAGGCTCCCTGCCGAGCAGAGAGCCCGATATGGGGCTCGATCCCAGGACCCTGAGATCATGACCTGAGCCAAAGGCAGAGGCTTAACCCTCTGAGCCACCCAGGTATCCCTCCTAATGAGATTTTTAACATGGTGCCACTTTTCTCTTTTATTTTCTTCTATATTTTATATCTGTATACACATGTACATTGTATACCTGTATTAATATATACATTATTTTTAGTTATTTCAGTATAGAATTATTCCATTGTCAGTTACTCTGGTAATGTCCCTTGTACAAGGCATGTTTCCCCATTCTAGTATAGTATCAGTACATACCCCTTTTGTTTGACATGTATCTTTAGTCTAGCTAACTCTTAGCCTTTGTCTTCCAAAATTCTGGCAATTTAGAAAAAAAAAATAAGCGAGTTTTAATATAAAATACTCTTCGGGCCTTCTGGGTTCCTCAGTCAGTTAAAAATCCAACTCTTGGTTTTTGGCTCAGGTCGGTGGGATCAAGCCTAGTGCCCAGTAGGGAGTCTGCTTCTCTCTCACCACTCCTCCCCCTGCTCATACGCTTGCACTCTTTCTCTCAAATAAATGGATAATTTTTTAAAAAAATATTTTATCTGTTTGACAGAGAGAGATCACAAATAGGTAGAGAGGCAGGCAGAAAGAGAGGGGAAGCAGGCTCCCTGCTGAGCAGAAAGCTGGATGCGGGGCTGGATTCCAGGACCCTGGGATCATGATCTGAGCCAAAGGTAGAGGCTTAACCCACTGAGCCACCCAGGGCGCCCCTAAATGGATAATTCTTAAAAACAACAGCAACAACAAAAAACTTCATTGTGAATTTGATTCTTCCTCATGATTAGATTTAGGTTCTAGAACTCTGATTGGAATAGCACACAGAGGACTTTTGAGTATTTCTCAGATTATGGTGGGTGGAGTTATGTCCTATCTATCTGCCCCTCTCTGAAGATGTTGATTCATTCAGTCCAGAGTTCTTGTATTTCCTCTGATTTATTAACTGTGTTTCACCTAGCAGCTAAAAAACAATCATGTGGGGACACTTTGAGACCATGTGCAAATAGTACGTTCCTCATGCAACTTTCCCCTTAGAATTAGCTTTTATTAATGATTACTGACTTAACTAATCTTTACTATCTTACCACATGAAGATTTTCTAGCTTGGTAGTGTTTTTATCAATGTAATATTACTAAGTATATGTTAAAAAGATTATTCTTACTTAGTGACTTTAGAAATAAAAATTAAACTAAATAGAGACCATTTTTCACTGATTAAATTGGAATTTTTTTTTTTTTTAAGTTGGAAAGATTTTGAGGAAACAGGCTGTTTTATACTGCTGGTGGAGAATAAATCTTTGTAGCCGGTGTGCAGAGAATTTTTGAACAGATGGTATGAAATGTTTTTCTTTCTTTTTTCCTTTTTTTAAATTTAAATTCAATTAGCCAACATACAGTACCTCATTAGTTTCTGATGTACAAAATATTTTTCTAGATATTTCTTTGGTCAGTAGTTTCACATCTTTGTATTTATTGCAAGAAATCTATCATGGATATGTGTACAAATTTAGTTATAAGACTAGATCTTTGTAGTGTTTAAACAGAAAAGTTGTTCGTTATTAGCTCCTGGAGTTTTTTTTTTTTTATTCTCTATGCTCATTCATTAATTTAAATGGTTTAACTTTTGAAATATTTATATTGGGAGTTAGTAAAGGTTTTTGTTAACAAGGGTAATATTTTTACTTTATTATTATTATCATCATTATTTAAAGCTTTTATTTGAGAGAGAGAAAGTGAGGGAGCATGAATGGAGAGGGATGGGGAGAGGGAGGGGAAGAAGGCGGCTCTCTGCTGAGCTGGGAGCCTGACTCAGGGCTCCATCTCTGGCTCCTGGAATCAGGATCTGAGCTAAAGGCAGATACTTAACTGACTGAGCCTCCCAGGTGCCCCAAGGGTAATATTTTTATTTCAGTAAATTTTTAGAGTAATTTTAGGTTCATTGGAAAGTTGCATGGAAATAGTACAGAGAGTTCCTATATGCATGCTCCTCAGTTTCCTGTTATCATAAGCAAGGTACCTTTGTCAAAACTAACAAACCAAATTGGTATATTACTAAATAGCACACAGAATTAATTAATTAAAAGATTTTATTTATTACTTGGGAGAGGGAGCATGAGTAGGATGAGGGGCAGGGGGAGAAGCAGATCCCTGTCGAGCAGGTTTATGCTAAGCATAACCTGAGCCAAAGGTAGATGCCTAACCAACTGAGCCACCTAGGTACCTCTAAAAATAGTATTTATTTAGTAAATTACAGCATTTGCTCTTCAGAGCTGATCAGGATATCTTAAAAGAGTTGACAGCAGTGTTGTTTTTTTTTGTTGTTGTTGTTTCTAAGCCTGTGTCCTAGCAGTCTCCACTGTTTACTGTTCTTCTAATATTCTGTAGTTCTTATTTACTCCATTTCCCCAAGGCAAAGAACATTTAAATGAGTCACATGGCCAGTTAAGATGAATAATAACTAGGTCATTTGGCCAAAGGAATGGGACCCTTATGCCATTTAATTTGATGTTTATTTGGCTTATGGAAGCAGGTTGTAAACATTTGAGAGCTCTAATCACTGTTTTTGTTACCATAGCACTGTAGTGCTTGAGCTTTTTATCTTTTTGCAGGAGATTTTGGCATCTAACTTGTATTTTAGGTGCTGAGGTCTTTTTAATAATTTTGTGTGTACTTTGCAGGCAACAGCTGAACAGATGCGTCTCGCTCAAGTGATCTTTGATAAAAATGATTCAGAATTTGAAGCTAAAGTTAAACAGGTATGTTTGTGGCAAAGGATGCTATTATTTTGGTAGTAGAATCTCCCTAGTCACTAAAATGTTACCAGCAATGAGCTAGACATTGTGGAGAAGAAGCACATTGACCTTGTCTGTACCTGTGTATAGAACATACATTAAATATTTGGCAAGTTCTCAGAAAGTCTTGTTTAATGTTAAGAACCAAATTACCGGGGCGCCTGGGTGGCTCAGTGGGTTAAAGCCTCTGCCTTTGGCTCAGTTTATGATCCTAGGTTCCTGGGATCAAGCCCCGCATTGGGGTCTCTGCTCAGCGGGGAGCCTGCTTCCCCCTCTCTCTCCGCCTACTTGTGATCTCTGTCAAATAAATAAATAAAATCTTTAAAAAAAAAAAAAAAAAAGAACCAAATTGCCTTCTCCAAAATTGGTGATGATGAATCCAAACATATGCTGGAAAAATATAACATTAAATTTTAGTTTGATGTCTTCATATACAACTTTAATGAGAGGCTTTTTTGGTAATAAAAATTTCAAAATCTTCTTTCCTGATAAGGCTGCTTTTCCTTTCAAGAGTCTAGAAATCAAGCTATATAACCCTTATCTCCGTCCAGACCTTGGTAGAGGTCTACAAGTAATTGCTGGAATGACTGTCCCACAGTGAACTTGTTACTGAGAGTTAGCTGGAAAATGAAAGAAACCTTGGTTCTTTTCACTGCTACTGTAAAGAATTACAGAACAGCAGAATGAAAGCGAACAGAGTTTTATTAAAGTACGTCCCAAGGGAGAAGCAGGCTAGTCAAGAGAAAAGATGGCTTTGGAAACTTGGTAGTGTGGCCTTTTCTTTTGGGCAGCCCTAGAGTTGCAATAGTTGAGTGACAGGCCTTGGAGTATATAATAATTAGCCAGCTACCATGTTCTTTCCCAAGTTGTATTCAAAATGCCTACATGGGGGACGCCTGGGTGGCTCGGTTGGACGACTGCCTTCAGCTCAGGTCCTGATCCCGGGATCCGGGGATCGAGTCCCACATCGGGCTCCCAGCTCCATGGGGAGTCTGCTTCTCCCTCTGACCTTCTCCTCGCTCATGCTCTCTCTCACTGTCTTGCTCTCAAATAAATAAATAAATAAAATCTTAAAAAAAAAAAAAAATGCCTACATGGGGTAGCAAACTGCAACATTATTTCTATTTTAGAGATATTAGGCCAAATAAGGACAAGCTACTGCTTTCTGCACAAGTGCAACAAGCACAACAAATTTAGCTCTTACACCTGCCCAGGATGTTGTAACGACAAACCAATTGCTAGATGGGTAGAATGGGGCGGTCCCAGTCTGTCTTCATTTGGGGCTCTCCATCTTGATATCTAAGGTCCATCATCCTATTGCTCATGCCTAGCTTCCTGCGTAACTTTTTCCCTTTACTGTATAAACTCTTTGTTAATACTTATAGTTGCTGTCATTAGACTAATGGTAGTAATTTTAGAAGGCCACAAAAAGAATTTATTAAAAATGATAGCACTTATTTTCTGGAATGAGATTTATGTACAGTTTAAGACAAAATTCTACATATCATATTGTCTTTTATCTGACTAGTAAAGCAGATACACAGAAAAGGAACACTGGTCCAGGAGTTCAGAGTTTTATGGTTAAACTTTAGTTTGATCTCTTACTATTCCAGTCGCTGGGGGGTAATTTTGATATTTATTGTGCATCTTATCACTTGTATACTACAGGCGTTGGGTTAATAGAGACACTGATAAAAACTGACACTAGTTGATGCCCGAAGACCAAAGGACTGGAAAGCTGTAGAGTGTGTAGAACTTTCACTGTGCAATGGCAGGGAAGAAAGCAGAGAGAGTGGTACAATGCAAAGAGTTCTATTCATGAGATCAGGATACCTGGACTCCACATAGGCCTTCCTGTTAATTAGTTCTTTGACCACAGAGAAATCACTTCAGATGTTGGTGTCAAACTATTCTGAACAGTGGTACACACTAAAACAGTTAAATGTGTGTAAAACACAAGAGATACTTATATCGTACATTTGTTTGCTGGTAATTGAGAAACCTGTATATTGTATCTAATTTGTGATTGTACTTGTGATGAAAATGTTAAATAGCTTAATCTCTCCTTTTTTCTTTTTTTAAAGATTATATTTATGTATTTGACAGAGAGAGAGAGATCACAAGTAGACAGAGAGGCAGGCAGAGAGACCGGGGGAAGCAGTCTCCCCGCTGAGCAGGGAGCCTGATGTTGGGCTTAATCCCAGGACCCTGAGACCATGACCTGAGCCGAAGGCAGAGGCTTAACCCACTGAGCCACCCAGGTGCCCCTTAATCTCCCTTGGTAAAAAGAATGTACCAAGGGGCTTTCTTTGATTACTTCAAATGTAGCACCCTGTTGAAGCTGCTTGCACAAGTACTATGTCTAAAAGTGAGTTTGTGATAGCTGTAGAATTGCACTTGTGAGACCTTTGGGTGTCGTCACTTACTATGTTTATGGAGTCTTTTTTTTTTTTTTTTTTTTTTTTAATATGGAGTCTTCTAATCCAAGCAGTGATAAACCACATAGGGAATGTTTTCTTTGTATAACATAGTTGGACTAGATGTTCTGTCATGGTGGCCATGTATACTTTGAGTAGTTCAGAATTTTGGGAATCCCAGGCCATTGAACTAAGTTGGAGTAGCCAGAACTGATCTTGAGTATGCTGAGAATGTTGAGATATATATATATATATTGCTCATTAATAATCTGATACTTAGTCTTCTTGGAGGAGAGTTGATTTGTTGTTTGACTCTATTGATGAAAAGAGAAGTGATGGTCACAAAAAGCAGGTAAACCTGTTCTTGCATTATGAGCTCAGGGTCTGGAAGGAGGTCATCTTCATGTGGAAGGATTGTGTAATTTCTGTTTTTAAATAGAAGAATCTTAAAATTGGTATCAAGTGCCATTTTAGGGTCTCCTTAACCATTTTCTTATAATTTGAACAGCTTATGGAAGTGACGGGGAAAAATCAGGATGAATGCATAGTGGCCCTACATGACTGTAATGGAGATGTGAACAAAGCTATCAATATATTGCTGGAAGGGAATTCAGACACGGTAAGAATTATTTAATAAATACTGTTAACTGATTTGCAGTGCTAAGATTTATCTCCAATTCCCTGTTGCATTTTGGACTTATCTTTTTTGGGGGTGGGAGTGGAGGGCATTATGGGTTCCACTCCATGTTTGTTTTAAGATAGGAAAGAACACTAACCTGAAATGACTGTCTTTGTTACATACGGTTTCTTCATGAAGTTGTAGAATCTGAAGACTTGAGAAGGAACTCGGTGTTCTACCCCAGCCTTACATAGTTTCCAAATTCTCTGGGCCTGTGGACATTTCCACCATTTAAAACTTCTCTTGGCTTCACTGCTCATGTTTCTTCATCTCAGTTGTCATCTCTTATTACTTCTTACATCTGTAGACTAAACGAGAACCTGAGTTTGCTCTGTATCTATTTGTTTATGTGTGAATATTCTACAGACACATTTTCATGACCATTTGACAGATAAAATAAGAAAGAAAGGTATTGTTGTTTTAAGCTTAGTAAATTTTGAGGACTGTGCAGGGACACTAAAGCTTATCCCTTTTATTTTAGGAAGGATACAACTAAAGCCGCACAAGGCCGTGTCAGCTCTAATCTCTTGATGCACTATCTTGTCTTGTCTCTTTTCTTTTCTTTTCTTTCTTTTTTTTTTTTTTTTAAAGATTTTTATTTATTTATTTATTTGACAGAGAGAGAGAGAGATCACAAGTAGACAGAGAGGCAGGCAGAGAGAGAGAGAGGGAAGCAGGCTCCCTGCCGAGCAGAGAGCCCGATGCGGGACCCGATCCCAGGACCCTGAGGTCATGACCTGAGCCGAAGGCAGCGGCTTAACCCACTGAGCCACCCAGGCGCCCCTTCTTTTCTTTTCATTTCCTTTCGTTTCATTTCTTTTTTCTTCCCTTTCCCTCCCTTTCCCTTTTCCTTTCCCCCTCCCCTCCCCTTTTCTTTTCTTTTCTTAGATATTATTTATGAGAGAGAGAGAAAGTGAAGGGAGGGGTAAAGAAGGAGAAGGGGGTTCCCCGCTCAGGGCTCAATCGTAGGACTGGGGTATCATGACCTGTGCTGAAGGCAGCTACTTAAACCAACTGAGCTATCCAGGCACGCTGCACAGTGTTTCATTTCTGTTTCCTTTCAAAATTAATTAATTAATTAATTAATTAATTAATTAATTAGAGAGAATGAGCATGAGCAAGGAGAGGGGTGAAGGGAGAGGGAGAGGCAGGACTCCCTGCCGAGCAGGGATCCCAGTGCCAGGCTTTATCCCAGGACACTGGGATCATGAACTGAGTCAAAGGTAGATGCTAACTGGCTTAAAGCAGCCAGGTGGCCCTCATTTGTATTTTCAGATCACCATTTCAAAACAGATTAAAACAACTAATGATTCTCCTTTAGATGGGGTATAAGGATGAACACAACCAACGTGCCTTCCTTGTCACTGTTCGGGTTTAATCAGGTTCTCGTTTTTAAGGATAAGGTTGTATTAGGGACAGGCTATATAAAAATGAACTGCTGTGACAAGCTCAGTAGTAAAATGAATATCTTTATTTAATATGAAATAAGCAGAATGAGTAATGAATGAGTAATGTAAGAATGAGATGTTTGGGATAGTATTTCACTATCTGAGTATAGCAGTATCTATGGGTAAAATTCCATGCAAGATGACACTAGTCTGTCAGTTTGTTGGGTAAATACATTATGTTAAGTGTCAAAATAAAATTTTGAACAGTTTTTGTTTGCTGATACTTAAGCTTATATTTTCTGGGTTTTATAAAATATGAGGAATGTATTTACCTTTTTTTTTCTAAAAGATTTTATTTATTTATTTGACAGAGAAAGAGACAGTGAGAGAGGGAGCACAAGCCATGGGAGAGGGAGAAGCAGACTCCCACTGAACAGGGAGCCTGATACAGGGCTCCATCCCAAGACCCTGGGATCATGACCTGGGCCAAAGGCAGACACTTAACGACTGAGCCACCCAGGTGCCCTGGGAATGTGTTAACCTGATTGCTAATGGATGCAGTATAGAATGGCTCTCAGTTTTTGTTTCTTTGTGTTTGTCTTGATTTTGTAGGGAGAGAGATTGGGGGAGAGACATAGGGGAGAGGGGGAGACATAATTTTTTTTTTTTTTTTTTTAAGATTTTACTTGTTTATTTGTCAGAGAGAGATAAAAAGGTCAAGCAGGGAGAGAGGCAGGTAGAGGAAGAAGCAGGCTCCCTGCTGAGCAAGGAGCCGGATGCGGGACTCGATCCCAGGACCCTGAGATCACGACCTGAGCCAAAGGCAGACGCTTAACTGATTGAGCCACCCAGGCCTCCCAGGAGACAGAATCTTAAGCAGACTGCATACCAGTGCAGAACCTGACTCAGGGCTCTATCTCACAACCCTGAGATAATGACCCAAGCCAAAGAGTTGGACACTTGGGGTACCTGGGTGGCTCAGTGGGTGAAGCCTCTGCCTTTGACTAAGGTCATGATCTCAGGGTCCTGGCATCAAGCCCTGCATCAGGCTCTCTGCTTAGCGGGGAGCCTGTCCCTCACCCCCACCCTGCCCCCGCCTGTCTCTCTGTCAAATAAATAAATAAAATCTTTAAAAAAAAAAAAAAAGAGTTGAACACTTAACTGACTGAGCCACCCAGGCACCCCTAAACTACCTCCTTTATACATATTTTATATATATATAATCGCTGTGAATAAATGAAATATTGCCAAATTGTTTATTGGAGGGCCTATTTCTTTTTATATGTTTAAGGTAGGTCAGGATACTACTTTGTGTTGTCTTTCCTTTAGCTCTAGCTGACTTAATTCTTTCTCTGGTAGGGCGGTGAATTTTTAAGCCCCCCCCCCCCCTTTTTTTAAGATTTTATTTATGTATTTGACAGAAATAACAGGTAGGCAGAGAGGCAGGCAGAGAATTGGCGGGGGGGGGGGAAGCAGGCTCCCTGCTGAGCAGAGAGCCTGATGTAGGGCTCAGTCCCAGGACCCTGAGATTATGATCTGAGCTGAAGGCAGAGGCTTAACCCACTGAGCCACCCAGGTGCCCCTGAATATTCAAGTCTTAAATAAATGTCCAGTTCTCTGTGTTTTATTGAGTTTTAACTTCTCACACTCTTTTGGGACTGAATTCAAAGGAGGTAGTTCTGGGTTGAATGGTAAAGAACATATCTTTGGTTACGCTGAGTGTGGAAATCACATGGTGAGGTTGGATCTAGTTTGGTTTCTTCATAGATCAGAAAACAGCAAATTAGGGCATGAGTAACAGACACAAAAGGCGTATACTGGTTGAGAGATGAGAAGGCTGTGGTAGAAATGGAGAGCCAGAGTGAAAGTCCTTTTGAAATTCTGGTTTGTTTAGGGTCATTCTTCCATAGTGTTTGTCTTGTTGCCCACCTGTTTGCTGTCTCTAGGAGCCATGGCTAACCAGCTGTGAGGAAAACCTACCTTCCCCTGACTAGGATAGAGTTTATTGGAGTGGAGGTGCTAGACAAAATAAACATGGTAGGGTTGCTAAGAGCAAGAACATTTAAAATAAACCATGAAAGCAAACAAATCTTGTCCTATTGACTAACCTTATTTTGTGCCAGGATCTTCTGAAACAAAATTATTATTATTTTAAAAATTTTATTTATTTATTTGAGGGAGAGAGGGAACGAGAGAGAGGACAAGCAGGGGAGGGACAGACGGAGAGGAAGAAGCAGGCTACTGCCGAGGGGGAACCAGATGCAGGGTTCACTCCAAGGACCCTAGGATCATGACCTGAGCCAAACACAGATGCCTAACCAGGCACCCCTGAAACAAAATTATTACTTTGGTAGGGGGGAGTTAGGTTGAATTGTCCCTGATAATTTTTTTCCTTTTTTGAAAGATTTTATTCATTTATTTGACAGAGATTACAAATACGCAGAGAGGCAGGCGGGGTGGGGGGTGGAGCAAGCTCCCTCTGAGCAGAGAGAGCCTGATGCGGGGCTTGATCCCAGGACCTTGAGATCGTGACCTGAGCTGACGGCAGAGGTTTAACCCACTGAGCCACCCAGTCTCTCCTGTCCCTGATAATTTTAAGAATGAGTTTGTCTTTCTCTGTTGAAGAAGCTGTTACAAAGTAAAACATTCAGCATGATCATAAGTACTAATAAACCTTTTATTTCATTATAATGCTGTTTTGAATGACAGAATCATTATGAAATATCAGTCTCTTGCATTAATGTACCTTTTTTTTTTTTTTTTTTTTTAAGTAACTTATTTGTGTTGTGTAGGTCCTGGCAAATAAGAGGTAGGAGAGTGATTTTTTAATTAGCTGGCCTGGAAAGCTACTTTTCTGATTACTAAATGTAGTGTCTGGGAGGACCATTCTTCCTTTTAGAGTTTCTTCAGACCTATTCTACAAGTAGCCAAGTACAAATAACAAAGGTTATCAGAAGTTCCGTTCATGTTGAAAGCTTGTGTGCATGCTCACAGACTGTTGTGCCAAGTGTGCGATACTCTCTTTAACATTTACAGTGGCATTAGACCAATTGCCCCTTAAGTTTGCTCTCCTTACTTTCCCCCACAAATAAGCTCTTTTTTTTTTTAAAGATTTTATTTATTTATTTGACAGACTGAGATCACAAGTAGGCAAAGAGGCAGGTAGAGAGAGAGGAGGAAGCAGGCTCCCTGCTGAGCAGAGAGCCCGATGCGGGGCTCGATCCCAGGACCCTGACACCATGACCTGAGCCGAAGGCAGAGGCTTAACCCACTGAGCCACCCGCCGCCCCCCCCCCCCCAAATTAGTTCTTGTCAGTCTTAGTAGATTTCACAAGCCCAAGACTTACTTGTGGCCATCCTTGGCTTAATTAAATGGGTTAAGATGTTTTTCTCAAATGTTTCATATACAGGGGCACCTGGGTGGCTCAGTCGGTTAAGAATCTGCCTTTGGACAGGTCATTTTCCTGGAGTTCCGGTACTGAGCCCCTCTATCAGGCTTCCTGCTTAGCAGGGAGTCTGCTTCTCCCTCTTGCCGTTCACCCTGCTTGTGCTTGCATGGACGCTCTCTCTCTCTCTCACAAATAGGTAAATCTTAAAAAAAAAAAAAAAAAAAAGACAATGGAAATTGTATACATATGCACCTGTGCTGACTCTACCAATGTGTAATTTTTCTAGGTCTTCTAGAATTTACTTTTTGTCATATTAACCTAAGAGGACAGGATTCTGTCTTGCATAGGTGTCTTGTTTATTCATATTAGCAAGCATAATTGAATTCATACAATTATTTCTCTGGAATAAACAAGCTTTATTGTTTTCTCTAATTAAAAAAGCAATGCAGAGGGATGCCTGGGTGCCTCAGTCAGTTGAGCAGATCTGTCTTTGGCTCAGGTCATGATATCAGGGTTCTCAGATCGAGCCCTACACTGGGCTCTGTGCTTGGTGGGGCGTCTGCTTTTCCCTCTCCCTTTGTGTGCATGCGCGATCTCTCTCTCTCTCAGATAAATCTTAAACAACAACCAGTGTGGAATGATAAACAACATCCTCATTTAGAGAACTACTGCTTTCTTCAGTATATATATATGTGGGCTTTTCTTTGAACTAAAAAATATAATCCTATTTTATACACTGTTAGTTGTTAGCTTGCTACACTTATATCATGGATCTCTTTCTGTGTACACCTGGATAACCCTTTTTTTTTTTTCCTAAAGATTTTATTTATTTGAGAGAGAGCGTGTGCATGCATGCGTGAGAGCATGAGCGGAGGGGAGAAGCAGGAGAGGGAAAAGGAGAGAGGGAGAAGCCCAGTGCTGGCTCCATTCCAAGGCCCAGGGTCCCAGGATCATGACCTGAGCTAAAGGCACATTGTTGACCTATTAAGCCACCGATTGAGGCACCCAGGTGCCCCCACCTGGATAGCTCTAAGTGGCTACGTACTGCTCCCTTTGTGCATGTTTTAGAGTATAATCTCTTAAGGTAGACATTTGGAGAATCCCCCCATCCTTCATTCTAACAACTGTCTGTATATAAAAGCTTGCACAATTATAAATTTAATAGAATTGCTTGGGTAAAAGCTGTGAACTAACTAAGGTTTGGGTATTATTCCCAGGTAGACTTGTAGGAAGATTAGATTAGATGGGTATTTACCAGAAGTGAATATGCCAGATTATTCTGTGTAACTGCCAATTGCTGATTTTTTAAAAAATATAGATCAAAGCTTAAAGTTGGAAAATAACTTGTTCTAATTTTTATTTTTTTCACATCTTATGATTTTATCTGTAACTAAATACATGGGTTCAGTAGAGGTTTGTAGATGTCAAAAAAATTCTTGCCACAAAAGCGTTCTAAATCTGGCCTCTACTGTTTTGAAAGTAATTCAGCTATGTTTCTTTAATTTTAGTTTATTAGTTTCTAGTGCTTATGTTGATTTGGATATACAATATTAGTAATTTCCTTTTTGTTCCTAAGATTTTTTTTAAGCTTAAAATAGTTCTTGCTCTTATTTTGGGATTGAATCACTTCAAATCTCTTGTGAAATGAGGTAGACGATGACAAAGTAAACAGAAACAAATGGGCCAGTTTGGGGATTTCTCAGTAATGTAACTTTACTGATATCCTAATACCACTTATTTTTACAAGGATGAAGTGTTCTTTTCTTAGCTATATATATATATATATATATATATATATATATAAAATTATGATTTCAATTACCATTAGAGGAGAGGCAGCGAAGGGAGGTTATATAAATTATTTGACTTCTTATTAGAAACACATCTTTTTATTTATTTTTTAAAAATATTTTTATTTATTTGACAGCGAGAGAGGGAACACAAGCAGAGTAGAGGGAGAAGCAGGCTTCCTGCTCAGCAGGGACCCTTCCTCCCATAATGTGGGGGTTGATCCCAGGAGCCTGAGATCGTGACCTGAGGCGAAGGCAGATGCTTAATGACTGAGCCATGCAGGTGCCCCTGAAACACATCTTTGTGGTTGAAATTTTGGGTACTTAGTTTAAAAAAACAAAACCAAACCCAAATTTATTTGCCTGCCTTTAAATTTTTTTAGATTGTTACTTTGGTTAACTGAATAGAGCAAGTTATTCCTGAGGTTTTAGGAAAGCATTTCAATGTAATTTTGTATTCTTTGAGCTAACTTACTTATCCATAGGTTTAAGGCCTTTGCTTAGGTGGAGGTGGTGTAGTCTTGGGGAAATGACCTTTATTTTTAAATCAGCATAGGAAAAGGCTCTGGTGGAACAATATACAGTGTGTTGTTAATTCAGTTAGTTGCTGTACTCTTTTGTGCTGTATATGGCAACAGGAGCTTAGCAAGAGGTTTGCTGTCTTTTTCATCAGAAAGTAGAAAGATACGGATAAGAATTAAAATTGTAGGCAAATGAGCTGCAGGGCATGGGTTATTAGATCTGGAAGGTATATGCACATATCCTTGATAATTGTATACACTTTGAATGACAACTCTGGCTACTCTTGTTTTTGGTAGACTTCATGGGAGACTGTAGGGGGAAAGAAGAAGAATTTTGGAAAAGAAAGTTCAGAAAACAAAGAGAATAGAGAGAAGAGAAGTGAGAGAGAAATAAATCGTGGACGTGGAAACAACAACCGGAAAGGAAGAGGTGGCAATCGCGGGAGGGAGTGTAAGTACATTTCTCCTCAGAATTTTTTTTATGAAAATTTTAATGCACACTGAAAAGCTGAAAGAGTAGTCCAACGAATGCCCATAAATCTAGTTCCTCAATGCAGTGTTTGTTACTATAGGTAACACTTAATAATGAGCTAACTGAATAGTTTATTAGAACTGTAACTGATGCAATTTCATATTAGCATATTTACCTGGGGTGTAGATAGTGTATTGTGTGTCTTAAGACTGCCTTCTGTTATGTATCAAGTATACCCTCTAATTTTAAAGTGAGGTTTTCATTCACTGATATATAATGCTGTTTATTCTTCCCCACTTAATGGATACTCATTGTAATAGGTAAGGATTAGTATAAGAGGGAGATTGTCAAATAGGGAAGATTTTTCTCAGTCCTTTCATTTGACCCATATTTTGGCATCATTATCTATACACTACCTTCTGGGCAGACATACTGTCTTAGGGACTTTTGCTAGTTTATTTATTCTACAGATGTTTACTGAGTACCTACTATGTGGCAGGTACTCTAATAGAGCAATGAATAAAACAAATCTTTGCTTTCCTGAAACTTTTAATCAAGGTAGAATGAGATGTGACAATAAGAAAGAGAAGTAATATGTTTTGCAGTAATAAGATATTTTAATGTTATATGTGGAAATTATGTTGTGGGAAAAAACAGAGGCAGCAAGATGGTGATTTTAGGGGGGAGTTTGGCAAATTTAAATGGAGTGGCCGTGGCAGTTAGGCCCTTAGAGAGATGAGGAGACCAAGCTGTGCTCAGAATTTAGGTATTATATGGAGTCATTAATGCCAGTGTAGGGGTGAGGAGAAGACAAGACTCTGCTGTCATGTACTGGATAGCATCTTAGGAAAACCTGTCTCCCACACTAATTTTTTCAGCAACTCATTATTTCCTTGGTATTGCTGTTTTGCTGCTCTAGGCCTTTCTAGGCTTTGAACCTAACTAGTGAGCCAGTTTTGTTGTGTATTACACATAGCTGCAGAACAAATGTTTTTTTGAAGCAAACTTGCTTTAGGGAAGGGCAAGTCCAACTAGAAGGAAGAAAAAAGTGGTACCAAGTTTTAATTTCCTTACAGAATTTTCATCTACAAATTAAGCGAGATGTGCTGTCAGTTTTTGAGTCACTTTTATTTGGTTTTGTTTTTACTGTTTTCTGATCCCTCTCGTTAAGTTTTAGCCTTTTAAAAAATAGCCTTTTTGTCCTTACCTTTGATAGCTCTTACGTACAATGATGTACAAGAGGTGCTCTTTTCTTCCATAGTTAGAGGCGAGGAGAATGGTATTGATTGCAGTCAAGGGGACAAGCCTTCAGACCGTGGCAAGCGAGCTCGTGGCAGAGGTAAGACAGAATAAGGGGGAAGGAGATGCTTATGATTGGAAGGAGGAGGCAGGCTATTGGTGTACCTCCTTCATCAAGGCCTGGCAGTGTGCTTTGGGAGAAGAACTGATCTGCAGTCTTTGCATTTGTTCACTGATGGCTATGAATGAAATGTTTGGGTTTATGTAATTTTGAGAAAACTTACTGGTTGGTTTCACCCAAGCTGCGAAAGGCCTTTTAATGAATAATTTAAAACTTGAAGCTCTGATCAAATAGTCATTAAATTCTTCTCTGGATTTTAATAGTTGTGTTTTACCCATATGATACTGGCTTTAAAATGAAAAGTATTTGCCCATTCATTAGCTCTTTCTTATCCCCCAGTATTTTTTATTAGTGATCATTTTTTAACATTTATGAACTTGGGATGTCATTAAGCCACTTTAATATAATTTCATATACTTCAGAGTTGTGACTGAATTTTCTCGGGTCATAAAATCAAGATACACGATGTAATATACAGATCCTGCTTTGGTTCAGTGGATGAGCTACCTTAACTTTTTGTTTGATCCATTTTATTTTGTTTTTCTTTTTAAGATTTTATTTTTAAGCGATCTCTGCACCTTACATGGGGCTTGAACGAACAGCCTCACAACCCCAAAGAACAGGGGTCTCAGGCTTTACAGACCAAGCCAGCCAGGCGCCTCTCTCTGATTTATTATTATCATTACTATTATTATTATTTTAAAGATTTTATTTACCTATTTGACAGAGAGAGAGCGATCACAAGTAGGCAGACAGGCAGGCAGAGGGGGAGGAGGAAGCAGGCTCCCTGCTGAGCAGAGAGCCTGATGCAGGGCTTGAACCCAGGATCCTGAGATCATGACCTGAGCCAAAGGCAGAGGCCTAGCCAACTAAGCCACCCAGGCCCCTATCTAACCAATTTTAATTGTAATGTCCTTTTCTAGCCTTTTAAAATTATGATCAATTTCAAATTTAGACAAAGTGGGGGAGAACAGTCAGATAAACCATATGTCCCCTCCTTCTTAGTTAACAACACTTAAAGATTTCAGCCATGTTGGTTTTATAGATCTCTTTCCTACCTTCTCTGCAGAAATATATATATATTTTTAAAGATTTTATTTATTTATTTGATAGAGATCACAAGTAGGCAGAGGCAGAGAGAGAGAGAGAGAGAGAGAGAGAGAGAGAGAGGAGGAAGCAGGCCCCCTGCTAAGCAGAGAGCCCGATGTGGGGCCTGATCCCAGGACCCTGGGATCATGACCTGAGCTGAAGGCAGAGGCTTTAACCCACTGAACCACCCAGGAGCCCTCTGCAGAAATATTTTGAAGTAGATTTTTTGGGTCACTTTACCTCTAATTTCTATGGTAAGCACCTCTGAAAAAGGTAAGACACTTTCATATATAACCATAATGCTATTTTAGCAGTTCAAAAACTCATAGTAAGCTTTTGGTATCATCTAACATTTAACCCATGTATAAATTTTCCTGATTATTTGAGAAATGTCTTTTCATGGATTTCTTTGAATCAGGATTGAAACAATATTTATACATTACATATTTTGATTCTCTTTAATCTAAAGTATATTCTTCTAACTTACTTGTTCCTCCTTTTTTTCTCTTTATTGTTGATTTGTTGTCCAAGCCATGTTACTTTTCCTTTAGGATGTCATGTTTCACATTATGCATTGATCTTTTTGTTTCTTGTGGTGTCATTTAGTTTATTTCTTTAGCCCCCTTATCTACTGTAAATGTAAGTTAGCTTTAAAAATTTGATTCAAGCTCAGTTTTTTAAGTAAGCATAGAGGAGGTTATGTATTCTATATTGCACTGCATCTAAAGACGTGTTTATGTTTTCCTTTTTTTTTGGTGGTATTTAGGTTAATGAATGAGTTGTCCTTTTTTTTTTTTTAATTTTATTTATTTGACAGAGATCACAAGTAGGTAGAGAGGCAGGCAGAGAGAGAGTGGGGGAAGCGGCTCCCCGCTGAGCAGAGAGCCCAATGTGGGTCTTGATCCCAGGACCCCGAGATCACGACCTGAGCTGAAGGCAGAGGCTTTAACCCACTGAGCCACCCAGGCGCCCCGAGTTGTCCATTTTTAGTGAGTTTATTTATCAGTAGGTTTTAGGTTAACCAAATTTCTGAACATAATCCCTTATTGGTTTTTATGGTTTAGTTTTTATTTTTTTAAATTTAATTTCATTAAAAATTTTTTTATTTATTTGAGTGAGAGCATATGCGAGCAGGCTGGGGGTAGGGCAGAGGGAGAGGGAAATAACCCTAGCAGAGTCAGCGCTGGGCATGGAGCATGACGTGGGGCTCAATCCTACAACCCCGAGCTGAAATCAAGAGCTGGCTGCCCAACAGACTGAGCCACTCAGATGCCCATATGGTTTCATTTTAAAAAGAATTCTCTTGGAATTCAAGATGAGGATTGCAGTATGTGTAATTCCATTTTTTATTTTCTTTGTGACAAGAGTAGTTTGCTCAGGGGAAGCATTGGGCCTTGCTTGGTCTCTCCAATGTTGAGGGCTATAGCTAGGCCTGTTTTTGTGGTCCTTACCTAAGTCTTTAGAGTTGCCTATCTACAGAATGTTCTTCTCTTTGTGAGTTGGACCAAAGTGGAATAATTAATAATAGTTGATATTTACTGTGAGTGCTTTATTGTGTAGTAGGCCTTTTACTTGTAATTTACATGTATTTTCCTTTAATCCCCCAGTAAAACTTTGAGGATTGTCTTTGCTGCTGGTGGTATTCTCATTTTACAGATGAGAGAACTGAGTCTTTTTTTTTTTTAAGATTTTATTTTTTATTTGACAGAGTGAGCACAAGCATGGGGAGTAACAGGCAAAAGGAGAGGGAGAAGCAGGCTCCTCGTGGAGCAAGGAGCCCAATGTGGGGCTCAGTCCCAGGACCCTGGGATCATAACCTGAACTGAAGGCAGACACTTAACTGACTGAGCCACCCAAATGTCACTGGAACCCACATTCTTCAGGGAGATGAAGGGAAGAAGGGAGAGTGTCACAGTGGATAGTAGGCTGGTTATCTGTCTTCTTGCCTCCTTCCTTCCTTCAAGGACTCATATTGATTGATTGATTGATTTTTATGTTTTTTGAGTATTAGAGGTAGACATAAATTGCTTTTCTTTCTGAAAAGATGGAAAGACTTAATTAGGGAGTCCTCTGAAACCATGTCTGCTTGGAACTGTTGTTAGACACTCTGGATTGAAGGATCCAAAGCAAGTAAAATCTGATAGAATGATGATACTGGCTTGCTTTAAAATCCCTAATTCAATACCTGATCCTTTGTGGGTTTTTTTTTTTTTTTTTTTTTTTTTTTTTTGACAGAGAGACAGCAAGAGCGGGAACACAAGCAGGGGAGTGGGAGTGGGAGAAGCAGGCTTCCTGTCGAGCAAGGGGCCTCACGTGGGGCTGGATCCCAGGGCCTTGGGATCACCACCTGAACCGAAGGCAGACACCTAACAACTGAGTCACCCAGGCACCCCCCCATCCTTTTTTTTCTTTTTTAAGATTTAATTTTTTAAGTAACTCTACACCCAAAATGGGCCTTGAACTCAAAACTGTGAGATCAAGAGCCACATGCTCTACTGGCTGAGCCAGTCAGGCACCCCAATACCTAATCCTTTTTTTTTTTTTTTTTTTTTTTTTTTTTTAAAGATTTTATTTATTTATTTGATAGACAGAGATCAGAAGTAGGCAGAGAGGCAGGCAGAGAGAGAGAGGAAGGGAAGCAGGCTCGCTGCCGAGCAGAGAGCGCGATGCGGGGCTCGATCCCAGGACCCTGGGACCATGACCCGAGCCGAAGGCAGAGGCTTAACCCACTGAGCCACCCAGGCGCCCCAATACCTAATCCTTTTTAAGAAAGATGTAAAGTAGTGGTAAAGGACTTAGACTGACCTTTTATAAATCAGGTTCAACTTAAAAAAAAAAAAAAATCAGTCTGGTCTACCCCCACATATTAACTTACAGGAGTTATTATTTATTTATTTATTTATTTGAGAGAGAGGGAGAGAGAAAGAGAATGAGAGCACAAGCGGGGTGCAGATGGAGAGAGAATCCCAAGAAGTTGCCATGTTCAGTGCGGAGCCTGATGGGGCTGGATCTCCATAACTGACTGAGCGACCCCGCTGCCCCGAGTTAAAATTTGTTACCATTGTTTTGTATGTATGATTTTTTTTTTTAAAGATTTTATTTATTTACTTGACAAAGAGATCACAAGTAGGCAGAGAGGCAGGCAGAAAGAGAGAGGAAAGCAGGCTCCCCGCTGAGCAGAGAGCCCGATGCAGGGCTCGATCCCAGGACCCTGAGACCATGACCTGAGCCGAAGGCAGAGGCTTAACCCACTGAGCCACCCAGGTGCCCCTGTATGTATGATTTTAATTAAACTTTACTTTTTCAAAGAAATAAATTGTTTTGTGTGTAGGATTTTTCAGTTTAACTTTACTTTTTCAGACTCACAGTTTTGGCTCAGGCCATGGGCTCACAGTGGTGGGATCAAGCCCTGCATTGATCAGCCTCTGTGCTCAGTGAGGGTCAGCTTCAGATTCTTTCTCCCTCTCCCTCTGCTTCCCTCCCCACCGCAAATAAATTAATACATAAAACTGTTTAAAAAATAAACTTTAAAATTTACTTTTTGAAAAAAAAATTTATAACACCTATATTTAAGTATATTTGAATACATTCTTGAAAAGATTGTGGTCTGTCTGGAGATTTCTTTGAATTGCTTTGAATTTGACATCCAGCATAGGGCAAGAGGGGTAAAATATTCAATATCCTACATGCTCAAAACCACAATTATTTTGCTTATGAATATTAGTATGGTTTGATAGTAAGTTAATAGTGGTGCAGGACAAATAGTTTGTTACTTTAAGAGATAAATGTGTCTTTTGTTTTATGTAATATGTCACTTTCCAGAAGATTAGTTGTAAGTCCTTTAAGGTCTTAATTTACTTTCTTATGATCTGTTTAATTAGCCTTTTAAAGCAGTTCGTTGGGGGGTGCCTGGGTGGCTCAGTTGGTTGGGCGACTGCTTTTGGCTTGGTTCATAGTCCCGGAGTTCCAGGATGGAGTCCCGCATTGGGCTCCCAGTTCCATGGGGAGTCTCCTTCTCCCTCTGACCTCCGCTCTCATGTTCTCTCTCAAATAAATAAATAAAATCTTTAAAAAAAAAAAAAGAAAGAAAAGAAACAGTTCATTGGGGGCGCCTGGGTGGTTTAGTTGGTTAGCAGTCCTGGAATTAATCCCAGAATCCGACACCTTCTCAGTGGGGAGTTGGCTTTTCCCTTTCCCTCTGTGCATGCTTGCTCGCTCGCTCACTCACTCTCACTCTCTCAAAATAAATCTGTGTGTTTTTTTTTCTTTTTAAAGATTTTTTTTTTTTTTGACAGACAGAGATCACAAGTAGGCAGAGAGGCAGGCAGAGAGAGAGAGAGAGGAGGAAGCAGGCTCCCCGCGAAGCAGATAGCCCGATGTGGGACTCTATCCCAGGACCCTCGGATCAGGACCTGAGCCAAAGGCAGAGGCTTTAAGCCACTGAGCCACCCAGGTGCACTCCTCCCCCTTTTTAAAAGATATTATTTATTTGAGAGAGAGTGTGAGCACAAACTGGGGGAATAGCAGGCAGAAGGAGAAGCAGGCTCTCAGCAGGGAGCCTGATGCAGGACTCAATCCCAGGACCCTGGGATCATGACCAGAGCTGAAGGCAGATACTTAACCAACTGAGCTACCCAGGCATCCTTGAAATAAATAAACCTTAAAAAACAAGCAAACAAATTAAAAAAAAAAAAAAAAAGTTAATTGTTCTCTTCCTTTGCAGTTATTTTTGGTTCGTTGGGTAGTATGCAGATACTAAGGGTATACTTAAAAAACAAGTATATGCCATAAAGTGTATACTTTAAAAATAGGTATTTGTTTTTTTTTTTTTTTAAAGATTTTATTTATTTATTTGACAGACAGAGATCACAAGTAGGCAGAGCAGCAGGCAGAGAGAGAGGAGAGAGGAGGAAGTAGGCTCCCTGCTGAGCAGAGAGCCCGATGCGGGGCTCGATCCCAGGACCCTGGGATCATGACCTGAGCTGAAGGCAGAGGCTTTAATCCACTGAGCCACCCAGGCCCCCCTAAAAACAGTTCTTTAAAGTCTCCATTGCATTTATTCTTTGATTATGACCATACTTGTGAGCTCCTCTTGCTGACTTCCTGTTGGCTCTCCCTTAGAATACTGATCTACATTTGTGGTTAAATTTGCTAACATTTCAAATAAGTGGGGTGCCTGGGTGACTCAGTTAAGCATCTGACTTTGGCTCAGGTCATGATCTCAGGATTCTGGGATGGAGCCCCACATTGGGCTCTCTGCTCAGTGGGGGTCTGCTTCTCCCTTTCCCTTTATCCTTCCCACCACTTATGTGCTCTCTCTCTCAAATAAAATCTTAAAAAAAAAAAGTTCAAATTGCTAATGAAACTTTTCTTCCTTAATTTTTGCCTTATCTGCATAGTATTGGCTTAAAAATACTATGAAACAGCATAGATTTAATATGGTAATCTCTAAGTTTTGGGATAATTTATATTATGAATTTGATAGTATAAAAAGTAAGATAGAATGAAAAGATAGCATAATAAGTATGAACCATAGCAAATGAAGTAAAACTAAATTTTCTCTATATTGTTTCCATACCATTCACTGAATGTTTGCTCTACAATCATTGGAATAAGAGTCAGTGTGATACTTAAAACAAGTAGATTTTCTGTATTCTGTTTAAAAGTTTGAAGAGAAGTATCTTGTGAGTTGTGTTATTTGTGAGAAAACAGTAGCCTCTTTGGAGGAAGGAAGTAGCAGTTGTGCTGGGCCACTTTCTCAGTGTCCTCCTAGTCTTTGCATTTTGGTGTCAGAATGTTTGGGACTATATAAATGGTGACTGGTCAGAGGTAATTTGGCCATCAAATAATACTGTGGTTTGTGTACAAAATGTGGAATTTAGCTGGTAGGTATTAAATGTCTACTATATATAAGACTGGAAGTTCTCCTGAATGATACTGACTAAATCCTGAATTTAGATGGAAGATCATGTTAATATGTGAGATGTGGAGTATTTTGGGTAAAGTTTTTTATCATGTGACATGTAATAATCAGTAAAAATTGTAATTATGTTTGAGAAGCTGGAATTGCTTGTTAGTATAGTATATATTTAGGAATAAGTTTTTATGGAGTAAGCCCCAAGTTTACCATTGTCACAGTGAAGTTAGAAAGATGGTGAGGAAGGTAAGTGGCATCTCTACTCCTGTTTTTTTAGTGTCTTGAAATACCCATCCTGGGAGAGAAGGAATATAGAAGAACAAAAAGAATAGAATGAGGTGTTTTTTTTTGTTTGTTTTGTTTTGTTTAAAGATATTTATATATCTATTTATCAGAGAGCGAGAGAGCACATGCACACAAGCAGGCAGAGTGGCAGGCAGAGGCAGAGAGAGAAGCAGGCTTCCTGCTGAGCAAGGAGCCCGATGTGGTACTTGATCCTAGGACCCTGGGATCTTGACCCAAGCTGAAGGTAGTCTCTTAGGCGTCCACTTAGGCGTCCCCAGAATGAGGTTTTTGACTACTAAACTTTACTATGCTTATGGGTCACGGTACTCAAATAGTGTAATACCAGTGTTTTATGTCTGATTATTCCTTACCACCCTGTTGTAATTAGAAGATGATTGGAAATTCCTTTGAAGGTTTCAGGAATACAAAAAGGCTGGGGTGTCTTATCTGGGAGAAGTTTCTCTTTTCCAGACTATTTGATCTTTGAGATGCTTCCCCTGGAATTAATGTGCTTCTTTTTTTTTTTTTTTTTTTTTAAAGATTTTATTTATTTATTTGATAGAGAGATCACAAGCAGGCAGAGAGGCAGGCAGAGAGAGAGGAGGAAGCAGGCTCCCTGCTGAGCAGAGAGCCCGATGCGGGGCTCGATCCCAGGACTCCGAGACCATGACCTGAGCCGAAGGCAGCGGCTTAACCCACTGAGCCACCCAGGCGCCCCGAATTAATGTGCTTCTTAAAGAAATGATCAGATATTCATGACTGAATTTCCTCTGTGGCCCACTGGAACCCCTAGTTTGGTCCTTTGAGAGTAAAAATCAAGCCTGAGAACTTGCTTGGTTGGTTGCTTAGGGACATATTTAAAAATAAAAGGCTGATTGAATGCTGACTCTTGTTACAAATTGAACATATTTATTGTTATAAAAACACATCCTAGAGAACAGCCAGTGAGTTGGAAAGCAGGGAGTGTATGTGGGAGTAGGATTGGTTAGTTTTATTTACCTTGAGGTAGAGTTGATATATTTACTTTGGTTTTATTTAGGCAGATAAAACTGAAGTAAACAAAACTTCACAGACCAAGTAAAATCACCGTAAAATTTTACTTAATCATAACTGTCATATCTTCATGTTCTTTTTTGGACTGTTTGGTGATTATTCATACAGTTTTCCCCATTGGTTGGTAAATTTAACAGTGAATAAGAACAGAATGCAAACAATAAAAAATACAGTCCATGTGAATGAAGTGTGTGTGTAGAAGAATTTAAATTTAATTTTCCTGGTCAAAGTCTTTCACAATAGCTAGATATAAAACCACCTAATGAAACCAAACTTTTTTTTGGCCTTTGTTCTTGGCTACATTAGCTGACCTCACTAGATAGTATGTTTATACAAAACTGAAGAGCAGCCAGATGTGACTTGAATCTCCTGGAAAATTATTCCTATAGAGTGGGTTTTTTGTTTTTGTAAGATTTTTAGGTATTGGAGGGGCACCTGGGTGGCTCATTTGGTTAAGCATCTGCCTTCAGGTCACGGTCATGGTCTCGGGGTCCTGGGATTAAGTCCTACATCGGGCTCCCTGCGAGTCAGCTTCTCCCTCTGCTCCTTCACCTGCTTATGGTGCACTCGCCTGCTCTCTCTCTCTCTCACATAAATAAAACTTGGCCAAGGATTTGGGTTGAAGCTGAATTACTGAAATGTCAGGCAAGTAATGTTTACCAGCAGGCCCTTTAATAGCTTATCAGTGGTAAAAGGTTGACAGTCCTGCTGACCTTTCCGAGGACTTCTGGAACTACATTTCAAAGAATGTTCCTTGTTGGTATTGGCCATTTATATTCACAGGATGAGGGAGTAACTAAAATGTGTTTTTCCAACCACTCTGAAAAGCAGGCAAGAGATAAGTAGAGAGGAATTTATTGTTACACAGGGAATGGTATATATAGGCAGTATTTTTTGGAGTCTGTATTAGTATATTTATGTATTTTATTCACTCATTCATTTATTTTTAAAGTAAGCTCTATGCCCTATGTGGGGCTTGAACTCGTGTGTGTGTGTGTGTGTGTGTGTGTATGTATACACACACACACATGTATATACATACACACACATCTTTTTTTTCCCCCTACACACCACATCTTTATCCATTCATTTATCAGTGGACATCTGGGCTCTTTCCATAGTTTGGCTGTTGTGGACATAGCTGCTATAAACATTGGGGTGCATGTGCCTCTTCAGATCACTATATTTGTATCTTTGGGGTAAATACCCAGTAATGCGATTGCTGGGTCATAGGGTAGCTCTATTTTCAACTTTTTGAGGAACCTCCATTACTGTTTCCCAGAGTGGCTGCACCAGCTTGCGTTCCCACCAACAGTGTAGGAGGGTTCTCCTTTCTCTGCATCCTCACCAACAACATCTGTCCTTTACTGACTTGTTAATTTTAGCCGTTCTCACTGGGCCATTTACTGACTTGTTAATTTTAGCCATTCTTGCTGGTGTGAAATGGTATTTCATTGTGGTTTTGATTTGTATTTCCCTGATGTTGAGTGATACTGAGCACTTTTTCATGTGTCTGTTGGCCATTTGTATGTCTTCTTTGCAAAAATGTCTGTTCATGTCTTCTATCCATTTCTTGATTAGATTATTTGTTCCTTGGGTGTTGAATTTGGTAAGTTCTTCATAGATTTTGGATACTAGCCCTATAACATCTGACATGTTATATGCAAATACCTTCTCCCATTCTGTTGGTTGTCTTTTTTTTTTGTTTTTTTGTTTGTTTGTTTGTTTGTTTTTTATGGACAGAGATCACGAGGACACAGAGAGGCAGGCAGAGAGAGAGGGAGGAAGAAGCAGGTTCCCCGCTGAGCAGAGAGCCCTATGTGGGGCTCCATCCCAGGACCCTGGGACCATGACCTGAGCCACCCAGGCGCCCCTGTCTTTTGGTTTTGTTGACTGTTTCCTTTGCTGTGCAAAAGCTTTTTATCTTGATTAGGTCCCAATAGTTTATTTTTGCTCTTGCTTCCCTTGCCTTTGGCAATGTCTTTAGGAGGAAGTTGCTGCGGCCAAGGTGGAAGAGGTTGCTTGGGCCAAGGTGGAAGAGGTTGCTGCCTATATTCCCCTCAAGGATTTTGATGGATTTCTGTCTCACATTAGGTCTTTCATCCGTTTTGAGTCTATTTTTGTTTATGGTATAAGGAAATGGTCCAGTTTCATTCTTTTGCATGTGGTTGTCCAATTTTCCCAACACCCATTTGTTGAAGAGACTTTTTTCCATTGGATATTCTTTCCTGGTTTGTCGAAGATTAGTTGACTGTAGAGTTGAGGATTAATTTCTTGGTTCTCTCTTCTGTTCCCTTGATCTATGTGTCTGTTTTTGTGCCACTACCATTCCGTCTTGATGATTACAGCTTTGTAATAGAGCCTGAAGTCCAGAATTGTGATGCCACCAGCTCTGGTTTTCTTTTTCAACCTTCCTGTGGCTATTTGGGGTCTTTTCTGGTTTCATACAAATTTTAAGATTATTTGTTCCATTTCTGTGAAAAAAGTTGATGGTATTTTGATAGAGATTGCATTAAATGTGTAGACAGCTCTAGGCAGCATAGATATTTTAACAATATTTGTTCTTCCAATCCATGAGCGTGAAATTTTTCCCATTTCTTTGTGTCTTCCTCAGTTTCTTTCATGGGTAGTCTATAGTTTTCTGAGTCACATCATTTGCCTCTTGGGTTAGATTTATTCGTAGGTGTCTTACGATCTTGGGTGTAAATGTAAATGGGGTCAGCTCCTTAATTTTCTTTCTCCTGTCTCATTGCTGGGTCTATAGAAATGCAACTGATTTCTGTGCATTGATTTTATATCCTACCACTTTACTGAATTCCTGTATGTATGAGTTCTTGCAATTTTAGGGTGTAGTCTTTTGGGTTTTCCACATAAAGTATCATGTCATTTGCAGTGAGTGAGAGTTTGACTTCTGCTTTGCTGATTTGCCTTTTATTTCTTTTTGTTGTCTGATTGCTGAGGCTAGGACTTCTAGTACTATGTTGAATAGCAGTAGCAATAGTGGACATCCCTGCCATGTTCCTGACCTTAGGGAAAAAGCTCTCCATTTTTCCCCATTGAGAATGATACTCACTGTGGGTTTTTCATAGATGGCTTTTATGATATTTAGGTATGGACTCTCTATCCCAGCACGGTGAAGAGTTTTAATCAAGAAAGGATGCTGTACTTTGTCCAGTGGTTTTTCTGGATCTGTTTAGAGTATCATATGGTTCTTGTCCTTCTTTAATGTAGTGTATCATATTGATTGATTTATGGATGTTCAACCAACCTTGTAGCCCAGGAATAAATCCTACTTGGTAGTGGTTAATAATCCTTTTAATGTACTGTTGGATCCTATTTGCTAGTATTTTGTTGAGAAAAAAAAATTTTTTTTAAGGTTTTATTTATTTATTTGACATAGATTGTAGGCAGAGAGGGAGACAGAGAGAGAGGGGAAGCAGGCTCACTGCTGAGCAGAGAGCCTGACATGGGGCTTGATCCCAGGACCCTGAGATCATGACCCGGCTGAAGGCAGAGGCTTAACCTACTGAGCCACCCAGGCACCCCTTGTTGAGAATTTTTTCATCCACGTTCATCAGTGATGTTGATAATTGATAGTGATAATTATCCTTTTTGGTGAGGTCTTTGTCTGCTTTTGGGATCAAGGTAATGCTGGCCTCATAAAAAGAGTCTGGAAATTTTCCTACCATTTCTGGTTTGTTTTGAGGGGGAACAGTTTCAGAAGAAGAGCTATGTATTCTTCTTTAAATGTTTGGTAGTATTCCCTTGGGAAGCCAGCTGGCCCTGGACTATTGTTTGTTGGGAGATTTTTGATTACTGCTTCAGTTTCCTTGTTGGTTATGGGTCTGTTCAGGGTTTCTGTTTTTCCTGCTTTAGTTTTGGTAGTTTATATGTCTCTAGGAATGCATCCATTTCTTCCAGATTGTCCAGTTTGTTAGCATATAGTTGCTCATAATATGTTCTTAATAATTGTTTTTTATTTCTTTGGTGCTGCAACAACTAATATTTTAATACCTGTTTTATTGTTGCAGATAATGATGGGAGTAAGGCATGGTCCCTTACATAATGGGGTGGGAAGGAGAAGAGACAGTCAAGTAAAATCACTGTTTGACTTAAGAAAATGATTGGTGATCAGCTGTCAGTGGAGTCTTCTTCATTATTACTTCTGTTTGTTTTTAATTTCTTTTAGTAACAAATCTGTACACCCAATGTGGGGCTTGAACTCAAAACTCTTAGATCAGGAATCTTATGCTCTACCGGCTAAGCCAGCTAGTCATCCAGTAGGGTCATCTTTAGATTGAGTGACCTGAGGAGGTTGCTGAGGAGGAATAAAGCCATGTGAAAATCTGGGTAGAAATATTCTGTGTAGAAGGAGCAGCTAATGTAAATATGGAAAACAACTTGGATTTTTTTTTAAACAGAATTAAAAACTACTTATTGGAATATGAAATATACACAGAAGTGCTCAGGGTGCAGCTTTAACATTTTACCTTGAAATAAAGTATAATAGAATTATGTAATGAGTACTCAGATTTCCTGAATTTTGATGTTTTACTATTTTTTTCATTGTTTTTCTCTGTGTGTGTGTATATGTGTGTGTGTGTGTGTGTGTGCGTGTGTGTGTATATATATATATTCTTGTTTTTTTTCTTTTCCGAAACCTTTAAATATAAATTCCAACATAATGCCATTTTACCCCTTAATATTTTAGTGTATATCTCCTAAGGGGAAAAAAAAACTCTCTCATGGAGGTATCTTACAGTGATAAAAACAGGAAATTACTATTGATGCAATTTACAGGCCTTACTGAAAAGTTGTCCTGTAATGTTCTTTATAGCAAAAAAGTATTCTGGTCTAGGATCCAGTCCAGTATCACACATTGTATTTGGCTCTGCCTGTTTGTGATCTATCTGTCAAATGAATAAATTAAAAAAAAAAATCTTGGCTCTCATGTCTCTTTAGTGTCATTCAATCTAAAATAGTTCATCAGTCTGGAATAATCTTGGTATTTCATGGCGTTAATGCTTTTGAAGCATATGGACTGTCTTGTAGAATGTCCTTTAATATCAGTCTGAGAAGTTTCATGAATACATTGATGTTATTTGTTGTTTTTTTTTAAAAATTTTTATTTATTTATTTATTTTTTAAAAAGATATTATTTATTTATTTGATAGAGATTACAAGTAGTCAGAGAGGCAGGCAGAGAGAGAGGAGGAAGCAGGCTCCTTGCTGAGCAGAGTGCCCGATGCGGGGCTCGATCCCAGGACTCTGGGATCATGACCTGAGCCAAAGGCAGAGGCTTTAACCCACTGAGCCACCCAGGCACCCCTTATTTGGTGTTTTTAAATTTTATTTTAATGCCAGTATAGTTAACCTGTTACTTATTTTTGACAGGAATACCACAAAATGTGGATCACATTAGAGGGCACATGATCAAGGTTTATCCCATTGCTAGTGTTGTTAGTTTTGATTTCTTATTTAAGAACAGTAGTTTCTGCCCAATTTCTCCTTGAAGTTACTACCCTGCATTTTGTAATTAATAAATACTTTTTGAGGGGAGTACTGAGACTATATAAATATCCTTTTTTATATGTGTTTTCTGTCCCTGGATTCAGGAATGCCTATCCCTCAAACTACCCCAGTTATATAAAACTAATTTTGCCTGTCTTGCATTAGCTAATTTGAATTGGGGTTTTTACTTGAACCATCCTAAACAACCCTGTCTGTAATGGGGCTTAGGAGAAATTACCTTCCGGTTGGGGAATTTTTTTTTTCCCCTAAAGATTTATTTGAGAGAACATAAGCAAGGGGTGGGGGAGGAACAGAGGGAGAGGGAGTAGCAGACTTCCCTGCTGAGCAGGGAGTTGCATGTGGGAATTGCATGTGGGACTTGATCCCAGAACTCTTGAGATCATGACCTGAGCCAAAGGCAGATACCTAAACAACTGAGCCACCCAGGTACACCCTATGTGGGAATTTCTAAAATTGCCTCCACAAGGGAAGGGAGGGAAACATAAAATATCAAATCAGAGAAGGCTACAGACCATATGAGACAACTATAGGAAACAAACTGAAGGTTGCTGGAGGGGTGGTAGGTGGAGGGATGGGGTAACTGGGTGATAGGCATGAAAGAGGGCACGTTATGTCACGAGCACTGGGTATTATATAAGATTGATGAATCACTGACCTCTCCCTCAGAAGGGAGATAACTATGTGTTAATTAATTGATTTTAAGTAAAATTAAAAAAATAAAATTGTCACCACAAAAGGGGAAGCTTACTCAGTCCAAAGGAGGGGGGTCTCTCTTCATGGAGGAGGAGATGGAACCCAGTCAGTCCCTGCCAAGCAGGATGCATGGCATCTAGGGTATGGCTCTTCAGTGTACTAATACCTTCAACTAGTGGCAGAGTGGGGAGCAGCACCAAGGGGTTGGACAGTCTGCTCAGAGTATTTCTTAAATATCCTTTAAGAAAAAAAATCACTCTTCATATAGTAGTTTTAGAGTCCATTAATTCCTGAAACATTTAGTGTAATACCTTTATTTGTTATTTTTAAAACGATTTAGTTATTGTGGTGCCTGGGTGGGTCTTGATTTCCACTCAGATCATGGTCTCAGGTTCATGGGATTGAGCGCCATGTCTGGCTCTGCGCTCAGCACAGAGTTCTGGGAGCAGGGTGGGGGGGGTAGGGGTGAGGACAGGGAGCTTGCAGAGGGAGAGGGAGAGAGAAGCTCAAGGAGACTCCCTGCTGTGAGTACAGAGCTTGACTGGGGCTCAGTCTCAGAATCCTGATGACCTGAGCCAAAATCAAGTCTGCCGGTCAAATGACTGAGCCACCCAGGTGTCTCCGTAACACATTTAGAATCAGACTTCTTTGCTAAGGACAAGCTAATATATGTGATATGAGGGTGGATTCTAAGCTTTATTCCTCACTGAATCCCAGAGAGATTTTGCTATTATCATTTAACTTGTTTATGCTGCGTGAAGGTTGGAAAGACATATTGCTGTCTGAGAATATACTCTAATCTAGGGACAGAAAGGCAGAATTTGCTTGACTCCCAAGTCTCTGAGTCAGGCAAGCCCCAGAGATGCCCTGCTCTTGGTATGGGCTGAATAGTTCTCTGGGCATGGAAGCAGCTCATAGTCAACATGGCAACTGTATTTATCATTGAACCAGTCATGAAAATTGGGAAATTTTTGTCTATACAAAAAAGCCTTAGAACTAGTCAGGACCTTAGAGATGTTTCATGTCATGACTCAGAGTGTGCAGTAATAAATTCAAGATGACACAGTTTCTGGCACATTTGGCTGTTAGCAAAGTTCTCCACATAGTCTTACGGGAGTGAGGGAAAGGGATTTCTTTCTGTCATCTTAGATTAGGATCACTGTCCCTCCTTGCTTTTATTTAGGTCACACATGTTGGGTACTGGGGAGGTGGGGAATGTCTGCAGTTAGGGTCCGCCTCCACTAAAGGCTATTGCCTGTTTTCTGTGTTAAGGCTTTTTCAAGGGAAATGAGCAACTTTTCTGTTCAGGCTCTCAGGGTAAAAACATAAATACTAAACAACTGAAAACTTGAGCATTCAACAAAGATGTGATACAGAGACCCTAGAGAGACCTCTTGGGGAAAAGATAGCATGTATCCTAATATTGGTTTATTCTTTTTGACAATATTCTTTAGTCTTGTGTTTTTGTTTTTGTTTTAATTAAAAGACCACAAATCTTTATTATGAGCTATTAGACAGAAATAGCTGTTTGTACCAGATAACAGTGTAGGGAAATCATATATACACAGAAGACAATGTTACCAGTAGTGTTACTAGCCAGGTAAATAGGAAAAAACAATTTTGTTACCTTGCAAAAATTTCTGGGAATAACGGATTTGACTTTTAAAAATCTACTTAGGGGCGCCTGGGTGGCTCAGTGGGTTAAAGCCTCTGCCTTCGGCTCAGGTCATGATCCCAGGGTCCTGGGATCGAGTCCCGCATCGGGCTCTCTACTCAGCAGGGAGCCTGCTTCCTCCTGTCTCTCTCTGCCTACCTCTCTGCCTACTTGTGATCTGTCAAATAAATAAAAATATTTTTAAAAATAAATAAATAAATAAATAAAATCTGCTTAGGCTATTTGGCATGTTTGTGGTCAGTACTTGGGTGCAGCTTTTGATCTTTGGAGACAGAGATATGCAGTTGATAACAGACTTTTTCCAGGGTACTTGTAAGATTTCTTGAATTTTTGCCTAGGCTACCTGTTTCTTTTATAAATTCCTTTTTCTCTTTCTCATGAACAGCTTGCTTTTTGGCTCAAGTATTCCAGGTTTGTTTAATAATTTCTGAGCAGCATCCCCCTTTAAGATCTTGCCACTGTTTTCTTAATATTTAACCACCATAAGTGCCTTTTGGCACTTGTGTGAATTTGAAATGAATTTTCTTTTCTTACAAAGGGTACGCATGAGTCCACCTATCAAGAGCAGTTGTGTTTTTTCTCCTGCTTTCTTTCTTGGTAACTTTAGAGCAAAAATAACTTCTTGAGATAGAATTCACATACAGTATAGTTCATATGAGTGAGCGAGCAATGCAGGTACCTCATTATCTTTTTTTTTTTTTTTAAGATTTTATTTTTAAGTAATCTCTACACCCAGCATGGGACTCTAACTTAAAACCCCAGGATCGAGAGTTGTATGCTCTACTGACTGAGCTAGCTGGCACCCTGATATAGATATAGATATAGATATAGATATAGATATAAAAAAAGATTTTATTTGTTTGTGAGAGAAGTAGGGAGCATGAGTGGGGGTGGGGCGGGGCAGAAGGAGAGGCAGAGTCCCCGCTGAGCAGGGAGCCCTATGTGGGGCTCCATCCCAGGACCCTGAGATGGTGACCTGAGCTGAAGGCAGACACTTAACTGACTGAGCCACCCAGGGGCACCTATAGATGTCTTTGATGCACGAATCTAATGTCTGTTTGTTTTGCCTGTATCTTTGGTACCCTGTTGTAAAAAATCATTACAGATTCAGTGTCATGAAGTTTTTGTGCTATATTTTCTCCAAGAGTTGTATAGTTATAGCTCTTGCATTTATGTCTTTAGTCCACAGCTTGGGATGTTAAGAAAAACTGTGGAGAGTTGCTGAATAAAATGGTCTTTTTCCTTTTTTTAAGATTTTACATATTTGAGGGAGAGTGTGTGTGTGTGCATGCGCAAGCCTGGAAGGTGGGTTGCAGGGTGAGGAGCAGTGGGGGAGAGATAACCTGACTCTGTGCTGAGCACAGAACTGATGCGGGGCTTGATCCCACAACTCTGAGATTATTACCTGAGCGGAAACCAAGAGTAGGATGCTTAACCAACTGAGTCACTCAGGCACCCCTGAATAGTTAGTAATATAAGCTGCCTGTGTTAAGCTGCTGCATATCATGGAGTCCTATACAAGCAGAATTAAATCCCTTCTGTCCTTTAAAATCAGTAACTGTGTTTACAGTTGTGTCATTAGGGACCGGCAGATTGGGTGCACTGGGTAGGAATGTTGGTGCTGTTAGGGACAATGACAGTGGTGTTTTGGTGGGTACATAAGAGAATGAAGTTGGTAGAATTATGATTGTGTAGGACGTAAATACTATTTAACAGTACTATTTTGTTTTTAAGGATTTGGACGTGGAAGAGGGAGAGGGGCAGGAAGATTCTCAACCCAAGGCATGGGGTAAGTCTGAGCCATCCTGTATTTATAGTTATTACCCTCTCTAGTTATTACTCTCAATGTTTTTCTTCCTCTGTCCTGTACCCAGTTTATTTATCCTGGTGAGTCCGATGTTAATTCTATATTAAAAAGAGGAAATAGTGAAAAAGTGAAATAGTACAAATAAAATAGTATCACAGTGGACTTTAGAGCAGAATTTCAGTCCTTGGCTCTGTTGACATTTTAGATTTAATAATAGGTTGTTGAAGTGGTGCAGTATCCTTTACATTATAGGATGTTTAGCAACATCCCTGGCCTCTCCCTACTAGATGTCAGTAGAACCCTTCCTCAAGTTGTAATGATCAAAAAACGTCTTCCGATATTGTTAGATGTTCCTTGGGAGGGAGGTGCACAATCACCCCTAGTTGAAGACCACTGCCTAAGAGTTATGTTGATAAATCCATTAATTTTCTTTGAATGGTGAGTAAATGCAATGTTTATGTATGTAAAAGTGAAAATCTCCCCCCCCCAAGCCCCCATAGGTAGTGTAATCTGTTGTTTATTCATAATTTCTGGTTATTCTTCTCCCTTTTGCTGCTTCTAAAACTTTAGCTTCCCTTGGAATTTTAGGTAAAGTTTTTAAGCTTCTTGTAGAAGCCATCTGTATATGACAGTCAAGAAAGGAAGGGAATTGGTTCTAGCAAAACCCTTTTGTCTCTTCCCTAGCTCCAGAGCAGCTTTGGGGGAATGGGGAGGTGTTTGCTGACTTAGTGCTCTCTCTGGCCATTTCTGTTTCTTTCTTTTCTTTTTTTTTTTAAGGATTTTATTTATTTGACAGAAATCACAAGTAGGCAGAGAGGCAGGCAGAGAGAGAGAGAGGAGGAAGCAGGCTCCCCGTGGAGCAGAGAGCCCGACGTGGGGCTCGATCCCAGGACCCTGGGATCATGACCTGAGCCGAAGGCAGAGGCTTTAACCCACTGAGCTACCCAGGCGCCCCGCCATTTCTCTTTCTTGAATGAGGTCATTGTGGATGAAGGAAGGATGAATACATAGGGCGCAGAATTGCTGGAACACTTTAACATACTGTATGTGCCCAGCCCAGTCTCTTTAGACTATTTAGTAGATTTTGTGGTTTACTTTCAAAAATATTCTTCAGTGATTTTTTTTCTTTGTCAATGATAATCTCAGTAAATCTGAAAAAAATTTTAAATTGTGTTCTGAAATTTTAGAAATAGTATTAATTTGGTTTTAGTTAGACTTCTGAATCATGGGTGTTTAGAATTTTAATGGAATAAAAACCCTGAATGGAACATTTTCTTCAGATGTACTAAAAGAATCTAGCTTCTGACTTGGGAAGAAAAGACTGTTGAAGTCTGGCCTTAGTTTTTAAGAGAGCTTTTCATTAGAGCCCTTACGCTTCCTAATACAATTATGGTTGTGCTTCTCTGTTTCAGGATGCAGAGGGCAGCAGTTTAGGGGAAATAAGGGCGTCATACAAGAGTGTATGGAAGATCCCTAGTCAGTCACTGCTTTTCAGAAGATCTGCCTCCTGATGGCCAGAAGACATAGCCATAATTAAATAGGAGGAGTGTGAAGTTTCTTAAGGTGGCTTTTAGAAAGGACAGGGTATTTTTTGGATGTGGGGGAAGATGATGTATGGTTGACCTTGTGACTTTGGCAATTGTTGCATTTACCTTAATTCTTTATTTTTTTTCAAACCCAAGGACATTTAATCCTGCGGACTATTCAGATTCTCCATCTGTAGATGAGTGCGTTACAAAGCCAGTAGTTTGGGAAGCTACTCATAATGGTGCAGATGAGGGAACTGGTAAGTGTCTGTTGTCAAATGTGTTTTTAATGTTTGAGTTTTTAACATACAAAGATGTGGTCCCTGTGGAGAATGAAAAAACGGGGCTGCTGTCCTACCTCTGAGAGTATTAGCTGGTTCTTATCTCCAAAGTCTCACTTAAAAATCTCATTGACCATAAAGTATTTGGGTTTTTTTTTTCCTTCCGTACTCTGAGGGAGAGCCTTTAATCTGTGTATGTCAGTACAAAATCATACTCAAATCTCATTGTGTCAGAGATACATATAAGTTCTCAGGGAAAGACTTGTTACTGAAGAGTACCATTCATGGTGGATAGAAGTTGGCCACATAACGTAGTGGATGACAGGTAAGTTTGGGCATCAGTTGCTTTTGCAGATTTTTTTCTGTAGCCTGATGTTTTTGGATAGTTTCATTTTGGAAATTCATGGCTAAATACTTGGTTATTGGCATGTTTATTTAATAGAGCTCCTGGGATTTTTTTCATGGTAACATACATATATTAGCTCTTGGATTTATAAAAACCTGTTTTGACAATTCATGAATTCTAACCACAAATATAAAAGTATAGTTCAATAAATAATATAAAAGCAAACTTCCATGTAATACCTATCATGGTCAAAAAATAGGACTGTGCCACCACCACAGAAGCAAAGTCAGGGAACTAGAAATCAAAGATGTTATAGAGAGGATCATCAAAAGTTATAAAAATGGTAATTTGAAAAGACTAGTAAAATTGATAAGCTTACTGTGAGACTGATCAACAGAAGGAGAAGCAGCATACTTAATTGGTTATAGGAGTGATAAAAGGGATATTGATATTAATTATAATTGTAGTTATAATTGTAACATGTATTCTATATAATTTATATTTTTTATAATTACAGTAGTAATTACAATTATAATTAATATCTGATATTAAAAGATTGTAAGATACTTCATGTCAATAATTCTTGTGCTAACATTTGAAATTGCAGGTTAATCTCTCTCTTCAACACAGATGTGAAAATTTTAAGCCAAAATACTGGAAAACCATTCAGTAAGATAAAAAAGGATAATAACCTCATGACATATTAAATGTATTTTTGGTAGTCAAGTTTCTTTAACATTAAAAAAACCAGTCACCTCCTAGATACATACTCAAGGGAATGGAAGACCTAGCTTTATGTAAAAACCTTGTGTACAGATGTTTATAGAAGCATAATTCATAGCAGTCAAAAATGTCAAAACAAATGTCCTTCAGTGGGTGAATGGATGAGTAAAATGTGGTATATTATCCATGCAATGGAATGTTCATTCTACTATTAGAAGGAATGAAGTGCTGATATATACTGCAACGTGGATGAATCTTAAAGACATGCTGAGTGAAAGAAGCCAGGTGTAAAGGACCACATACTTTATATGGTGTGATTTCTTTTGTATGAAATATGCAGATCAGGCAGATAAATAGAAGTAGACTATTGGTTGCATAGGGTTGGGAATGTTTGGGAAAAATGGGGAGTGACTACTAATGAGTTCAAGATTTCTTCTTGGGAGTGATGAAAATATTCTGGAATAGATAGTCATGATTGTTGTGCAACTTGTGAATATACTAAACACTTCTCAATTGTGTACCTTGAACGAGTGGATTTTATGCTGTATGAATTATATCTCAAAAACAAAAATAAGTATTATTCATACTTTTTTTTTTTTTTAAAGATTTTATTTATTTGATGGAGGGTGATCCCAAGTAGGCAGAGAGGCAGGCAGAGAGAGGGGGAAGCAGGCTCCCTGTTGAGCAGAGAGCCTGATGTGGGACTGGATTCCAGGACCCTGAGATCATGACCTGAGCTGAAGGCAGAGGCTTAACCCACTGAGCTACCCAGGTGCCTGCTGTTCATGCTTCAACTGAGTAAAGCTAAACATTCTTATCATTTCAATAAGGAAAAGCATTTGACAAAACCCGACATCTTTTTTCTGATTTTTTAAAAAACTGGCAAATCTGGAATGCAAGGAATTTCCTTAATCAGGTAGGGGATATCTACAAAACTTACAGCAAGTGTTATGGTTAATGGTGGTGTGTTGAATATTTTTTCTCTACTGTTCCTTTTTTTTTTCTTTTTTAAACGTTTTATTTATTTGACAGAGATAACAAGAGCAGGAACATAGGCAGGGGGTGTGGGAGAGGGAGAAGCAGGCTTCCCTCCAAGCAGGGAGCCTGATGTAGGGCTCGATCCAGGACCTTGGGATCATGATGGCTAAGCCACCCAGGTGCCCCATTCTTAATGTTTCCATATGCTAGTATACTAGAGGTTGTAGTCATTGCAGTAAGGAATGAAAAAAGTCAGAAGGGTTGGAAAGAGAGGAAAAAACCTGTCACTCCTGGCAGTGATATAAAAATCTAGTTAAATATTAAAATAAGGGAATTTTTTTTTTTTTAAAGATTTATTTATTTATTTGATAGATCACAAGCAGGCAGAGAGGCAGGCAGAGAGAGAGGAGGAAGCAGGCTCCCTGCTGAGCAGAGAGCCCGATGCGGGGCTCGATCCCAGGACTCCGAGATCATGACCTGAGCCGAAGGCAGCGGCTTAACCCACTGAGCCACCCAGGTGCCCCAAGGGAATTTTTTTTTTAAAGATTTTATTTATTTATTTGACAGACTCAGCGAGAGAGGGAACACAAGCAAGGGGAGTGGGAGAGGGAGAAGCAGGCTTCCTGCTGAGCAGGGAACCCAATGCGGGGCTCGATTGAGCTGAAGGCAGATGCTAAACGACTGAGTCCACCCAGGCACCCCAAAATAAGGAAGTTTTAAAAGGTACTAGGTAGAAGTTCAGTAGATATATCTCTACAAACCATCAACAAAGAGAAAATGGAAAAAATAATGAGCCTCAAAAAACAGCAAATGCTTAGGAAGAAGTCTAATGATAAGCAGGATGATAAGATTTATACCTATGAAAATGTAAAATGTAAAATCTTATGTTTAAGATACATAATCAGAAGTTTCAAGAAGAAATAAATGGAAGGATATACCATTTTTATATATTTCAACTTTCACTGTTGTGAAATTTGGTTTTTACTGGCTCTGGTCATATTAATTCGTGGTAGTGCACCTTGTGAAAATTTTTCTTGCTAGTTTTTTAAAATGTCAGGTTTGTTGAGATATATTTCATAGGCAATAATATTTCTCCTTTTTAAAGGGTCCAAGTAGGTGAAGTCGAACAAATGCATGTACTTGTGTGACCACTCCTAAAATCAAGACCGTGTTTCTGTGCTAGCAATGAATAATTGCAAATGAGAATTAAAAAGGAAAAAAAGTATCGTTTATAGTATTACAAAACCATGAAATACTTTTATTAAATCAAAGTGTGTGCAATATTTGTATGTTGAAAATTATGCATCTTGATGAGAAATATCAAGACCTTAGAAAGGAGAGAGATACTCAGCATTTATTAACTAGATCACTCAATATATCATTAAAAAGTTATTTTTTCTCAAAGTGGTATTTGGGTGCAGTATGAATTTAATAAAAATCTTAGCAGGGGCGCCTGGGTGGCTCAGTCTGCTGGGCATCTGCCTTCGGCTCAGGTCGTGATCCCAGAGTCTTGGGATTAAGCCCCACATTAGGCTCTCTGCCCAGTGTGGAGTCTGTTTCTCTCTGCCCCTTTCCTGCTTGTGCTCTCTCTCTCTCAAATAAATAAAGTCTTTGAAAAAATCCTTGCAGGCTTTTGTAGTGTAAATGGACAACTTGATTTTAAAGTTTTTGTAGAGGAGATGCCTGAGTGGCTCAGTTGGTTAAGCCTTTGCCTTTAGCTAAGGTTATGATCCCAGGATTCTGGGATGGAGTCCTGCATCAGACTCCTTGATTAGCGTGGAGCCTGCTTCTCCTTCTGTCTGCCACTCCCCCCTGCTTATGCTCTTGCACACACATGCTCTATTCTTTCTCTTTCTCTGGCAAACAAATAAAATGTTTTTAAAAATAAAGTTTTTATAGAAAAATACAGGAACTGGTATAGCCCAAAGAATTTTGAAAAAGAATAGCAAAGCTTAGATCATACTCCTTGATTTCAAAAGTTACTTTATTTATTTGATGGTGGGGAGAGGAGCAGGGGGAGAGATAGAATCTTTTTTTGGGGTGGGGTGGGGAGATAGAATCTTCAGTAGGCTCCTTATGCAGCATGGAACCCAACATGGACTCTCTCTTATGACCCTGAAATGATGACCTGAGCCGAAACCAAGAGTTGGAAGCTCAACCCATTGAGCCACCCAGGTGCCCCTTAAAAAAAGTTAATCCAAAGCTACAATGATCTGTGGATTTGGCAAAGCATTGAGGCTGATCAATTATGTAATAGCATATCTAGAATAAACCCACAGATAGATTGCTAATTAATTGATTTAGGACAATAGTTTCAAGGCAGTTCAGTGGTATGTATTATACTGTCCTACACACACAAAAAATAACATCAAGTAGGCAATAGTTCTAAAAGTGAAACCTGAAAGGACAACTTCTGAAGAAAATACAGGGGCAAATCTCAGGTCACCTTGGGTTAGGCAAGATTTCTTACATAGGGCACAAGAAGCGCAAGTTATGAAAGAAAAACTTGGTTCTTGAGAAGAAAATAAGATGAAAGGACAAGGCATAGTTTAGGAGGAAATATTTTTAAAGCTCCCAGTTTTTATATTTTATTTTTAAGTAATCTTTCCACCCAACATGGGGTCTGAACCTGCAACACAGAGATCAAGAGTCACATGCTTTACTGACTAAGCCAGCCAGGCACCTCCAAACCCCCATTTGAAAAGGGATTTGTACACAGAATATATAAAGAATTTTTTCTTTTTTAAGATTTTATTTATTTATTTGACAGAGATCACAAGTAAGCAGAGAGGCAGGCAGAGAGAGAGGGGGAAGCAGGCTCCCCGCTGAGCAGAGAGCCCGATTCGGGGCTCGATCCCAGGACCCTGGGATCATGACCTGAGCCGAAGGCAGAGGCTAACCCACTGAGCCACCCAGGCGCCCTATATAAAGAATTCTTAAAACTCATAAGAAAACAAGCAGCCCGATAAAATAAATGAGCAATTAAAAATGAACAAAAAATGAAAAAGTTGTGGAAATGGATAGTGGTGTTGGTTTGTATAACATTGTGAATATACTTAATGGTAATGAGTTCTACTAAGAAGGGTTAATGTGGTAAGGTTTTTTGGTGGGGGGAATGTGTATTTTAAGGTTTTTTTTTTTTTTTTTTTAAGATTTTTCTTTATTTATTTGACAGAGATCACAAGTAGGCAGAAAGGCAGGCAGAGAGAGAGAGGAGGAAGCAGGCTCCCCCGTGGAGCAGAGAGCCCGATGTGGGGCTCAATCCCAGAACCCTGGGATCACGACCTGAACCAAAGGTGGAGGCTTTTTTTTTTTAAGATTTTTGTTTATTTATTTGACAGACAGAGATCACAAGTAGGCAGGGAGGCAGGCAGAGAGAGAGATGGGGGAAGCAGGCTCTCCGCGGAGCAGAGAGCCCGATGCGGGGCTCGATCCCATGACCCTGAGATCATGACCTGAGCCAAAGGCAGAGGCTTTAACCCATTGAGCCACCCAGGCGCCCTTTAAGTGTATTTTACCCAAATAAAAAGATGACCTAGAATCATACACACACTTTGTATCTATGCCAGTTTTTGTTTTGTTTTGTTTTAATTTATTTGACAGAGAGAGCACAAGCAGGTGGAACAGTAGGCAGAGGGAGAAACAGATTCCCTGCTGAGCAGGGATCCTGACATGGGGCTCTGTCCTAGGACCCTGGGATCATGACCTGAGCCGAAGGCAGATGCTTAACCTACTGAGCCATCCAGGTGCCCCTGTGCTGTTTTTGGTTTTTTTTTTTTTAATTGTTGTTGTGCTATTAATTATGGGGCATGTAATCATTAGGTTGATGGATAACTTCTAGTGAATCTGTAGTTATTTTAAAATAAAAAGTTATTGAAAAAATGAGCAAAAAGTTTGAACAGATACTTCAGAGAGGAAGATTAAAATGTGCTCATTGTCATTGGTTGTAGGAGAAATCAAATCAAAACATAATAGGTGGCCACTTTTCATTAATAAAAATGGCTTTAGAGGTGTGCCTGACTGGCTCAATCAGTAGAACATGCGAACATGTTGAAGTTATAGGTTCATGCCTTATGTTTGGTGTAGAGGTTACTTTAAAAAAAAAAAAAATCTAGGGGCACCTGGGTGGCTCATTAGGTTACGTGGCTACCTTCAGCTCAGGTCAGGATCCCAGGGTCCTGGGATGGAGCCCTGGGATTGGGCCTCCTGTTTGGGGAGCCTGTTTCTCCCTCTTCCTCTGCCTGTTGCTCTGCCTGCTTGTTTTCTCTTTCTCTCCCTCTCTCTGTCAAATAAATAGTCTTTTAAAAAAAAATCTAAAACAATAAATGGCTATGGAAGGAAACTGATGCTTCCAGGTGTTAGTGAAGGTGGCAGAATAACTGGAGCTCATACATTCCTGGTATAAAAGCATACATTCACAATAGTCTTATAGTCCCAACCCTTGTATTTTATTGAAGAGGAATGAAAAATAGCCACAGGTGTAAAGTAGCTTTCTTCATAACCTTTACTGATTTTGAAATCAGGTGTTAAAACAATGTTGAATTAGTTGATTAACTGTTAACTTTTCTTTTTTCTCATTCTGTTTCCTGTTCTTTTCCCTTTTGTCTTGTCTCTATCTCTTCCTCTCCCTTCCCCTCATTCTCATTTAGGGTAGCTGATTCCTTGCTAAAAAATAAGCAAATGTGTTTAATGCAGAATACAGGATTCTGTTGATAGAGCCTGGCTGTTTCTCTAGGGGCATTATGGAGTGGCATTGTCTTGTTGGAAACAGAGTTCTAAGTCTGGCTCTCAGCCATAATTATAGGCTCAGAAACCTGACTTTTGCCAGGATAATAGATCTATTCCTTAGCTTAGACCTCCATTAACCAAAATAGACTGAAGGGTAGTCAGAATGCTAGTTTATTAAATGTAAACATACTAAGTATAACTTGCTAAACATTGGAATGCTCTTGACAAGTGGGAAGGGAGTTTGATGAACAAGGGTAGTTGATGCAATTGAATGTTCAAAGGCCATCTGGCTAATAGGATTTATACTTGAGTCACAGGGCCTGTAACTTCATGGATTGCAGGAAGTTTTCTTCTCTGATGCACAGTATGGACTTAACTTTGATGCTTGGCTTTATCTAAGTTGCTGACCAGTTTCTCTTTTGATGAATACCTTTATTAATATGTTAAGACCTTCCCTTGTACATTTGCAGAACTGGCATCAGATGTTCATAATGTAGCTCAGGATCTGCCAAACAAAAATTCTTACGGACTCAAAGGTATGGTTGTTTAAATTAAAAAATTTCCCTGAGTTATGAAACTTCTGAAAAGGAGGGGCTTAGCTGGCTTAGTCCATAGGGCCTGTGACTTTTGATTTTGGGGTCGGCTGTAAGCCGCATGTTGGGCACAGAGCTTACTTTAAAAAAAATCTTGTAAAATGCATATGATATCTTCCATTTTAATCAAGGCTAGCTAAGAAAATTTCATCACGTGAATAATTGTAAAAACTATTTTTACAACTACTTGATTAAATACCAACTTTTGATTATAGAAGTGTTTTACAGATTGGCCATCAGGACACCATAGGTCTTTGACTCATTGTTATCCTTTCTCCTATGTCGCTTCCTTATATGTGCTTTTGATAGTTGGGTTGAACCTAATGCATGCACCTCAAATTTATTGTTAAAAGCTGAAAATAAATAACGTTCCTGATGTTTTCCTGTAGTTTGAGGTATAGGTTTATAGGTCTCTAATGGGGACAAAAGTTTCAGTGTAAAATTCTACTATTTTACAGTAGGATTAGGGCTAGAACTTAAATTCATCTATATGTAATGTTCTCGGAATTTTTATACTATGTATTTAGAGTGGGTACTGCAGCATTTGGCCCTGATTCTGATAAGGGGCTATGCCCTGTGTTGCCTGACATAAGCACTTTACCATGTTGTGCTTCTGCTTGTGACTACATACATGGTCTTCTGCCATTTATTAAATGTACTCAGGTTCTGATGGTATTCTCTATGTCAAATTTGTGTTTTAATTGTTTTCAAAATACCCCTATCTCTTAAGTGTTAGGCCAGTCTCTTTACATCATGTATATGAAAGTGTGCTTTAACTTAATACTACTGAGTACATATAAAAATTATCACAATAGTAAATTTTATGAGTATTTTACCACAACTTAAAAATTTTTTGAAAAAATACGTTGTAAACTTTAGGATACTTTAATATTTTATGTAGAGGGCTTTTTAATTCTTCATCGTTATTTTTCTCCTTTGGAGTATCCCTTCTTTATATATCTTTCTAGCTATTTCCCAACTTCGAAGATTTTTCCCCCCAAGATTTTATTTTTATTTATTTTTAAGATTTTATTGTTTTATTTGACAGAGTGAGTGAAAGAGAGAGAGAGCAAGCACAAGGAATGGTAGGCAGGGGAGAAGCAGGCTCCCTGATGAGCAAGGAGCCTGATGTGGGGCTTGATCCCAGGACTCTGGGACCATGACCTGAGTTGAAGGCAGCCAATTAACCAAATGAACCACCCAGGTGCCCCTAAGATTTTATTTTTAAGTAATCTCTATACCCAGGGTGGGGCTTGAACTTACAACCCCAAGATCTAGAGTCCCATGATCTACTAACTGAGATAGCTAGGTGCCCCTGTTTTCTGTTTCTTGCTTAGGATGTTCCTAGAACTGCTCAGGTTGAGCCTCAGCTTTTCATAAAATTTATTAATCTTTAGAATACTGTTTCCTATGATGAATTTGACAGCATGATCATATAGTAGTTTGGATGAAGGTGGCATCAAGAACACTGTGTACTGGCCATCCTTTAAATTAATTGTGTCCTTTTAAAACTGTACATTTACTTAGAGAAGTCTCGAGGTATTCAAAGATTGGAGATTACCTAGAAGAAAGGCACATTGTAGAAGGAATATAAGAATGGAGAATAGGTAGATGGCTTGCCTTAGATTTATTTAGCTTTGTGTACCGGGAGATCTCTACGAAGCCTGTGCAGAGGTCTTAGAGAACAAGTTTTCAGTACTGATTTCTGACGGGGACTAATTGCACCTTTTGTTTTTTCACTTAAACTATAACTTTTTTCTAGTTTAAAAAAATATTTTAATGCAGCAAGATGTTTTGAGACCATGTAAATTCATATTTGTTTCATGATATTTATGGAGAAATTATGGAAATCATTAAAAGGTATGATGAATGAACCAGTACAAAGGATCAGATTGTCAGTTCAGATCTTTCTCTCTGAATCTTTACAGATATTTCAAGGATACATGCAGTTGAGAGGCACAGAAGAACAATGAGTACCTGTATCCACATTCTTCCTTCCTATAATATATATGCCCTATGATCCACAATAATAGATGAAGTCTGTCAGTGAGGTGTGTAGGTTTCTCACAACAGTGAATATTTTCAGGTTTGAAAAATCTTCCATGAAGTAGCGTATCTTAGGTTATATTTTATAGGGAGCCATATTGCATACATTCATCAATTCTATGTTTGCCATAACCAGTCCTAAACTAGGGAAATCCAGTCAGAAGCATTCCAATGAGAAGGACTCTTTTCCTAGGTAATAACCATTTGTTTATGAGGCAGTTGGTTATTAGGTTATTGACTTCATTCCAAGGAGATTAGCTCTGGTTACCTGCCTTTTTTTCTCAAGAGTGTTTCCTTTCTTCTCTTCCCTTTGTCCTCTCCAAACACAGACCTCATTATAGGTCAGATGCTCGGCTCATTTCTTCCGGTTGGAAGGAATGAAAGCATCCACAGTGTTCCTGGTTGTAGTTATAGTTGATATCTTAGTATATTTTCTTTTAAAAACCATTTTCTCGGGACGCCTGGGTGGCTCAGTTGGTTAAGCTGCTGCCTTCGGCTCAGGTCATGATCCCAGGGTCCTGTGATCGAGTCCCACATCAGTCTCCTTGCTCAGCGGGGAGACTGCTTCTCTCTCTGCCTCTGCCTGCTTGTGCGCTCTGGCTCGCTCACTCTCTCTCTGACAAATAAATAAAATCTTAAAACAATTTTTTTTCTCTGGGTGTGTATTTGCATGTGTAGTTAAAAATAATGGACCTGTACTTACATAGGATCTCTGAATACTAAAGTCAGTATTTCTGGACACAAATACACAAATGCTTTTATTTTTTATCTTTTAAAAAATTTTTAAAAGGGATTTTATTAATTTGAGAGTGAGCGAGAGAGCGAGCGAGGAGGAGCAGAGGAAGGGACAGAGAGGGAGGGAGAAGCAGTGTCTCGCTGAAGAGAGAGCCTGACTTGGGGCTTGATCTCAGAATTCCCATCTGGGATCATGACCCAAGCCTAAGGCAGATGCTTAACCGACTGAGCCACCCAGGTGCCCCCACAAATGCTTTTTCTTTTTAAAATGCTTAATAATTTGATAGCTGTTCTGTAACAGTTGTTTGAGTAGATCGTCTGTACCCGGTCAGGAGTTACAGCACTGTACTTCATGTCAGCAGGACTGACTTTTCGGAAATCATAGAATGGAACAAATATCTTAGAAAAAGGAGGTGTCTATGCATTCGGTAATCTACATGAACTTAGGGTCCAAGGCAGACCAGCTTCATAATTAACTTTGTTCTGTTTTAAATTTTATATATCAGAAGGATCTCATTGTATTTGTGCTGTGTTCGTACTTCCTGCTCATGGCAGAATTGCTTGAATATGATCTACACTGATGCAAAATAAGTTTGAGAAACTGATTTGAGTTCATGTGCATAGTAGCTGGCTAAGTTGGTATTTGACAGCATGACCTTTTATTGAGAATAGCTTCATATTTCTTGGATTGTAAACTAAATTCATGAGATACGTGACACAACTTGTGCAGTATACAACCAAGAATTATTTGGAGTAGGATAGTAGTTGGCTTTGTGATGTAAACTGTGGTTACTGTCAACAGGAACCTGGAAGAATTCTGTGGAAGAGTGGACAACAGACGACTGGACTGAAGATGTAAGTATTTAGCATCAGATTAGATTTGTCTTCCTTTTGGTTTCTGATAGGGGCATGCATTCCTTGAACAAAGCTGGAGACATATTGTAGTTGTTCATGGTTCCTTTTCGGATGTCTGTGATTATCATGTTTTTTTAGCAAATGCTTCTCAGAAGGAAGTTGGGGTTTTGAGATTTTTAAGAAACTTGGTTTTAAAGCATCTACTTCGGAGCACCTGGGTGGCTCTGCTGTTAAGCTGCTGACTTTGGCTTAGCTCATGATCTCAGGGTCCTGGGTTCAAGCCCCACATCGGGTGCCCTGCTCCATGGGAGGCATGCTTCTCCCTCTCTCATTCCCCTTTTTGTGTTCCCTCTCTTGCTGTGTCTCTGTCAAATTAAAAAAAAAAAAACAAAACTAAGGCACCCACTTAAAAATAACCAGTAGTAAAACAAATTGAAATCATTTTTTCGCTTATTTTCTGTTTTGTTTGTTCTTTTTTAAAAGTTTTAAATTAAAAAAAATTTTTTTTAAATGTTTTATGATTTTATTTATCTGAGAGTGAGAGAAAGTGCTCAAGCAGGGTGAGGGACAGAGGGAGAGGGAGAAGCAGGGTCCCTGCTGAACAGGGAGCCAGATGTGGGACTTGATCCCAGGACCCTGAGATCATGACCTGAGCCAAAGTCAGATGCTTAACCACCTGAGCCACCCAGGCATCCCTGTTTGTTCTGATAATCAACTGATGGTGTTGCCCTGACCTTTTATTTCTTATAGTGTTTTTATTAATGGAGATGGTGTTTGGGTCACAGCTGAAATTAACCTGAATAAGTGATTCTGGTTTAGGCCCCAACCCCTTCTTCTTAAAACTAGACTCTTCTTATATTTGTTTATTCCATAGACATTTTTTAGTGTACTACTTTAGTTCTAGTAGTGTTGATCTGTAACTCTGGGCCCAGCATAAGATATTCTTTGATTAAAAAAGAATTTAACTGGGACGCCTGGGTGGCTCAGTTGGTTAAGCAGCTGCCTTCGGCTCAGGTCATGATCCCAGCATCCTGGGATCGAGTCCCACATCGGGCTCCTTGCTCTGCGGGGAGCCTGCTTCTCCCTCTGCCTCTGCCTGCCATTCTGTCTGCCTGTGCTCGCTCGCTCGCTCTCTCTCATAAATAAATAAAATCTTTAAAAAAAAAAAAAGAATTAAGAAAATGTAACTGAACAAGTAGCCCTATATTTTATATATTTTATACCAATTTTCTGTTTGACTCTCAAGCTCCAAAACAGGTGTATGTACATCATAGAGAGCAAACATTGTTGGGTGAGAATAAAGAGGTTATAAGTGTTGACCTTTATTTATTTAAATAATGGGTTTTAAACTTATTAGTTTTTAAGTAATTTATGCATCCAGTATGAGGCTCAAACTCACGAACCCAAGACCTAAGAGTTGCATATTCTACCGACTAAGCCAGCCAGGTGCCCCCAATATTGACCTTTAATATCACATAAAAGACCCAGACTTTGAAAATTTTTTTCCCGAGAAAAATTTCCTGCCCCCCCCCCCACCGTTTTAACAAGTATATTTTTATTTATTATTTTATTTTATTTTTTTTTAAAGATTTTATTTATTTATTTGTCAGGGACAGAGGGAGAGAGAGCAAGCAAGCACAGGCAGACAGAAAGGCAGGCAGAGGCAGAGGGAGAAGCAGGTTACCTGCCGAGCAAGGAGCCCGATGTGGGACTCGATCCCAGGACACTGGGATCATGACCTGAGCCAAAGGCAGCCGCTTAACCAACTGAGCCACCCAGGCGTCCCTATTTATTATTTTATAAGAATATATATACTTTGAAGATTTTGAGTTTGAGCGACAGCACAAACGGAGAGGGACAGAGGGAGAGAGACAGTCAAACAGGACCGTGAATTTATGACCTGAGCCAAAGTCAATGCTTAATAGACTCAGACACCTGGGCACCCCTATAAGTACATTCTTAAAGAAATGACCTACAGTTTGCCACTCCTTTTCTGCTGCAAAGCAGTATTGTGTCTGGTTTGTTAGTGAGCAGACTGGGTTGAGTATGAGGAAGCAAGACAATAGAGGTGCTCATTTGATTGAGATTTAAGGTATGTATTCACTTCTGCCATATATTAACCATAAATCTTCGGGGTATGATGTCATCAGGCTCTGTAGTACTGGTAATACGAGGATGATGGACTAGGTGGGTGCTTACTTGAATCAGTGGAGGGATGGGTACCAGTGACGAAGGAAGATAGAGTGAGCAGCTGTGGGAACTTCATCTTACTTGAAACCGAGCTGTTCAACTTTTCAATGTTTTTGTAACTAGAATTTTTGCCAAGTGTTTGGGAGGAAGAAATATTTTCAGTGCTAGAAGCTTTAGATGTTTTTGGCTCCTGTCTGGGTCAGCTGGCAGGTTAGAAGATGAGCAGGGGATCAGAATGCAAAAGGCCATGGGGTGCCTGGGTGCTGAGTTGGTTAAGCGGCTGCGTTTGACTCAGGTCAAGATCCTAGCATCCTAGGAATGAACAGCTCATTGGGCTCCCTGCTCAGCGGGAGTCTACCTTTCCCTCCCCCTCCCCTGTGCTCTCCTCTCTCTCCCTCTCAAATAAATAAAAATAGGGGTGCCTGGGTGGCTCAGTGGGTTAAAGCCTCTGCCTTCGGCTCAGGTCGTGATCCCAGAGTCCTGGGATCGAGCCCTGCATCGGGCTCTCTGCTCAGCGGGGAGCCTGCTTCCTCCTCTCTCTGCCTGCCTCTCTGCCTACTTGTGATCTCTCTCTGTCAAATAAATAAATAAAATCTTTAATAAATAAATAAAATCTTAAAAAGAAAGAAAAAGGCCTGTGTTCAAATTCTGACTGAGCTGACCTGTTGACTTTAAGTGATGCATCTTTCCTTATTGAGCCTTCTCTTTTCCACCCAGTGTAATGACTATCATAACAGTTGTCCTGTCTGACTTTCGATGAGTTGTTCTGTGGGTTAGATGAGGTCTTTCAGTGAACGTTAACAGGCAGTTCAAATGTACACACATAGAGATTAATATTCTTCTGGAGAGCCCATATTAGGCACAGTATAATTTGTAATTAGTGATAAGAATTAGCATAGGAAATTTGGATGTTTTTCTCAAAGTATCCAAAAATTTAAAACTTTCCTGATATAAAATAATGGTGATTGAAACATGAGTAATCTAAGGCACAAATAGAAAATTCCATGTAGAACTTAGAACAATAACTGTTGGAGTGCCTGGGGGCTCAGTCTGAATTAAGGGTCCCAACTCTTGTTTTCAGCTCAGGTCATGATCTCAGGGTGGTGAGGTCAGGCTCCAGGTTGGGCTCCACATTCAGCAGGTGTCTGCTTGAGATTCTCCCTCCCTGCCACACTCACTTTCTCTCTTTTGAATAAATAAGTAAATCTCTTAAGAAAAAACCAAAACAACAATACCTATTTCTTCCCTACTCCTTTTTTTCCCCTTTAAGTAATTTCTGCATTTAGCATAGGGCTTGAACCTGCAAACCCAAGATCAAAGAGTTGCATGCTCTACTGATGGAGCCAGCCAGGTTGCAGCCACTTGAAATAATTTTTATGTATTTTCTTTTGATTTTTTTTTTCTTTTCACAAATTCTAAAATACGGCTTGTGTCTTTTGAAATCTGAGATTGCTTACTTTTTACATACTTTTTAAAAAAGATTTTTTTTTTTTAAGATTTTTTTTATTTGGCAGAGAGAGATCACAAGTAGGCAGAGAGAGAGATGGGAGGAAGCAGGCTTCCTGCGGAGCAGAGAGCCCGACACGGGGCTCGATCCCAGGACCGTGGGATCATGACCTGAGCTGAAGGCAGAGGCTTTAACCCACTGAGCCACCCAGGCGCCCCAAAAAGATTTTATTTTTAGGTAGCTTCTGCACCCATCATGAGGCTTGAATCAAGAATCATATGCTTTACTGACTGAGCCAGTAGTTGCCCCTCTCCTTTTTTTTAGAAAATAGAGAAGGAGGAAACTAATTTTCTGTATTCTCCCAAGGTTAAATAGGATGTCAGTGGTTAATGTGGTTCTCATTTGCTTTGAACTGTTCACTATTTTTGTGGCTTTGCTTTCCACAGTTACTCCTTTATTGCTTTTCTCTGTGTCTTATAGAATCTTATGTATTAAATAGTGTTAAGGCAAAAATGAATTCCTTGGGGGTTCTTTAAGATCCCACCTTGGAACAGGTGCAGTGTAACTCCTATTCAGCACTTTTTATTTTAATTTATTTATGTTTAAGATTTTGTTTATTTATTTGACAGAGCATAAGTAGGCAGAGAGGCAGGCAAAGGGAGAGGGAGAAACAGGCTCTCCACGAAGCAGGGAGCCTGACTTGGGGCTCAGTCCTGGGACCCTGGGATCATGACCTGAGTCAAAGGCAGCCAGTTAACCGACTGAGCCACCCAGGTGCCCCTTTTATTTGCTTTTTATAGAAAACGAACACCTACTGTCTACTCTGCCCCTGCCAGAATATTAACATGTGAGGCAACCTGATTTTTATACAGTGTTTCAGAGTTCTAAGACTGTTAGAGTTGATAAGTATTACAGCAGTCTTTGAAAGATTTTCTGCAGTTTCTCACATAATCTCCTTAGGTCATCATTTTTCAGCCTTTGAAAGCTCACACTTTGAAAACGTGAAAAGAGCCTACCTTTCAATAATGTGAGTTGAAGTTACAAAAAATTTTATCCTGGGGGCCTTAAAACTTAAAAGGGCATTTAGACAATATGTACAAATCTAAAATAATTGTATTCACTGAAGAAAGCCAGACCAAAAAAACCCTGCATATTTTAAAATTCCACTTAAAATTCTAGAAATTACAACACTCATCTGTGGTGACAGAAAACACATTGGTGGTTGCTAAGGTAAATAGTAGGAGGGATTGCTTACATAGGGACAGGAGCAAACTTTTGGGGTAATATGTTCATTGTCTTGATTTTGTGATGATTTCATGGGCATATTCATATGACAAAAAGGTTATTCGGTTTGAGCATTAGCAGATTATTGGATGTGGTATAACCTCAACAGGGTTGTTTCTATATAAAAATGGAAACCTATGACTTAATAAAAAAAAAGAAATACAGATTTACTAATAACGAAAATACTAAAACCGTCTGTTTTGGGGGAAAGAAAATGTCAGGGTTTTTTTGCCTTTCCAACGTTGGGCATTTGTGGTGGTTTTATTTTGTGTATGTCGTTTTGTATAATGTCATTTTGTATTCTCATTTTGTGTAATGTCAAATAGAACCCTGGTCTCACTTAACTTCATTCTTTCCCTGATGTGAAATCCTTTTTATGGGTTTGCCAATCTAAAATTACCTTCACCTGAAGAATATTACTTGTCATCATCACTTAATGTATTTTCTTTCTTTTAGACTACTTTTTGGGTGAAGTGTAATAAGAGTACTATTGACGGAAAATTGTCAGAAATTTGATACATTTTTAGTTTCATGTTCTATAAAATAAAAGCAAAGTCTTTTTTTTATTACTTTCCAAACAGCTTTCTGAAACAAAGGTCTTCACAGCCTCAGCTGTTCCAGCAGAGAATCATGTCACACCTGGGCAAAGGTAAACAATTTTTGTCACCTTTTGTCTGTTATTCAAAGCATAATTTAAATTTCTTGCTCAGGAAATTTGTTTTGGGTCTTACTAGGTCTCTTTTTTTTTCTTTCCTGGAATCTCTAAGTTGTTAACTTTTTCCTTCTAAGATTTTGTTTTATCCCTTAACCTTCCTTGTGAGCTGACAGAGCCTCTATCATTTTCTAATTTATTGTATTCTCTGATGAATTAAAATAGCGATTATGTTTGTGACTTGTCATCATTTGTGATAATTATGTTAAGCCTGTTTTATTTAACTTAAATTATTTTTAAAGACCTTTTTATTTTTTTAAGTAATTTCTACCCAACATGGGGCTCAAACTCAAAACCCTAAGATTGATAGTTGCATGCTCCACTGGCTTAATAATGTTAAGCTTATTTGATAATATTAAACTTATTTAATGGTTCTTTTTTATTTTTGTAAATATATGGTTTTTTAAAAAATTAACATATAATGTATTATATGTTTCAGGGGTTACAGGTCTGTGATTCATCAGTCTTACTCAATTCACAGTGCTCACCATATAGCACATACCCTCCCCAATATCCCTCACCTAGCCACCCCATTCCTCCCCCCACCCGTGCCCCCCCCCCCCCCCCCCCCCCCCCCCCTTCCTGAGATTAAGAGTCTCCCTCGCTGGTTTCATCTTTTTTCATTTTTCCCTCCCTTCCCCTGTGATCCTCTGTCTTGTTTCTCAAATTCCTCATATCAGTGAGATCATATAATAATTGTCTTTCTCTGATTGACTTACTTCACTTAATATAATACAGTATATTATTTTTTGACAGATGAACCTAATACAAAATATCCTTTGGTTTCTATGTATAATACCATTTATTTAGATCTTCTGAGGCTAATACAAACTTCTCATTTTATATGGGCTCTACTAGTTTTAATCTAGTCTCCTAGATTACAGAAAAAGGAGTTTTCAGAAAAATAGAAACATTAGAATGTGCAGAAATGAATTTTTTTTTTTTAAGACTTTATTAGAGAGAGAGAGAATAAGTGAGAGAGAGCATGAGAGGAGAGAGGTCAGCAGGAGAAGCAGACTCCCTGCCAGGCAGGGAGCCCAATGTGGGACTCGATCCCGGGACTCCAGGATAATGACCCAAGGCAGTTGCTTAACCATCTGAGCCACCCAGGCACCCCAGAACTGAATTCTTTTTTTTTTTTTTTAAAGATTTTATTTATTTATTTGACAGAGAGCGATCACAAGTAGGCAGAGAGGCAGGCAGAGAGAGTGAGAGGGAAGCAGGCTCCCCGTTGAGCAGAGAGCCCGATGCGGGACTCGATCCCAGGACCCTGAGATCATGACCCGAGCCGAAGGCAGCGGCTTAACCCACTGAGCCACCCAGGCGCCCCCAGAACTGAATTCTTAAGAAGGATTTATTTACATCCTAGTTTCTACAATAACAAAGAACCTTTAATTATGGTTTCAAAATACAATGATCTAGGAGGATGAAAGCCTTTCTATATATGACCTCAGAAAATTGAAGGAAATTTTGAATCTGACACAATTTTGTGCTAAATGAGATGGTTGTAAGACTTCATTATAGGGAAATAAAAATGAACAAAGGTTTTGTGAATTGCTGGGAATTTCTTGTTAAGTGGATATAACTTCCTTACTGTATTCGTTACTCAATTTCATAGGATCATTTTCATTAAAAAAAAAAAAAAGAAGAAGAAGAAGCCTCCTCCCTACTCAGTGAAACAGGAGGGAAAAGATGGGACCAGAGGTCACGATTGGGAATGGGAGGGCATTAAAAAACAAAACAAACACAACTGACTGGAAACTGACCTCTGAAAGGGTTTAATGGAATAAATTACTATGTGAGTTAATCCTGAGCACCTTACAGGTTCTGTGGAGAAGAGTTAGTAGCTCACTTACATGTCAGGTAGTATAGGTCTTGAAGATTATTTCTTACTCATGTTTTTAGGTTTTCAGGCCATGAGTCTCTCTTCTGAGGACATTTACAAGAGTTGTAGCTAACAGGGCATTTGTGCATTTTTTATATTTTGCACATTTTTTCCTGAATATTTTTTCTTTTAAGATTTTTGAAATTCATTTGACAGAGAGTGGGTGCACAAGTGGGGGAAGTGGCAGGCTTGATGTGGGCTTGATCCCATTTGAAACGTAGGCAGATGCTTAGCAGACTGAGCCACCTAGGCGCCACTTCCTGAATTTTTAAGTGAGAAAATTATTGGAGTTTTATATAAACTTAAATTGTATTATAGCTTAGAATGTAGAACTCACAGGGGGTATTTATGATAAATGGGAAACTACTTGAATTGTCTACCATGACTATAGTTCTCATTCCCCCAAAACAGGGATTCACTCTCCTTGAGGCAAGTTTAAGAAACATTGGTACTGAGTTATGAATGGGGCAAAATATTTTACAGTAAATGAGCCAAACTTCATAAAATTGTTTATTTACTCATTTGCTCCAAGTTTTGAAATCAGTTGTTATTGTGCTGTTTCTGTGGAGCTGTCTTGATGCACCCTTTCATTTCTCTGCCAAGTCCTGCTTTAGTCTCTGTGGCTTTGTATGCTTTTTTTAATTTATGCTGTCCTTTTGGCTCCTTTAAACTCCAGTTTCCAAAGGTTTTCCTCACTTAAATATTTTTAACATGAATTTACTCTATATTGATTCACTTCTCAAATTCATTATTGATAAGATTTTCTTTTGACTCGTTCCTCATTTGCTTTTGTCTGCTTAGCATTGATCTGGTAGCCTTGCTCCAGAAGCCTGTTCCTCCCAGTCAAGCCTCAGAAGTCAACTCCTTTGAAACTTCCCAACAGCAGGGCTTTGGTCAAGCCCTTGTCTTCACAAATTCTCAGCACAACAATCAGATGGCACCAGGGACTGGCAGCTCCACTGCTGTCAACTCCTATTCTCCTCAGAGTCTGGTAACTCACTTTTATTTTAGTATGGGATTTGAAGAAATGTACCCGCAAGCAAATGTATTCTAGAATGACACTTGCCTTATTATTTTATAAATAAAAATATATCTGCAGTAGATATCAGTCCAGAAAACAATGATGTGATAATTACCAAGCACATATCTGATGTTGCCATGTGGAATTGAGCTACCCTGAGTTTTCTGGACAAAGATTAAAAATACTTCTTCTTTTTTTTGGGGGGGGGGGTAAAGATTTTATTTATTTATTTGACAGAGAGCGAGACCGCAAGAGCAGGAACACAAGCAGGGGGAGTGGGAGAGGGAGAAGCAGGCTTCCTGCCGAGCAGGGATCCCAATATGAGTCTTGATCCCAGGACTCTGGGATCATGACCTGAGCTGAATGAAGGCAGATGCTTAATGACTGTGCTACCTAGGTGCCCCCCAAAATCCTTTTTTACAATTAGTTGAAATCTTAAGTCGTAATCACTCAGGCATCCTTCTTACTAGTAATTTTTTTCTTGGACTTGGTTTGAAAGTCTGTCTGTACTTACGACATGAAAATTTTCATTTGTTTTCCAGTTTAGTTAAATGCAGATGTTTGTCAGAATTGGCTTGCTCAAATCATGCTAAAACATTTCTAGGTGCTTACATTTTTTGCATTTTTGTTTTGTTTTTCGTAAAATTAGTGTACTTTTTCTTAACATGCCACTCTAGTGGAGGACCTTATAATATGGATATATTTTCGTTAAAACAGGGGTATCTACTGCTTGCATATCTGGCTTTAACTTCCCATGAAAATTGAACTCCTGTCAGGACTCCAGGAACTGGTAGAGAAGGATATGAAGATAGGCTGATGGGAATAAAATCTTAGAGCATAGAATATCAAAGAATGTGGCTACAGAATGGTGAACTGAAGGCCCTAACTGTAGGCACCTCTCATTTGGCGGTGGGGGTCTGGGGGGAGGTTTGGAATACAGATCCACAGCTTTCACTAGTGGGAATTATTTTGTTTCATTTGCTGTGTTTTACCTGAAATCTGTGGTTGAGAAACAAAATTTTGTACGAATAGGATATCTTGTCCTCTTACTTGACTTAAAAATCATTTGCTGAACCCTAATAAAATAGAGAATGAAATATGTAAACTTTTCATTGCTGTCTTCTACTCTGCAGACACATCATGTCATGTATAACTGGCTTGGGACTTGGCATTTTTAGTGTCATTGATGATTATGTATGAGAGGGTGTCAGTGCTTGAAGTAGGACAGCCCAGGGCATGATGCTGTCTCTGTTTTGAGAGGGTCTAATAATAACCTCAGGTTTTGTTTTTTGTTTTTTTAATTTAATTTTTTTTAAAGATTTTATTTATTTGACAGACAGAGATCACAAGTAGGCAGAGAGGCAGGCAGAGAGAGAGGAGGAAGCAGGCTCCCTGTGGAGCAGAGAGCCAGATGCGGGGCTTGATCCCAGGACCCTGGGATCATGACCTGAGCCGAAGGCAGAGGCTTTAACCCACTGAGCCACCCAGGCGCCCCTTATATAATTTTTTTAAAGTAATCTCTACACCCAATGTGGGGCTCGAACTTGTAACCCTGAGATCAAGAGCCACACATTGCACCAACTGAGCCAGCCAGGGGCCCCAGTGCCTGCAAGTTTTGATTGAGCCATTCCTGTCCTTTCCTCTTTTTGCCTTTCCATCTGCTACTGGTATGATGTAATATCTAGGCTGACCTGCTGGAATGTCAGCCAGGACACTCATAGGTAGAACACAGGTAGTGTTTTTTGTTTTTAACAGTGCCTTCTGGTGTGTTGCCTTTCATAATGAATAGCATCTTGAGAAACTGGAACAGGTATTGTTTAGCGTATTACAATAAAGGTGCTCAACCTACTGTACTTTTATAATCAGTGGGGAACTTGAGTAAATAACAAAAGTAGTAATAGTAATAATAATGGTAAAATAATGCCAGAGTCCACATAGACCAAATAAGTCAGTCTTGGGATTGCAAGTTGGGCACTTGTGTATGTTTGTGTATATGTGAGTGCACACATATTTGTATACCAATATACACATTGTTAAAGCCCCCATTGATTAAAATATAGGTGAAATTGAGAAGTCCTGTGCTAAGTGTTAACCCGAAGCAAAGCGTTAGTCCTTGATTCAGTGATTTCATTGTGTTGCAAAGCACACAGAAAGTGCATTTGATAATAGTTGATGGAGGATAGAGATCAGAAGAATAGAAGCATCATCCTGAAAGCCTTTACTGAACAAGGGGCCTTGAACTGGGTTGTGGTGGATTCATAGCAACATAAGACAGGTGTTTTGGACAGCATGAGGAAGGACTCTGGAGTAGTGATAAATAATGTTAGCAGATTCTGTTATTTATGTGCAAAACTGCTTACAACCTAATGTTTTGCTCAGATTGGAGAACTGGAACTTCCTTAAAACAACTGGGATACTCCATGCCTTTGGATAGTGTTAACAGAAATAATAATTTCAACTTTCTATATCTGATCTCTTCAGAGAATGCAAGTCATTCCTGTTTTTGACCTTTTAAATGTTTCAAAAAGTTTATTTTTTTCTTATTCTTTAGATTTTATTTATTTGAGAGAGAGCAAGCATGAGGGGGAAGGGGCGGAGGGAGAAGTAGACTCCCCACTGAGCGGGAAGCCCCATGTGGAACTCAATCCTGGGACTCTGGGCCAAAGGCAGATGCTTAACTGACTGAGCCACCCGGGGGCCCTTAAAAAGTTAGTTTTTGATAAATACCTTTTTAGAAACTGAAGGATCTTGATATGTAAAAATGCACTTGATCTGCCATTGTGTTCACGAGTCCAGTTGTATGCCTTCATTCTCCTTGTGTTTGTTTGTTTGTTTGTTTTCTTTTCTTATTTTGGTATAGTCCCAATAGTTTATTTTTGCTTTTGTTTCCTGGCCTTAGGAGACATATCTAGAAAAATGTTGCTGCAGCCGATGTGAATGAAATTACTGCCTATGCTCTCTCCTAGGATTTTTATGGTTTCAGATTTCACATTTAGGTCTTTAATCTGTTTCTAGTTTACTTTTGTGTTTTGTTTTAGAAAGTGGTCCAGTTTCATTTTTTTTTACATATATCATTCTCATTGGCTCTTGGTATCTGACCTGATAGGATAGATGAATGAGGAGGATAGATAGAGGAGGTGTAACATTTTCTTTTGGATACTTAGTTAAGGAGCGTATTTGGTGTTCTTAGTCATCAAAACAGCGTGAAAGAAATGCAGTGATGTCCAGGGTATTGGCCCAATACACAGATATCTCATGTGTAATTCACTGTCTGGTTTTAGAATATTAACTTTTTAAGTAAGTGCTCTACCCTGCATTTAATTTTGCAGGATGACATGGCTGAGCCATTCCGTGATCACACTTAATAAGTATGATTACTGTTGTTGCATACATTAAGAAAATACTGTACTTTTGTTTCTGAAGCTTGTCTTTGTCATTTAATTCATGGTATTTATCTTTAGTTTAAAAAACGATAGCACTTTGTGAATTTGTGGCATCACTTTTAAAAAGAAAGCAATGTCTTCTTGTTTTTTAAGATTTCATTTATTTGATGGGGCACCTGGGTGACTCAATTGGTTAAGTGGCTGCCTTCTGTTCAGATCATGATCCCGGGGTCCTGGGATGAGTCAGGGAGTCTGGTTCTCCCTCTCCCTCTGGCTGCTGTTCCCCCTACTTGTGCTCTTTTTCTCTCTGTCAAATAAATAAAATCTTGGTTGGCGGGGGGAGAATTTATCTACGAGAGAAAGAGGGAGAGCACGAATGGGGGTTGGAGGAGCAAAGGGAGAGGGAGAGGGAGAAGCAGGCTCCCTGACATGGGGCTCAACCACAGGACCCTGGGATCATGACCTGAGCTGAAGGCAGTGGCCTAATCAACTGAGCCACCCACAGGTGCCCAAAACAAAGCAATGTCTTAAAATCCAGATAAAATATTCCCCTTCCCTTTAATTTCTTTATCAGAATCTGGACGGATTGCTGGATTTAATCAGATTTTGTTCTGTAATCAGATTTTGTAGTAATATTTTCATGTAGTATTTACTCAGGGGAATCTTACTGATTCAAATGTTCTAGGTTATAGTTTTTTAAAATTCTTGTTAAAATACTTGATGTATTTAAAGTCTGGAGTACAGTTTGCTGAGGATTTTTGCTTTTTTTTTTTTTTTTCCCTTTTAAAGTCATCCGTCCTTGGTTCAGGATTTGGAGAGCTTGCACCTTCCAAAATGGCAAACATCACCAGCTCCCAGATTTTGGACCAGTTGAAAGCTCCAAGTTTGGGCCAGTTTACCACTACCCCAAGTTCACAGCAGAATAGTACAGGTCCCCCCACAACTACTTCTTCTTGGGACCTCAAGCCCTCAACTTCCCAGTCCTCAGTTCTTAGTCATTTTGGTAAGTATACGTTTTCTCTGGTGGTTTGCCCGTAGTGGAACACGCTAAACATTGGCAGAGTGTGTTGACTTAGGAACACTAATGTGGAAGTTGTGCAGAGATGTTTCTTTTTAGTAGAATTTCTGTGGCATTTGTGAATTTTTAAAAAAAATTTTATTTATCTGACAGAGACACAGTGAGAGAGGGAACACAAGCAGCGGGAGTGGGAGAGGCAGAAGCAGGCTTCCCGCTGAGCAGGGAACCTGATGTGGGGCTCATCCCAGATCCCTGGAATCATGACCTGAGGCGAAGGCAGTTGCTTAACAACTGAGCCACCCAGGCGCCCCTGCGTTTGCTAATTAAATCAGATAGCTTTTTTTTTTTTTTAAGATTTTATTTATTTATTGGACAGAGAGAGAGATCACAAGTAGGCAGAGAGGCAGGCAGAGAGAGAGGAGGAAGCAGGCTCCCTGCTGAGCAGAGAGCCTGATGCGGGGCTCAATCCCAGGACCCGGGGATCATGACCTGAGCCGAAGGCAGAGGCTTAACCCACTGAGCCACCCAGGCGCCCCTAAATCAGATAGCTTTGTGTTGTATAAATACTTGCATTTATTTGTTGTTATCAGTAGTGATAGTAGTACATATGTTGAAGAGATGTGCAAAAGCATGGTAAAGCCATACAAATATAAGGAAATAACACTTTGAGTAAATGCCTGGACAGAATTTTCTGAGCTCTACTAAAATGTGGGGACAGAATCGGAATGTGGAATTTTAAATCACACCCTCTGGGTTGCTTTTTCATTCTAATATTTATATGTATTTGTCATGGTTTGTGCCAGCCTTATTGTCAGTGGTTTATAATATAAAGGGTCCGTATAGAAGTTGAATGTTTTCTAAACTGTACTCTCATAGATTTTGTGACATTAAGACACCCCCATTTCCTACCAGCATACACATACCACACTGTATTAAGGAATAGTGGAGGGTTATTAACCATAGGGTTGGTTTCCTAGGCATGTTTATGTTTAGGGCTTATTAAAAGACATGGAATCACATTTCTCTCTGAAAGAAATAGTTTGTTGTTAAGGAAGTATCTGAGACTACTCCCAGGTTTGGAGTCATGTCTACCAAGAAAATTCATTAGAGCCTTAATACTCAAAGTTTTTTATTGGGGAGCTGGTTATACATAAGTACCCTCTGACTAGTACATACCAAAATTTCACATGCCCAGTAGGAAAGCAAGTGTTCACTATATATAAACCACATTGCACAGACGTTAAAGGCACAGAGAGTCACTTTTACCTGATAAGAGTGCTTGGCAACCTTTGCCTAGAATATATTAAAATTCTGTGTTCACAGATACTGGCCAAGAAGAGCCAGTTTAGCAAGGTGGCTTTTCTCATGCCAGCTATAGTCCTATGTTAACCTTTTTCCGCAGACCCACTGCAGTGAGTGATAGGTGTTTTTAGATTTGTACATGCTATTGCTATATTCTTTAGAAATCCTGTCTTTTTTACACATGCCTCTAAAATAAAGTCCAAAAGTAGATTCATCTAAGATGGAAATATACTAAGTCATGGTTTGGCAAAACTTCAACTAAATTTGTCACCTGTTTTTGTAAATACCATTTTATTGGAACATAGCCATGACCATTCATTATGTATTGTCTTATAACTACTTTCAGTCTACAAAGGGAGAGTTGAGTAGGTGCTAACAGATGGCTTTCAAAGCCTAAAATATTTACTACCTGGCTCTTCACTGGACAAAATTGCCAACTTCTCTATGATTTGAAAATCATAGAGGGCTAACTTCCTTCGTTAAAAAGAATAACTAAAAAGAGACTAAACAGGTTAAAAAAAAAAAAAGGACAAAGAGGTATTGTCAGAGTTCATAGGCAAAGAATACTGGAGTATATGAAATGATGCTTCATTGAATTTGTATCATTTAATTTGCACCTTTTATGTAATTTTCCATCATTCAAATTAGGAAGGATAAAAGTTGTTGGTATCAGCATATTAAAAAGTGTGTGTTGTATCTATTGAAACAATTTTGAAGTGTTTGTCAAAATTTAAAATAGAATTGTTCTCTGAACCCTAACCCTATTCTAGTTGTTGATCCCACAGGTATACTTGCACTTGAGCAAAATGTCTTACATAAAAATACATTCATTGTAGCATTGTTTTTCTTAGCGAGATATTAGAAAACCTAAAAGCCCATTAATATAGTATTGGTTTTAAAAAATTGATGCCTGTGCACACTGGATTACTCTGTGGCCAAAAAAATGAAATCGCTCTTCACATGTGAATATGGCAAGTTTTCGAAAACCAAATGGTTTGTGAGGAAGCTCTCTATATAATGTGTGTTTCTCTGCTGTGCATGTGTGTTTTGAAACAGTATCTCTGAAGATACTCAGGAAACAGTACAATGTCTGCCTCTGTGGAAGGAATCTGGGGATAGGGTTGAAAGGGTGATTTATAGTCATACACTTTTTTTTTTTTTAACCTTTCAGATTTTGTAGTATCATGTTAGTTACTGAAAAACATATTTTTTAACAGTTCTGTTAAAAAATCCATAAAGCAACAAAATATAATTCTCTCTTAGCTAAACATGGGTAGCAGCTCCATGTTCTTTTTGCCCACTCCATATGTCTTAATGTAAACCGCATCTCTGTGCTTTAAAAATTATCTACAAACCCATTCAGGCATCCTTTTGCATTATTCATATATCAGTTTTAATACCTCACACACACCCTCAACTTACAGGATTCAGGTAGAAGGTTCTTGGAAGAAATGGGTGGTGACTACAACCTTTCACTCTCAGTCGTAGTGGAAGAGGGAGCTCTAAGCCCATGTTCCTAAATAATTGATTATTGCTTGTTTCCCCCCTCCCCCCTTTACATATTTCATAGACTTCAAATCTCAGCCTGAACCATCCCCCGTTCTTAGTCAATTGAGCCAGCGACAGCAGCACCACACTCAGGCCGTTGCTGCTGCTCCTCCTGGGTTGGAGTCCTTTCCTTCCCAGGTAAAACTGCGAGAGTCAACACCCAGAGACAATACCTCCACTGTGAACAAGCTTTTGCAGCTTCCCAGCATGACTGTAGAAAACATTGCTGTGTCTACCCATCAACCACAGCCTAAACACATCAAACTACCGAAGCGGCGGATGCCTCCAGCTTCCAAGGTGTGTTCTCCATCAAGAAGTCACAGGTCCAAAGGTGGATTATATTTTAACATTTAGCTCAAGGGTTGGGTTAGTAAGTCTCAGAAATGGTGATGTGGTATTTTTTTCAAACACCTAGCTTACTGTTTAACAAGGAATCGGCCATTTCTGAACAGCTCAGCTAATACTAGAGGGAATGGTTTTGTGTTGGAGACAGAGACTGTTCATTCAAATTACAGGATCTGGGTCAGAGAATCCTGGTCTTGTGTATTTACCTGTGTCTTGTAGATAGAATAAGATAGAGAATAAGGTCTTGTGTATTGACCTGTGTCTCGTAGACGGAGAATCTTTGACTAGATAGTGCTTTCAGCAATGGCCTGCTCTCCTCCCTTCACTCACCCATCACCAACCTGCCCACACCCATTTCTTCAGCCTTTGCCCTAAGAAGCAGTAGGTGGCACTGACCATTCTGCTGTTAACTTCTCATTTTTCTTTTCTCTTCTCTTTTGTTTTTTGAAGTATCCTGTGCCTTTTTCCTTCTTGTAGACATCTTGGTCATTGTTCTTCCAGGGTGCCAGTAGTGATTTGGGAAGCCCGTACTCATCTGGCTGTTAGAGGCCTCTGGGATGTGAAATCTCTCATCTCTGTTCTGACATGATGGCTCTGCTTTTTCAGATCCCAGCTTCTGCAGTGGAAATGCCTGGCTCAGCAGATGTCACGGGATTAAATGTTCAGTTTGGCGCCTTGGAATTTGGATCAGAACCTTCTCTCTCTGAATTTGGATCATCTGCAAGCAGTGAAAATAGTAACCAGATTCCCATCAGCTTGTATTCGAAGTCCTTAAGGTACACAACTTCTTATTTCTCTGGCTTTGACTAAATTAAGTCCCTTGTTGGGAAAGTAAAACAAAATAGAGTCTAAGAAATCATCTGGTGGAGACCATTTACCCTGGGTTTGTGCACCCGTGGCTAGTACCTAATTTCAGAACTTTTCTTCCATCACCCTAAAAAGGAACCCTGTGCCTGTTCGCCATCACTCCCAGTTCCCCCATCCTTCATCCCCTGACAACTAAGCCTCTGTCTCTGGATTTGCCTGTTCTGATACTTCATAAGGCAAGAATCATGCAAGATGTGGCCTTCTGTGTTTGGCTTCTTTTACTCAGCATAGTGTTTTCAGGGTTCATCCATCTGTAGCCGGTATACATTTTATTTCCAAACAGTATTGCATTGTGCAGATATGTCATATTTTCTTGATCTGTTCATTAGTTGATGGACATTTGAATTGTTTCTACTTTTTGGGTATTAAGAATCGTGGTGCTGTGAACATTCATTTACAAGTTTTGTGTACTTTCAGTTCTTCTGGATATAGACCTAGTAATTGCTGGTCCTGTGGTAACCCTTACATTAACATTGGAGGAAGCAGCAAACTTTTCTCATAGTGTCTGCAGCATTTTACATTCCTGTCAGTAATCTCTGAGGGATGCAGTTCTCGTGCATCTTTGCCAACACGTATTTTCCTTTAGTGGAATGTTTCATAAGTAGAAAATCTGAGATTTTAGATTTTATTAATTTTTCTACTCCCCAGAGCTAAAAGCTGGTATTTGCTCTTCCTGAAAATGGTTTCAGGACGCCTGGGTGGCTCAGTTGGTTAAGCGGCTACCTTCAACTCAGGTCATGAGCCCAGGGTCCTGGGATCGAGCCTGCACAGGCTCTCTGCCGAGCAGGGAGCTCACTTCTCTCTCTCCCTTTGGCTACTTGTGTGTGCCCATTCTCTCTCTCGCTCTCTGTCAAATAAATAAATAAATAAATAAATAATCTTTAAGAAAAATGGTTGCAGACTTCTGGGTTCATTACAGATTCTTAAGGATTCTTAAAGATGTCCCTCTAGGGCGCCTGGGTGGCTCAGTGGGTTAAGCCGCTGCCTTCGGTTCGGGTCATGATCTCAGGGTCCTGGGATCGAGTCCTGCGTCGGGCTCTCTGCTCAGCAGGGAGCCTGCTTCCCTCTCTCTCTCTGCCTGCCTCTCTGTCTACTTGTGATCTCTGTCAAATAAATAAATAAAATCTTAAAAAAAAAAAAAAAAGATGTCCCTCTACCTGTCATTTAAATTAGGTGTGTCTGATTGGGAAGGGAGGGGTGTTTTGATTATTCGTCTTTAATATAGTTAAAGAATGCAGTAGTACCAATGTGTAGGTACAGATGTGTTTAATATACAGTATGGCAGTAAATTGATGAACTAGTTCTTTTTTTTTTTTTTTTTTTTTTAAAGATTTTATTTATTGATTTGACAGAGAGAGATCACAAGTAGACAGAGAGGCAGGCAGAGAGAGAGAGAGAGGGAAGCAGGCTCCCCGCTGAGCAGAGAGCCCGATGCGGGACTCGATCCCAGGACCCTGAGATCATGACCTGAGCCGAAGGCAGCGGCTTAACCCACTGAGCCACCCAGGCGCCCGATGAACTAGTTCTTGATGAACCCATGTAAAGTGACACAAATTTATGTCTAAATCTTTTTATTCTTTCTAGTGATTCTTTGAATACCTCTCTACCAATGACCAGTGCAGTACAGAACTCCACCTATACAACTTCAGTTATTACCTCCTCCAGTCTGACCAGCTCATCGCTGAGCTCCACTAGTCCAGTAACAACGTCTTCCTCCTATGACCAGAGTTCTGTGCACAACAGAATTGCATACCAAAGCTCTGTGAGTCCATCGGAGTTAGCTCCAGGAACCATCACGGTAATTGGTCTTTCCGGTTTCTACTTGCAGGAAATCCTGTTTGGATGGTCATTCTTTAGTTTGAGGGTTTTAGATAAGATTTTCTTTTAGAAATTGGCTAACCTTTTTAAGATTTTATTTTATTTGAGATTTTATTTTTATATTTGACAGAGCACAAGTAGGCGGAGCAGCAGGCAGAGGGAGAGGCACAGCCAGCAACCCCTGCTGAGCAGGGAGCCTGATAACAGGGGTTGATCCCAGGATCCTGGCATCATGACCTGGGCAGGCAGATGCTTAACCAGCTGACCCACATAGGTGCCCCAAGGATTTATTTTTCAGTAATCTCTCCACCTACCATGGAGAGTGAACTTAAAACCCCAAGATCAAGTTGCATGGTCTACCAACTGAGCCAGCCAGGCACCCCCTAGAACATTGGTTAACCTTTTGAATAGAATCCTTATAGTTCATTGAGTTTACTGATATGGGCTGTGGTGTGAAATTTGTATTTTAAGCAACTATACATTCGGAGTGTATGAATGGACCGAGAATCTTAGTATAAGGATAGCATAAGGATACATTCCAAATTGTCCCTAGTGCCTTTGCATGGGGTTTTGGGGTGGGGATGGGGGAAGACACGATGGATCTCTATTCTTTTTTTTTTTTTTAAAGATTTATTTATTTGAGAGAGAGACAGTGAGAGAGAGCATGAGCAAGAAGGTCAGAGGGAGAAGCAGACTCCCCATGGAGCTGGGAGCCTGATGCACGGGACTCGATCCCGGGACTCCGGGATCATGACCTGAGCCACCCAGGAGTCCCGGATCTCTATTCTTATTTGTAATATTTGGTGTCCTGAATGGCAGAGATGTTCAAGCATTACTAGTGAGAGCTACTTTTTAAAAAATTTATTTCAATTCTTAATTTAAATTCTGGTCACCATATATGGTAAAATTCTGTAGTAGTTCATTAAAATTAAATAAACATTTACAGTTTTAGTTCCTCAGACATACTAACCATATTTTAAGTGCTCAGTATCGAGGCACCTGGGTGGCTCAGTCAGGGTGCTAGGATCGAGTCCAGAATTGGGCTCCCTGCTCAGTGGGGAGCTTGCTTCTCTCCCTCCCTTTGCCTGCTGCTCCCCTTGCTTGTGTGCTCTTTCTCTCTTTCTGTCAAATAAACAAAATCTTTATTTTTAAAAAATCTTCATTTATTTATTTTTAAAGATTTTATTTATTTGACACAGAGAGACACAGTGAGAGAGGGAATACAGGCAGGAAGAGTGCGAGACAGAGAAGCAGGCTTCGCGCCCAGCAGGAAGCCTGATGCAGGGGTCCATCCCAGGACTCTGGGATCATGACCCGAGCCAAAGGCAGATGCTTAGCGACTGAGCCACTCAGGTGCCCCAACAAAAGCTTTAAAAAGAATAAATGCTCAATATCTATAGTGGCTACAGTATAGGAACACACACATATCCATCCATACAGAGTATGCCCTTTATTGCAGAATGTTTCCTGGGCTATAGTTTCTAAAACATAAATCACACAGTGTGCTATCCAGGCTTAAGGGTATGTCATCTGCTGAACTTCTCGACTCCAGCTCTGATTCACCTGGTATGTTGCTTGCTCTTGTCATTACTCACCTCATTCCTCGGCTTGGCTAGGTGAGCTGAGACCTTGCAGATTTCTGATTTCTCCTGACCATTTGGTATTTCTTTACTGTTGCTCCCACCATTCTTCTGCCTAGAATTACCCCCACCCCAAGTATTGTAGTTCCTGTGTTGTATCAGTTTCTCCATTGTGATTTAAAAGTGATTTTCAAGGTGGAATAAAATATTCCTAAGGTCTGATGGCTGCTCATTTTCTGTTACCCTTTTTTTTATTCTTTCCATTTGGTGTAGTTTTGAGAATACTTCTTTGTATGTCACCATTTGTGCTGTTTTGGATGTACATGCTCAGTGTTAACGTCTGTATATTTAGTGCCTAGTGAACCCTAGTTTAGAGGGAGGCAGAGAGTAGAATTTTGATTGTTCTCTCCCTGTCTGTATATATTGTTAAGGTGTATTGTGTTTCCCTTTACTTGACCTCTGTCTTTTTTTCTAACTCATTTTTTTCTCCCTCTCAAAGTTCTAATCTTTTATAGTTTACATTTCTTGTAAATAACTTCAAATTGCTTTAAGAAAAAAAACATGGGGGCACCTCGGTGGCTCAGTTTTTAAGTGTCTGCCTTTAGCTCCGGTCATGATCCCAGGGTCCTGGGATTGAACTCCATATTTGGCTCCCTTCTTAGCAGGAAGCCTGCTTCTCCCTCTCCCACTCCCCTGCTTGTGTTCCCTCTGTCACTGTGTCTCTCTGTCCAATAAATAAATAAAAAAAAAGAAAAAGGGAAAAAAATATTGTAAATAACATTTCTTGAACAGAAATTGTACTGGATTTGGGCTAATACAGAGGTAACATCTATAAGGTTTGTCTTTTTCTTTTCTTTCTTTTTTTTTGTGTTAAGATTTTTTATTATTTGAGAGAAAGATAGCAAGAGAGCATGAGCAGGGAAGAGAGGGAGAAGCAGGCTCCCTGCTGAGCAGCGAGCCAGATGTGGGGCTCTGTCATGACCTGAGGCGAAGGCAGACGCTTAACTGCCTGAGCCACTGTGCCCCATTCTTTAGGAGGTTTGACATTGGTAAGAAGGAAATCTCTGTCAGCTTCCTTTTCTTATCCAGGGACAGTATTTGAGTCTTCTATGCTCCACTGTCATTCTCTCTATACCTGTCTCCGTTGCTCAGTTTGTGGAAATTTTCCTTGTGACCATGCCTCCTTCTGTGTGTCTTGGTTTCAGGGAAATGCCTTATGGTCAACACCATCTAGTTGTTTTCAGATTCTGCTCTGTTTAGTCACTGCCACACTCTGCTAACCCACTCTTTCCCTACTGAGTCAGGGAAGCTTTGTTTCAAAGTAACATCTCTTTTTCTCTGAGAACCATTTTTCATTTCATTTGGAAACATTTTTTTCTTGCATGACTGGTACTCAGGAGACAGAATGTGCATGATATAGAAAGATGTGGTGATTTCAGTATAGTAACTTCCAAAATTTTTTTACTACTTAATTTTTAGGACTGCTTCATTGCTTCCTGTGATTTGAGTCTTATGTTTTGTCTTTGTTAGTTCCCTAAATACCCAGTCTGGTTTTCAAAAATGTCAGCTCCTTGGGATTTTTTTTTTTTTTTTTTACATTTATTTATTTGACAGAGTTCACAAGTAGGCAGAGAGGCAGGCAGAGAGAGAGAGGAGGAAGCAGTCTCCCCGCTGAGTGGAGAGCCCGATGCGGGGCTCAATCCCAGGACCCCGGGACCATGACTTGAGCCGAAGGCAGAGGCTTTAACCCACTGAGCCACCCAGGCGCCCCATCCTTGGGATTTCTTAAGAATATGTTATTACCTGTCCTTTTATTAAGAAACAAAATAAAACCAGACATTGTTTCTTGACTGATCTATACTTCATATGTTTCTGGCTAAATTCCAATAGAAATTCAGCTAAGTTGTCATTTGACTTTGTGGATTTACTTACTTTCTTTTCCTTTCCTTATAGAATGGACATGGTGGTGGTCGAAGTCAGCAGACAATAGACAGTAAGTATATAACTAACCACTCTTGTTTTGGCTGGTGGAAATCAAACAGAAAAAGAGTATAGCCAATATGATGAAGAAAACCATGGCCAGTGACTAATTCTACAAAAATAGTCCTTTTGCATTTTTTTCTGATAGTTACTTCTGATCCATCACATTGGCATCCTTTCTTCGGTAGGGTTTACAAGTCCAGTCAGAGATGCCTGTGTGAGTAGGTTGTAGCTGATGGTATTAAGAGAAATGCCAATACTACAGCAAGAAGGAAGTGATAAATAAGCCTCATATCACTCTGTTCTGGTCTCCTGCACCCCAGGTATAGGGTGTAGTGTGGATTCAAACGATGCTTTGAGGTACAGGTTCCAGTATCTTCATAGAGCTCTCCAGTACTGGGAAGGACTTTTAAAAGCAAAAATTTGGTGTGCTAGTTCAGGAAAGACATGCTTGTTGCCGTCAGGATCTAGTGGACTGTTGTGAAGAAAAGAGGTCAAATGCTCTCCAGAGTTGGTGCGGATGAATTACTGTTAGTTGTTTCTTTCCATTTTTCTTGGCTTGGTTATCTTTTTATAGAGAATGATGATTTTCATTATTATTCAGTAAGGCAAATAGGCATTGGTATCGGGTAGAGAAGCCAGAAGGACTTTCCTTTTCTCTTTTTTTTAAAGATTATTTACTTACTTACTAGAAAGGGAGAGAGAGAACAAGTAGGCAAAGTGGTAGGCAGACAGCGAGGGAGAAGCAGGCTCCCCGCTGAGCAAGGAGCCGGATGCAGGGTTTGATCCCAGGACTCTGGGATCATGACCTGAGCTGAAGGCAGCCACTTAACTGACTGAGCCACCCAGGTGCCCTGGACTTGCCTTTTATTTAAGATTTTTGGTAGTGTGTACATGGAATTTCATCAGTTCAAGAGGGACCTCAGTTGGAATTAAAGTGACACGTGTGATTTACGCAGAATTGGTTTTGGTATTGCTGGGCTGCCGGAGCTGTTTGGAGGTATGTTGATAGCTCCGAGAATGTTACATCAGAGGACATTCTTTTTTTTTTTTTTTAAAGATTTTATTTATTTATTTGACACAGAGAGATCACAAGTAGGCAGAGCAGCAGGCAGAGAGCCCGACGCAGGGCTCGATCCCAGGACCCTGAGATCATGACCTGAGCCGAAGGCAAGAGGCTTTAACCCACTGAGCCACCCAGGTGCCCCTCAGAGGACATTCTTATTCCACAAGCCTTGGTGGCAAGTTTCTTTAGTACAGGCATGAGATGGAGAACACATAGAGGTGTCCTAGGTTATTTGGAGATTCTTTTTGTTTTTTTTTTTCAGTTATCTCTATACCCAGCCTGAAGCTTGAACTCACAATCCCGAGATCAAGTCACGTGCTTTACCTGCTGAGCCAGCCAGGTGCCCTGATTATTTGGAGATTTTAATTAATTTTTTTTAGAACTCAGGGAGGGGTGGGGTTGGTGGGGGTGGAGAATCTAAAGCAGCCTCCACCCCCAGCTCACAGCCTAGTTCAGGGCTTGATCTCACAACTCTGAAATCATGACCTGAGCTGAAATCAAGAGTCAGGCCCTAAACCGACTGAGGCACCCTGGCACCTCTGTTTGGAGATTTTAGATGAGATAATAAGATATGAAATGTCTGAAAAACATCGTGTGTGTTTTAGATAGGTTTTTAGCTCTCTATCTGCCTACTCCCCATGCTCCCCCTCCCCTCATTCTGTACGAGGCTTCTTGTGAACTTGTTATCATTGTGACCCGAGACCTAGGGAGGTGAGTGATGGGGTCTGAGTTTTGGGACAGGAGCATCTGCGGTGTTTTCGTCTGGCATCTGTAACAGCAGGTATCGTGTTTGGAATAGGCTGTCAGTAAAAAAGCAAGCCTCTAGACCGTAAGGACTCCTCTAAGAATGGGCCAAGTTGTGTGCTGACCCCTGTTGATACCTGTGTTTGTTTTAAATTCATCCTCCTTTTTAGAGACTGGCATGTTTTCCATTGGGTTCCCGGGGAGTCCTGTGGGTGGGTAGAGGGTTACTGTTCTTCCTAACTGGGAAAGACAATGATGCTTTATATCCAAGCACATATCTGAGTTATATGTGTGGATAGAACTAAAACTGAGTCTTTTCTACAGCTAGGATTGATCATATTTATGTTCTTCTGGAAGCCAAATAAGCTCCTCTGTGTGTCCTGAGGGTTTTGTTTGTTCAAGGAAGTGCTCACTGTGCATGTGAAAGTGACTGTTGACAGTGGCTTTTAGGCATCTGTAACACTCCACTCTGTATGTACCCTGTGCTCTCAACCCCCATTTGTCCTGAACTGGCTGTGAGCTTTCCCAGGTCAGCCTGATTTCATACTGACTTGATAGAAGCAAAGACCTACCCCTTTTGATGGTCTTGCCTACCAGATCTCTACTAAACCTCGTGCCTTTTGAGATAAGTTTGCCTCACATTCTAATCCTGTGTGTCCGTTTCAGAGCCTCTTGCCCTTTCTAGTGCAGCTCAGAGTTGGGTTCCTTTAGTTGGGAGATGTATGTCAACATTACAGAACAGTTTAGGGATGGTTATAAAGGTATCATTTCTTCTTACTCCTGGCCAAGTCCTGTTTGTCTTACCTTAACATGTCATGTTTATTAGTTGTATTGGACAGAAAACGCTATCCCCTGGGGAATATAATTTATGTTTCTCAAATTGATACTGAGGTGTCACAAGACACTGAGTATATTTTAGGTACTTAGGATTGGGTCTGGAGCTTAACCAATCTGTTTTTTACAGCTACTTCATCCGTTCCAGCTCCAAAGACAACAGACCCTCCTTCCACCCTCCCATCTGTGGGCTCCCTGCCCAGCACCACTTCCTGCACTCCGCTTCTGCCCTCCGCGTCCCAGCACACTGCCACTTTGCCCTCCATGTCCCAGCCTGGTGACCTGTCCAGCAGCCCCCTCTCTCAGCTTAGCAGGTATGGAGAAAATACGGACCCAAAAAGAGAGGCACAGTGGGGTGAAGTCCTGAACCCTTACAGAAAGCAGTGGCAATGAACAAAACCCTCTCGTTGCCCCCACCATGGTGGCCTGATCGTTAGCAATAATGCAACAGTGTATAGGCTTTGGCTGGGCCTGGTCTCAGAACCACTAGGTGTGTAAAACTTGCCTACTTGTGATGTCCCTGCTGTCGCAGGCCCCTGGGGCCCTTGGGAATGGGGTGGGGCCAGCAGTCTCTGCTGCTACTCCTCTTGGACCCCTCAGGAGTATACCCTGAGACTGGCCTCTGAGCTCTGGACTCAAGTCACTGTGACGCGAAGTGAGAATTGTGTTTCATTTTTGAGCAGGTCTTCTACTTGCTCTTGTTCTGGCTTTAGAGGCTGAATTACTAGAACAGGGTGTAGGACAGTGGATTTTGTTTGATTCTCATCCTGTATCTTTGGAGTAGGATATACCTCTCTGCCGTGCCCCACCCCCACCAAGCCAGGAATAAAAGCCTTTGATTTGAATTCTGGATTTGAAGGGAAGTCAGGCTTTGGCTCTGGTATGCGGGGGTGGGGGTTTGAACAGGAACTTTCTTCCCTCACACAGATTGAATGGTGTCTCCGTGGCTTGGCAGTGTTCTTAGTGCAGTCCTGTTCTTACTTTTTACAGTCTAAAGAGCGAGTGTTTGTAATTGGCTAAAGCTGGCTCTGGAGGTGTCCCAGGCCATGCTGTCCCAGATCCTCATGATGAATGACCCTTTAGATCATTTCTCAACATCCCAACAGCTGGTCTGGGCCCCAAGGTGATGATGAGTGATATGTGTGAAGCCAGGGCTCCCCTTGGGGGGATGGGGCAAACTTACATCTAGCCCATCTGGACATGGGGCCTCTGCTGTGGGGTGACTTGGTGGGGTGGACACTTGGTGCTCTCTTTTGTCTTCTAGTTCACTCTCCAGCCATCAGAGCAGCCTCTCCTCTGCACATGCAGCGCTCTCCTCCAGCACAGCACACACAGTAAGTGTCTTCTCTGTCCTGTCATTTCCCACCCTGCTCAGCGAGCTTGGAGCTTAGTCCTCTGTGGGTGGGGCTTTGGTTTTGGGTTTTGAGTATCTAAGATAACCTCAGCTTCCTCAGGTGTATTATCTCAGTCTGGGTATGTGGTTTGAGCTGTTGATTTTCCTAGGTACCAGGGCCGACCTCTTGCTTTCTGAACTGGTACTTCGGTGGAAGAATTGCTTCTCCAGAGTTGATCTATGATAGGCAGGGCTGTCGGGGGCTGGATTTGTTGCTGAGCATTCACTGAGCTCCCTGTTAGAGGAGCCTTTTTTTTTTTTTTTTTTTTTAAGATTTTATTTATCTATTTATTTGACACACAGAGAGATCACAAATAGGCAGAGAGGCAAGCAGAGAGAGAAGGGGTAGCAGGCGCCTTGCTGAGCATAGATCCCGATGCGGGACTCAGTCCTAGGACCCTGAGATCATGACCTGAGCCGAAGGCAGAGGCTTAACCCACTGAGCCACCCAGGCGCCCCAGTTAGAGAAACCTTTTGAACCTACTCTGGGGTTGGTCGTATTGAGGTAATGGCAAGCTTTTTAGAGCAAAGTAGGCTCATTGCTAACTTGAGCTTGTGCTCCACCAGAAGTCAAGTTGAATCAAGAGCGTTGTTCTAGGTTATCTTTTGTTCCTCTGGGAAGGCCATTGTAGAGAGCATGTTGGGAGGGAAAAGGGAGAACTTGGGTGAGGACTAGCTGTCTTCGGCCACATGCACATCTCTCTCTGAGCCTCCCTAGCTCTTAGCCCCTCTTAGTCCGTGTAACTGCATTCCAGTGTGTGGTCGCGCAGACTTTCCTCGTCATGGCATCAGGTTTTCTGTCCCCTCCTCCTTCATGCCATCCCAGACCATTCTCCCCAGCTCAGAGGCAGACTTTGGGAAGGTTGATAGTGGAGAGGCAAACCTAGAAGTCCCAAGTTGGCAAGCATCCCCGTGTGCTAAAGAGATGGTTACTCCAGGTGCGAAGTTGGGGCGCAGTCTCAGTAGTGGTCTTTGTAGCTTGTGGTGGGCGGAGGAACGGAGGTGGTGAGACGGTGAAGAGGCACGGTGGTGGCAGGGTGCTTCACTCAGACTGCGGGACCCTGAGCATAAGGGTAGGCAGACAGGTACCAAGAACAGATAATAAGAGATGGATCCAGAAGCAGGGAAAGAAGTTTGGGGTACAGATCAATAGGAGAGGTTAGAAATTTGGGGAATTTTGTGTCCTCTGAAGAAGAGGTCATTTGCTACAGAATGGAGTGAAGGCAGAGTCGGCTCTCTCCTTCCATCAGGATGTGGCTAACATTGTGGGTTTCAAACTCCAGTTTTCCGAGTGGCATCTTGCACATAATTCTTTGTCATAAAACACGTAGATCACCATCTTTATAGCAGAGCACAGTATGGACACCTCTGCCCGTGGAGTAAGTGCCTGGTCCCGTGCCTGTGCCTGCTCTTGGGGGCGGGGGTGGGGACTGTAGCTGGTCGCCGTCCCGAGTGTGGAGAGTTGGCCCCCTGTTCCTGGACCCTGGTGTGTTGGAGTCCGTGTTCTTGTTCACATGGGTTTGCCGCTTTCTGTGTCCAAACTGCCCCAGCCAGAATGGCCTCATCCAGGGAGTGCCAGACCTTGCCATGTGCCAGAATTGCTGCATTGCTAATACAGTTAAAAGATTCAGTAATGAAAAGTATGAAGAGATAAATATTGAAGTGTTTTTCTCTCTCATGTCTTTGGTTCTACCCCCCACCCTCCTATTTTCTTGATCCACTGGAGTTTTTTTTTTAACCCGTAGATTAGGAAATGCAGACACAGTCACTTTCCCACTGCTTCTTGCCCTTTGCTTTCATTCATTTCCCCTGTAACATATATGGGAGCGTTCCCTAGAGAGTGTCCTTTAGCATTTCCCCCCATGTAACAGTGATTTTCTGAGATATTTCTGTGCTGAAACATAGATTCTGTCTTCTTTTCCCATAGCTCTACTACATCACATTAGTAAATCACTCTTTCACTGATGGAGCTGCAGGGCCATTTTCTGTCTGGAATACAATAAACATTGTTACATTTGATAACTTTCTACCTTGCTTTGTCTGCAGGGCCAGTCCTGGAGGTTGAATCCCCAGCCATTTGACGTTTTATACAAATTGCGGAATTGCAGTCACTGCACAGTGATTCTAACCTGTTTACCTCCCACTGGCAAAGGAGGAGATGGACTGTTTCCGCACTGCCTCCTGAAATTGTGTTATCAAATATTTTTATGTTGCCCATGTGTTAATTGATAAATGACCTGTCAGTACAGTGTTTTATTGAATGAGATTGAACATCTTTTTTTATATATATATTAGCAGGCCATTAAATTTCCTTTTCAATGAGTTCTTCATATTCATTTTTCTGTCAGGTCCTTGGTGTGTCTTTCTAGGCAGTCCGTGTTCAGGAGACTAGAAAGTAGCCGTTTGTGATGGGAGGTGCAGATACTTTGCTCAGGTTTGTCATTTTTTTTTTGACTTTTGTATAGTCAGATACATCAGTCTTTTCGTCCTCTGTCATGATTAGTTCTTTCCCCCTTGAAGTTTATGAAGGAAATCTCTGTGTTTTCTCCTGTCCTTTGTGTCGTTGTGGAAGGGTTGGTGCCCTTTTCGCGGAGCTGGTTCCACTGCCCCATCGGAGCCGCGGCCTGAGCTGTTTAAATGGAGTAGAGGTCAGTTAGGCCGGCCCCTCGCCACCCTCGCAGATCGGGAGGTGAGGAACGGGGACAGGAGCCCTGTCAGGTTCATTTGGAAGTAGGAGAGGCCTACTGGATGACTTCCTTTCAGCAAGTCAGGAACTAATTTTCTTGTTAGCTGCTCTTGTGGATTCCCCCTTCCCCCAGGCTGGGGAATAATAATTTCTTGTCCTGTGGTTAAAAGAGTTGAAAAGTTGTATGACTAGTGACATGTAGGCACAGTGGTCAGATCTGTTCCTGATTCTGTAGCAGGTGGTCAGCCTGGCTCTATGCAGAGGAATGTGGAGTGGGTGCTGGGACAGGCTGGCCTCGCCTCCCTCTGCCCCTGGGGCTCTCGTCACCCAGCTTCTTGTCAGTCTAGGCCAAGGGAACAGAGTCCTGGGGTGCCCCAGGAGATGACGGTTTTGCCTGTCTTCACCTTGTTGAGCTGATTCTGGATGTCAGGACCCTAAGGTCTGTGCTCAGCTGACCTGGGTAGCACAGTCTGTGAGGCTGGGACATACACAGAGCTGTCTTTGTGGTGCAAGATAGGGTACATGATTGTCCCCCTTCTCCTGGGGCTTCCTGTTCCTGAGGCTTCTCCTCCAGGAGTTTCCAGACTGCTTTGTTCTGTACATGCTCTGGTTTGAAGGCTGGTCTCAGTCTTACAGAGCCTTTTCTTCCCTCTTTGGGCCTTGCTGCCCAACCAGGCGCATCTCTCTCACCCACCCCTGAGCCCTTGAAGCGCTTTTTGGTACCTTGTTCCTCCCTGGATGAACACCTGGGCAGGATTCCTGGAACTCCTTAGATCTTTTGTTGGGTTTCACCCTTCTTCCCTGGGTGGATCATGTTGAACAGGCAGAGACGCAGACCATGCCCTTTTAGGTAGGTCCTGATGGCCTACCAGGTTCTGGAGCAAAGGCCTCTCTGGGCCCCCTGTGATTTCCATATCAGAATAGTTAGGAAGCCTAGTAGAAGGCAGCTGTTCTCAGAAGGTTCTGACTTGGGCCAGGCTGCTTGTGGTGCCATGATTGACTCTCCTGAGACTGCTTGCTCTTCTGTGCGGTGGGTTCTCACCTCACGTTCCGATGGTCTGTGTTCACATGGGACCTGAGGTTTACATGGGGTGTCTGTACCTTATTTCAGATAGCAAAGCTTGAGCAACCGTTCTTAGTAGAGGGTGTTGGTCAGTAAAGCTCAGCTTTAATTATGTGATACTCAGCTTATGAGTTGTGTCCTGATGGCCGCATCTAGCTGCAGTGTGACGCAGAGCCCCTCAGACCAGTCTTCAGAGGGCAGACCCAGATGCCAGACCAGTCCTCTTGCGCTCTTATGTTTTGCCACCAGATCCATGTGTCCTCGCTTTTCTGTTTTGCCAGCAGGCCAGTGTGGAGAGCACCCCTTCCCTTCAGTCCTCAGCCACCTTTTCAACGGCAGCAACCTCTGCCTCGGGTGCCACGTCCTCAGGGCTCAGCCTGCCGAGCAGCATGAACACAGTGAACAGCCTCTCTCTGGGCGGGACCACTGTGAGTGCCCCCAGCAGCAGTGCCAGGGCCACGCCCTTGGTGACCTCAGGTGTGTGCTCCCCAGACCTTGCCTATCTGTTCCCCACCCCTAGAAGGTGATGCTTGGTTTCCCAGGGAGGATGCCTAGAGGTGGCTGCAGGGCATGCCAGGTAGCTACAAGCATAGGAGCATCCTGGTCTCCCTCCAGCCCTGCCATTGCTCCCTGGTCCTCTTTGTTCCACTGACTTCTTGAGTCCCAGTCCTTCCAGCAATGATGTGGGGATGAATGAAACCAGTCTTCTGGGTGGGCTTCCCCTGGGCAAGATTCCTGGTAGCCTTTGTGCTTGTAGGACCCCTGTCTTTTCTGCTGTCTTCCTCTCTGGAGCTGAGATGGTCTGGTGACATGAATGGACCATGGAACAGCTCTATTGGGCTCCTTCTGGCCGTTTAGTGTGACTGATGGTCCATCAGCAAGACTTGGGCAGTCGGTGTGGACCAAGCAAACTGTGGTTTAGTGGAAGCTGCTGAAAGCTACCTTGGACACAGCCTGTGCCCTCGCTGGCACCGCCCAGCCTTGGTTCTGTTCTGAGGAGGCAGATTGTTCCTTATGTTTAGGTTTGCTCAGTGCTGTATTGACGAGTGGGTGAGGGGTGGTGTTTCTGTCTGGGCAGTGAACCGTCTGATGTGGAAAGAGCCTGAATGTGGTGTCACATGCTTTGTCTCCTCTACTTCCTGGCACAGCCTTCTGTGTCTCTCACCTGCTGCCCTCCTCTCTTGGTGGTGGCCCTATGTGGGGCAGTACTGTGACTGTGAGCTCAGTGCCCACTCCCCCACAGTGGCTGTGACCTTGCGCTCTCTGTGGTGGCATCACTGCTTGTTTGATTTTTGCTTTCACAGGCAAAGCACCCCCTAACCTGCCCCAGGGAGTACCTCCCCTGCTGCACAACCAGTACCTCGTGGGCCCCGGAGGATTGCTTCCTGCCTATCCGGTGAGTGCCCGGTGTTTGGCTTCTGGCTGCCCAACTCTTGTGGCCTTAGAGGTTGACACCTGGCAGGACCTGGTGAGGCGGACCTTGGGCTACTGCTTTCCCTGGTATTTCTCCCTCATCTGGACTCCATCAAGGTGTCTTCTCACAGCAGATGGTCCGAGTCCCCATGTCCCATCTCCCCAACCTTGTTTAGGCCCCTACATGGGCCTGGGCTTCCCAAGGGATTTTACATGGTCCCTGATACCCTTTTTGGTCCTTACGCAGATCTATGGCTATGATGAGCTCCAGATGCTGCAGTCACGTCTGCCAATGGTGAGTGGGATGTGGTGGGGGATGGGGGGACTCGGGCTCTTTCACAGGTCCTTCCTCCCTAGGCCTTCATTGCCACCCTGTTGAGAAAGCTGCTAGCATTTGGGGGGGTTGGGCCTCATGTCACTGTAGCTGGGCAGGAGTGTCCTGTGCTTACTGCTTGGGAACTTGGAGACCATTGGGACCTGGGGTCCCAGGAGGCAGTGCCCTCTACTACATGTGGGTCCTTCTCTTCCTTCAGGCGTGCCCCACTGCGCCCTCTTCCCCACCCCACCCCACCCCACCCCCGCCCGTTTTGAACAAGAAAAACCGTATGACGTAAGACATGGGGTTGCTTGACTGACTCTAGAGTTTTTTTCAAGTTGTGTTCTTTGAAGTGCCGTTCAGTGTCTTTGGCCTCTGAAGTGGCCATGAGTGATGCTTGTGATAGCACGGCTTATCTGTCCCCAGCTGGGTGACCCGCCCAAGCTGACACTCTTGAAGGGTCCCTGTGGATCTGACCTGCCATCTCTGCTTACAAGCGTGCTGGCCCCAGGGAGTCCCTGGTTCTGCAGCCTCACTCTGAGGCCAGGATCGCTGCTGCTTTCATCCAACCCTTGCTGCCAGGCTGAGTGTCCTGGCCGCCGTGGACAAGCCTGCAGTGGGGAGGGCGCCGAAGGAGGTGTGCTCCCTGCCTGACAGGCCTGCAGGCTGTTGCCCTGCCCCTCCTTCCTTGGTCTGGCCTTTCCCAGACTCCGGATAACTTTCAGCAGCCTAGGGCATCGGTCCCGTTGTTGGTAAGGAGAGAGCTGTTTGAACATGCCTGCTCAATGTGATATTTCCTGTTCCCTGAGGGAGAGGTTTTCCGCCCAATGTGGAAGTTAAGAGTCCTTAACTCTTTCCCACTGGCTGCACCCTGCTCTGCTTGCCCACAAAGTAGCTCGGGGAGCTGCAGGTATCCCCTCCACCTCCCGGGCCTGCAGGCCGAAGCCCTTGGCTCTCAGGAGAATGCTTCTCAGCTGCTGAAGTCTTTCCAGAGGCAGAGGTGGGTGACTAGGCGGCTGTTCCCCCTGATAGCAGCCCATCATCACACTGCTGCTGGTGGTGTCCCCAGAGGACCCAGAGGGGATGTTGAAGACATGATGGCACAGTTCTAGGGTTGTCAACAGAACTTAGGGTTTCTGGGGAATGCCTAAGCCTTAGGGCTTTGCAGAAGAGGAACTGGAAGTGGCCCCGGCCCTCTTACTATCATGAGGAAACCTCATACCCACCTGACCTAGGAGCCCCAGGCATTGGAGTGTCCGGGGGAGTCCTGGTGGGGGACCCCAAGAGGGACTCAGTGGGTTCCCAGCCCTGGGAGTCATCCTGCCTTTTCTTTGTATCATTTTGTGCCTTAGAAGAAATCACCTCTGAGCCCACCTTTTGAGATATGTTTTGTTCATTTTTCCCCTTTGTTCATATATTAGGGTCTGGTACTTTTGCGCCTAGTTCCTGCCTTTGATTTTCCTGTGAAAGAGCACCTCCTCCTGGGCTTGCTCTAGGTCTGTCTGCAGTTGTGTTCTTGCTACCTCTGGACTTCCTAGTCCTGCTTCCTCCTGGGGTTTCCTGGCTGAGGAAGCTAATGGGTTTCCTGGAGGTTAAGTGGAAATGAGGCTGGGGGAGGGTAGAGGTGCCATTCCTAGCCCGGATGGCTCTTGTCTGGTTGTGACCAGGCACTGTTGGCCCACAACAAAAGCAGGAAGGCTTTCCATGGGGCCTGGAAGCCGAGGGACCATGTGTCCAGTATTGGCAAAGCCCTGGGTGGGGAAGGGGAGGCCTGACCAGTTTTGTGTTCTTGGTGTCCACACTTGCCCTGGCTCCTCTGTGGTCCATGTTGGCATGACAGCATGGATGGTGAGGAGCCAATTTGGGACCTTAACTGGGGTCCTCTTGGACCTGTGCCTGCTTGACATTGCTCCTCTAATGGCTTTTAAACCCTCAGGCACACCCATTCCTGCTGGTTCTTTTTCAGGGTGCTATAATCCAGTCAACTTTCCTAGCTGCTCTGTAGAATCTTTTACATAGGAAAAGCCAGTAGAGTTAGTTTGACCTGTGCATTTACCAGCATCCATCTGCACCATATATTACGCATGAGACTGGTCCACCAGTAGCTCTGCCTGGCGAAAGCTGATGGTCTTTTCAGTGCGTCTTGCACGCTGTGTGGCTGCCACATTGCACAACTCCAATGGGCACCGTTTACTTTGAATTTGAGTGCTGCCCTCTGGAGGTCAGCCTGTGTCCCTGCAGTCCAGCCTGTCCTGGGAACAGGGCATCACCTGGAGCGCCTGGGCTGCCTGCTGGGCCTGTTCTCCTGGGACTGGGTAGAGGCCATTCTGCTGATTGAGCCTCACTGGTCTCTCCTAGGATTACTATGGAATTCCCTTTGCCACGCCCACAGCCCTGGCCAGCCGAGATGGGAGCCTAGCTAATAACCCGTATTCAGGTTAGTCTGCTCAGGGCGAGAGGAGTCGGGTTGGGGCGTGGTGCGTGGGACTGGTCTGCAGCTAATCCCAGGCATTTGGAACCAGCAGCACAAGGGCTGAGAGAGGCCTGCTAGCAACCTCTTGAGCCAGCTGCTGGAGCCTGTTCCTGTTTGCAGGAGCCAGTCTGGCTTTTCTCCTGGTTGGATGAGGGCGGGGAGCGGGCAGTGATTCGAGTCAATGTTCCTCTTCTCCTAGGTGATGTCACAAAGTTTGGCCGAGGTGACTCTGCATCCCCTGCACCCCCCCACCACCCTGGCTCAGCCGCAGCAGAGCCAGTCCCAGGCCCACCACACAGCCCAGCAGCCCTTCCTGAATCCTGCGCTGCCCCCTGGCTACAGCTACACTGGCCTCCCCTACTACACGGGCGTGCCTAGTGCCTTCCAGTATGGGCCCACGATGTTTGTGAGTGTTGGTGGGGTCGGGTGGGGATGTTACTCCAGTTCTGGGGACTAGAAGCAGGGCCACGAGGTGTTAGGCTACTTTCCCGTGTGCTTTTACAGCTAGTGCAGGTCGCACTACTGAACACAGGTCCTCTGTGGTTGTGCTGCTTGGGACTAAGCCAGGGGATACCTGACCTGCTCCCTCTGCCCTGTTCCTGCACTGACGCCTCTCCTGCTTGCTCCGCCAGGTCCCTCCGGCCTCAGCCAAGCAGCATGGTGTGAACCTCAGCACCCCCACCACCCCTTTCCAGCAGGCCGGTGGTTACGGCCAGCATAGCTACAGCGCAGGTGAGGGGTGCTCCCGGCACAGAGAGATGCGGGTGGGACAGGCTTGCTTGGCTCACGCGTGCCTCTTGTACCCTGCCATGCTAGGTTATGATGACCTGACCCAGGGGACAGCAGCGGGAGACTACACCAAGGGTGGCTATGGTGGATCATCGCAGGCACAAAACAAGTCTGCAGGTTCTGGGCCTGGCAAAGGTAGCGTCTGCCCCTCCTTTCCAGGATTGAGGCCCAGAGTAGTTGTCTTCTACTGACTCTTTCTCAGGCAAGGCTACCCCAGAGTGCCCCTGGAGGTGGGGGAGGCTGGAGCTGGGCCCAGTGGCCGTGGGAACAACTGCTTTCCCTCCTAGGAGTGTCCGTGTCCTCAAGCACCACCGGCCTACCTGACATGACCGGTTCAGTCTACAACAAGACTCAGGTGAAGGAGGATTCGGGTAGATGGGTCGGCCGGTGGGGGGTGCTGCCTAGGCTGGCCCTTACCATGGTCTCTTTATCCTGCAGACTTTCGACAAGCAGGGATTTCACGCAGGGACTCCTCCACCGTTCAGCCTGCCCTCGGCCTTGGGTTCCACTGGGCCCCTAGCCGCTGGAGCAGCCCCTGGTTATGCACCCCCACCATTCTTACACATCCTGCCTGCCCACCAGCAGCCTCATTCACAGCTTCTACACCACCATCTGCCACAGGATGCCCAGGTGAGCCCCGTGATGGAGGCAGCCACCCTGCCCTGGACTGGGGGTCCTGCTCCGGCCCTTACAGCCTTCTCTCCTCCTCCTCCTCCTCCTCAGAGTGGCTCGGGTCAACGCAGCCAGCCCAGCTCCCTGCAGCCCAAGTCGCAAGCTTCCAAGCCCTCCTACGGCAACTCTCCCTACTGGACAAACTGAACCTTTGAAGAGAGGGGTGGGCTTGGGCAGGGCTTACCCTGGGCAGGAGAGAACACACGGAGCCCATTTCTAGGAGCCCAGCGCCCTTTCCTAGGATTCCTGAGACGTGTAACTGTGTCAGCCGAGCCTCTGTGGGGAACCTGCCTCCCAGACTCGCTATTGTATGTAATGTATTTATGTATGTATTTGTAAATGTGATAGAAGTCTTGGGGTGTAGGGGTACAGCTGCTACTCTTAGCCAGGTCTGCAATCCTGATTCGAGCCCCTTCTCACTGTAGCAAAGAAGCCCTTTTCCCACTCCTGCCTTCAGGCCTTCTTTGTGGCCTTCCAGCCCCAGGGGCAGTTGGGAGCAGTGTCTGGAAGGGCTGCTTCAAGGCAGTTTGGGGACTGGGGTCAGGTACCAATGAAGAATCACGACTTAATCTCACTCCCTCAAAGCCATTTTTTGAGTTTCTTTCCCTGTGTAATTACTTTAGCCCTCTCTTTGAGGAACAGACCTTTTGTCATTTGTCATGTTCCTCACCTACCAAATCTTGAACTGGGAATAGCAGCGATATCCTTCCTGCCCAACATGAAAGTGGCACCTGTTTGTCTTCATACAGACCAGAGGCCTCTGCTTCTGGTCTTCTCCCCAAGAGACTTGCCTTCCTCTGGCTGACCATTTTTTAAAAAACCGTCTGAAGTTGTGCTCAGAGATGTTCAATCTGCTCCCTTTTAAAAAAAAAAAATCAAAATCCAAGATATGCCTTCACCTCAATGAGAGCACGTCTCCAAGCAAAGGCTCCTCTATTCCATTTGTCCTGAACCAGGTGGGCGACTGTTTCAGGGGTTTTCTCTCTTTGCCCAATCTCCACCTAATAAAGTTCTGAGAGCATGCACGGTCTCTGTGTGGTGTGACTAAAGGGTAGGTCAGGGCAGAGGCTGTCTTCATGATTGTTCTGGGCACTGTGGACTTCACATTAGAGCCGAAGTAGCTGTCGCGTGGTCAGTCTTCTGACAGTATGTCGTGAGGGCTTAAACTGGCATTCCTTCTTTTTCCCTGGTCAGCATCCAGGGAGCGGAAAGGTAAATGATGAGGCTGCAAAGCCCACTTACCCTCCTCACAGGCCACAGACAGTGGTTATCAAAGTTCACTTTGATAAGGCAATTTCTTACAGGGCCAACCCGGTCAACAGGAATACCAGGGCAGGGTCCTTTCATTTCCGAATGTCAGCGGATATTAAAATCTGAAAGGTGAGAGCAGAGGATGTGTTTCTCATGACCGAAGAGAGAGGAAGTTTGAACAGCTCACTCTCTCTATCCTTTGTTCTTCATCAACCAGCCAGAATCTTAACTGTTAAGGGGTGGGGTGGAAGAGAAGATGAGCGAGTCAGGGTAGTATGAAGTAGGTAAGTGGGTCCTGGGCAAAATACTTGCTCCAGAAAGTCCCAAGCAGCCATTCACTTGGGCCAGGATTCCAGTGCAGCTCCTTCCTCCTGTTCCCAGGCCACTGGTAGGGGAGGAATCAAGGCCATCTACTAGCCCTGTGTGGCAGGAGGCAGATCGCCCCACAATTCTGCAGCACAGTTGTGCTCCAATCTCCAGGTGTTGACCGAGGCATTATAGCCTCATTCTTAAATGACCCCTCAGACTAGGCTAAGCAAGCAACCAGAGTGGGGCATCAAGTTGGTGTGCCAGAACCTGGGGTCAGTCTTCACCTTTTCTGCTTTTGCCCTCTAAAATCAGTGGTCATTTCATCAAATGGGGCCCCTGCTGCTGGTGAGCCACAGCTTGAGATCCTGGCCAGAAAAAACGTAAGTGTTCAAATAAAGGGACTTCATACGATCTCTTGCCTGTTCCTGCTTATTAATAAGCAGCAGGATGTTCAGAAGACAAATGATGAAAACAAAAGGCTTACCTAAGGAGGGCAGTGGAGCACCGTCATCCCTTTACCGACCTACTTGTACTGGCAGATTGTGCCCTACTTAAGAATTAAGGTTAACAAATGGCTGTGTCTTAATAACCTTTCCTAAAAGTTGGTACGGACTGGGAATGTGTATTCCATGAGGAGGTGAGTTGAGCAGAATATCCTAAAAGATCAGTGAGATTTGGTTTTGGTTTTTGTTTTTTTCAGCTGAGTCATGGGCATAATCGGTGAGGCAACAGTGGAAGTACTGAGACCACCTTTTAGTTTTCTTTAACACAAAGAAAGAAGAGGGTCATCCCATGGGGAAGTAGCAATACAGGTATATTTTATTTCACATTTTATTAGTAGACAGATGGGCAGAAAAAGACAAAATAAACCACTATAGGGGAAGTTCAACACAAAAAATGCATCAGATAATCTTTTCTCATAAGTTAAACTGAAGAAAAACATCTACAATTTCAGCTAAGAAAACTATTAAAGTCAGGTGTGTCCTGCTGGTTTCAGAATAGTTGAAAATTGCATCTGAATCTTTTTGTAAATGTAAACCATTTTTATCAGAATGGGAGGGGTGGGGAGTTAACTTTCAGTGTAGAACTACACTTTTCCCTACAGTCTCCTACTGTGTATGTCCCAAACATAAGGAAACCAGCAAATAAAGAAGTAATTTGAAGGGAAGAGGAAAGAGAGGACTACAAAAAAGTCTGGCTAATAGAAAAGAACTCTGGAATGGTATGAAAAAGAGCGGGAAGACTTTGAGAAGCAACAACGGAATCATGGTATTACTTTCTCCACCCAGCCTCAAAACACACAGACCTGAAGAGCATCCAGAGAGGCCTCCACTAGCATCAAAAGGAATCTAAAAATGCAGGATTCTGAATTCATGTTAACACCAAATAATCAGCACAACTGTACTTACAAGGTTCTGGTCTGACCCTGAGACCTCTGCTCCCAAAAAGGAAAAAAAAATTACATGCTCAAGTTTTCTTTTGTCACAGGATGTGTTCTCAGGACAGAGCTCTGGAACCAGCATCTGGGTTTTACAGGTCTGAGTTACCAGAATGTCCACCTGCTAGCCAATCAACACATACCAGTCTTTTCTGGAACTGATTGTACTCTCATCAGAGGCAAAGCCAGCCCTCACTAGTAACACCCCAAAGGGCTGAGAGGTATGACTTCCACCTGGCTCTCTGGCTCCCTGAGTCAATGTGCAACAGAGGCCAACAGGGCCTAGTGGGACAGGGCCGAGCAGCCCAGCACCTTCCGCAAGGCTAAGGTGCCTGGCCTGCCCTGGCAGAGAAATGCTTTTATAAGGGAAGAAAGAAATGCCTTAATCTTAGGGCTCCAAGAGAGAAGACCAAGCTACTGGCTGTAAATGTGTATGGGGGTGTTTAGAGCGTGCAGAGCATTAGGAGAGACTTTGGACTCCAGAAGATTTGCAGGTTATCCAGAAGCATTACTTAAAAAGCATGGGTTGTAAAAAGCCAGTTCCAACATCCTCCTATGAGAACTTGCGGCCAGTGTTTTGTCACAAAGAGCTGTTCTGTTCTCGGAATCTGACTGGAATCGCTAGATTCAGGGGTGCAAGCAGTCCTAGCCCCATGGGGATTGGACAGATATTCTGGGACCAGGCTCAACACTGTCCCATATGAACCTGTGCATGTTAACGTTTCCACTTAATACCAGATCAAACTTTAGAGGCCAGAGAGGTCTGCTGGGCATTAGTCAGCAAATGTTTGGAGTTAGAAGCGAATGAAAACCCTGAGATCAGAAAGGAAGGAGGAGCTAAGGAAGTAAGCATCACCTATTCTGTTCTAGGATCCATCCTACCCCTGTCCCTCATCAACCCTTTGGTTCTTTCTGAGCTATGATCTGAAGAAAAGACGTTGACACCAGTACAAAGGGATCTGGAGGAGGATTGTAACCAGTCTCTGCTCATTTTCTTTCCTTCCAAAGTCTAATTTTACATACTGATTTTCCCCACTGAAAGAACACTGCCCTCCTATGAACTGGCCCACTCTCAAAGAAGAATCACTGCCAAGTTCTGAAGTCCCTGGTTGGTAAAGGCTGATGGATCTCAATATTGATCGAAGTAACACGTGATTGAGACCAGGGAAGTCAAAGCTGCAGCCACTGCAGTTGGAAGATAGAGCATTGCCCAGATACCGCCTGCAGCCAATTCCCTCGACCCTGCCAAAAGAGTCAAAGCAGCCTAGGGCAAGCTCCATGCACAACTTCTGCTTGCCCTCCACAGCCAGCGTACATTGAAAGGAGAGAAAAGTCCAGGTTACATCCAATGAGGAAAGTGGGAACTGGTCACTCATGTCTCCTATCCACAGCTATCACTATTGGCATAAGCAGCTCAATGAAAACCAAAATCTTAACACATGCACCTAGGAGTAATACTGAGTAATTAAAACAGGCTACTTGCACTCTCACCATGAGGATTTTCAAAATATTTTTGAGGGAAAGGCCATGTTCACATAAAACATGTTTTTTCACCGAACAGTGGTCACCAGTAGTTTTGACTTTTTTTTCCCCAGCAGCATCAACCAAAATTGGCATAGTGATTTTAAACTCCTTGTTCCCATCACTAAGACTCCACACACACACACACACACACTCCCTCTCTCTCTCTCCCCCCCCCCCCCCGCTCTCTCCCCACTCCCTTGGGGTGGGGAGGGTAACAACTCTGTCTTTTTTTAAATAAATAGCAATCAAGTGCTCAGTTCTATGTAAAGTATGAATATTTATTTTCAGGCTTTAGATCCCAATCGATTTCAAAAAACAAAATCTGATCTCTCTCCTCAGGGTAGCTGAGGCCCCCTGTGTTAAGATGATGTCCTGGAGGCTGAAGGGGCTCTGTGCCCTTAGAAACACATTTTCATCAGGCTTAGCACAAAGTCCCTGATGCCCACTGTATCCCAGCCTTAAGAAGGGAAAGGAAACAAAATTCACCACCATGGGGCTGATCGAATGCACACACACTAAATGAGCAGCTAAACCTTGGCAAATTTGCTTTTTTTTTTTTTTAAAGTTAGTTTTGTGGGGTTTTTATATTTTTTTTTCCATTTTCTTTTGCTACTCAGCATATGCAGCACTTGTGAACTTCCAATGGGTTCCCAGCTTTAAACACATTAAACGTCTTGATGAAAGACTATTTAATTCTTCAAGAATCTAAAAACAGACCAAACGTGTTTTGCTGTGAACACTCTGTAGAGACGAAGTGAGGCGAGAGTTTGGGTTTAAAGAAGAAGAAAAAAAGAATCAATACAGTGATGGAAGGGTAAAGAATGCAAGAATTCAGACATTCTGTGGAGGATACTTTCTCTCCATTAAGAGGTCCATAAAAAGGAGCAAACTGAGATCCATAAGGGGAGTCAGCAGGAGCCGTGTTTGTTTTTCCCACCCCCGGTGATAGGTTTTTGCTGAGGGGCCACTGCTAGGTCCCCACTTGCTCCCCTCCCTTTGGCCTGAGACGGCAGGGCAGTACGGGGCACTGAAGGAGCACGTCACGACTCCTCATTCCCAGAATCATCATCATCATAGCAGTCGGCATCTTCCTCCTCCTCATCTTCATCATCAATATCGTCGTCGTACAAGTCGTCATAAAGCAAATCTGAGCTGTTGTCATTGGAAGGCACTTTAGTTTTGATGCAGTATTCCGCCAGCGTTGTGGGGACCTTCACTCCATCCTTTTCTGCTTCGGCTTTAGTGGCTGAAACCTGTTTCCTGAAGGGAGAAAGTTTATGTAAGTCTCTGTTTTGGAAGATGGATTTGCAACTGGCCTTTGTTAATAATCAGGATTCCATATTTTTAAAAAAAAAAAAAAGACTCCTTAGGACTCAAGGTTTCTCAATTTCAGTGCCTGCCTAAAAGTATCTGACAGATAATACACCAAAGGTTCTCAGCCCATCAGGGTAGCATTTTAAACCACACTTAATTATGACCTTTTGAAGGGTATTTAAAAGCACTGGGTCTTAGATGTTGGTTAACCAGAAGTGACCTCAGAGATTCTTTTCCCCTCCCTTGTCTTACCAAACTCACAGTCCCAACAACTCTTAATTCAATAATCCTGTCATTTACACTTAGAGTAGATTGCAGATAGCCTAAGTAGGGTTCCAATGTCCCATGACACACCTGCCTCCCACTTCATTCTTGTCACCCAAAACATACAGGACATCGTGGTCCTTTTTTTCCTTCTTTAGTACCTAGAACAACACTTATTTTTCTGTGTGGCTGAGAACTCTTCTGATTTTACACATGACTGCCTGCTGAACTTTGAAACAGCCTGTTCTGACAACCCAAGTTAAAACAGCCACCTAGTCACTCCTAACCACTAATCATTTCTCCTATGATCTTCCCCATTTGTTAGCTTTTCTGTCAGTTTTCTCCCCCTTCCCATCCCCCTCACCCCTCAATGTGAACTTCTCTGGAGAACTACTCTTTCTTCCAGTTCCCTAATGCCTAGAATACAGCCTGGCACATACTAAGCTGTGCAAAAATTACTGACTGGACGGATGGAAGGGTGAAGTTTCCTTCAAGTATAAAAAATGACCATAAAGACAACAAACCACCAACTTCATGATCTTCCTTCTGCTGGCTCTAATTAGATGGTTCCCCACTGATATTGCTGTCTGCCTTACTTTGCCAAACCTGACAGCTTGGTGTTGCTGATACACCCTGGCCTGATGCTCTTCCCTCTCTGTCTCTTCCTGGGTCATCTTAGTCATTCCCATAGCTTTTGCCACCATGCCCTTCATGCTGACAGCTGTCAAACCATCAGGATCCACCCATATCCTCTGAGCCCTACACCGTTCAGTAAGCCTTTGGGATGTCTCCACCCTGATGTTCCATAGGGACCCTAACTCAGCAAGTCTGCAATTGTCATTTTCAACCTCTGTGGCCAGCTTCTCCCATTTTTCTTCTAAGAGTATTCTTAAAAATCATAAACCTCATTCCAAAGCTCTACATTCAAATCTGTTTTCTCACTGTCCCTGCCTCTGTTTAGTCTTCATCTTGGCTTCTCTTTCCTATATCAGCCTCTTCTGGTCAACTAGGGTTCTTTCAAAACTCAAATATAATTTCCCCTTCCCTTCCTAAAATCTTTAAGTGATACCCTATCACTTATAAGATTAAGGACGAAAGCCTTATCGTGGCTTCAAATGTCTTTTAAGATCTGATCCCTCTCAAACAAAAAAACCACACAACAAAAACAGATCTGATGGCTCTCTGAATTTCCCATTACTTTGGAAATGAGAATTTATACTCAAGCAATGCAAAGCTGCTTACAGTTCTCTAATCACACCATGCTGTTAGCTACCTGTTACCAAACCTGTTTCTTCCCTGAAAGGGCTCTTTCCTTTCCCTTACTACTTGAAAAAACCTTGGTTATGATTACCTCTCCTAGGAACTCCACAGCAATATATATTCCTTTTACTGTATCTTGTTTATGCTTAGAGAGTATATATTTGCACTCATCTCACTACATGGTCATTTGTTCACAAATTCTTGCTAGTAAGTGTGACCTCCTCAAAGACAGACTGTCTTCATGACCTAACAGAGTGTACCTGACATGCAGCTGGTGTATAATAAATGTTGAAAGAATTAAAGAATGAGATAAACCCTTAAATTAAGAAATAGGAAGAAAAGATGCCTTAGGGATATTAATTCTTCACTTACTAAATCATACCCTTCCTTGAACATCAGGCTCAGGCTATAATGGCTATAATCCTGACTATATTATGAAGCACTCCCATCTTTGAAGCTTCAACCTACTCCAGCTCCTCTAAATCTCTAGGTCCTTACTATTTATACTAATTATCTTAAATCTTTGGTATACACCAGTCACCTATGTGGATGGTAAAAACGAAATACAGCTGCCCAGCTTTTACCCTTGTAATCTCACTAAATGACTATGGTTATGGAAGGGGGTCTAAAGGTGATTCTGGTGGGCATAAAACAGTGAAAACTGATATATATATTATTCACCTTTATTTCTATGCCATTTTTCCTTTTTTTCTGTACATCACATGGCATTGTGCTGACTAGAGTTATAAAGAGGGACTATTTGTATAAATTGTAGTGCTTACTAAACTATGTGCAGAAAACTGTCCTTGGGGCTCTATTTTAAGGATATAAGAGGAAATGAATTTATTGCAATTCAAGTATCAGTTGTTGGGTACTGTTAAGAAAACCTTTAAGTCCTATTTAGGGTATGATCAAGAGATGAATGGTTCAGCCCCAATACCTCCTACTTTTTCCCCCTTTTATACAGATGGAAAAACCAAAGACCCAAAAAATTAACTGATAAAAGGTACTATAAGGGGTGACAGAGCTAGGGGTAGATTCCAAGTCTCCCACTGAGAGGAAGCTTCTATGGCTCTGTTATACCATATACTAGTGTTGCTGATAATGATGATACCTAGAAGATACTTGCTACTATGGTCAAAAGGGCCAATAAACTATACGGCTTCATTAAAATTTTTGAAAACAAAATACCTAGATGTCCAGAATACTCTTGGTGTTTGCTACACTTAAAGGACATACTGAAAATACTGAACAGCATCCCTAAAATGTTTGAGAGGCAGAATCTATAAACTTTATTGGTTCAGAACCTGGAAGTTTTGGTTCCCAGGAAGTAAGATCTGCTGCAGCATTATCTTTTACTGTGTGCTCTCTCAAAAGCCAAACAAACTCATTAGGCTCAGGCAGAAATCTCTTCCCAAACAATAAATCTAATAGAGGACTGGAGTAGATACTTTAAGTCTGATTTAAAGCCATGGTTCTAGGATATGGTTTAGTTCTGTATAAAGACTTGAAGTAATCAAACGGAAGGTAAAACAGAACACCTTACCTAATGATTTCAGCATATTCTTTGTCTTTTCCTTTACTGTCCCTCCATTTCCTGAACATAACTGAAGCATCCACATTGGCTGGGGAGAAGGTGTTGGGCTCATTGAGCAATGAGATTACACTTAACAGGATAGTCCTAGAAATGGGGGTGGGGGGAAAAAGGGTCAGCTATGAATATTCATATTCACAGGATCCATAAATACTGTGTTTTTAAATTTAACATAATATTTGAGACCTTAGGGGAATAGAAATAGAATACAAAATTTTATTTTTAATACTCAGCTGGTTAGGCAGAATAAAGTTGCTAACTAAGAGACAAAGGAAATCTGTGAGCCGAACATAAAGGTCATGTTGCAGGGCACGGTATCAAATGGCCACATGTTCCAATCTGCAGAAACTGGAAGCCTGAAAGCTTTTTAAGTAACAAATTTTGAAAACTATAAATTAAGTACAATAGGAAAATGCAAAAGCTATAGGAAAAAAATTAGCTTTTTGGGGAGAGGTTAAAAATGGTCATGCTCCACACATCCACGTGGTTCTTATCATGGCTGCTTAAGAGGATCTGAAAAATGATACTACATGCACATGTATTTGTTTTCCATACTTCTGAGGGAAGAATGACACTTAAGCAGGAGAATGGAGAAAAGCAATAGCCCAGACATGGAAGAACTAATCTCTGAATAATGGAAATCTTTATTCAAAAATATTATTAAGTACTTAGTGAGTACCAGAGGCACCAATGGTGATGTTGTATGTACAACAGTGAGCAAGTTAGATGCCATCCCTTCTCTCCCAAGGTTTGTAAGAATTGTGGGAGATACAAACAGGCAATTTTGGTCCAAAGATAAGACAAAAAATAGACACCTTAATCACACATTTTTCTGTTAGAAAAATAACTAGAATAGGTTCCAGAAAGATTTCAAATTATTACCAAGCTTCTTTTCCCTAAAAGCTCTGTGCATGTATGTAAGGAGAAAAATTAAATTTCTCTACCTTTTCTCATTGGTGCGAGGTTATAGATTGTGTTGTTGCAAAATAGCCTTTTGCTCCTGCCCAAGCAAAAAATAAAGGGAGGGAGCCAGGCAATTAGATGTTTGATTTGATGAAACCTTTTCCTAAAAAGGGTAGAGAGTTTCTGTTATGTGATTATACAAGATTATGACAAAGGCACTTTCACAGACAACCTTCCCATCTAGTTAAAATCCATGTATAATAGACAGACACATCCCTTTCTTTTAGGTTAAGAAAACTCCTTGCCCCTCCCCACCAAGATCCTCCTGGATTTCTTCAGTAATTACGTTATAAAATAAAGATTAAAAGAATCCTCATTGCCAATGATGGGAAATGGACTGACATAACATCCTAAAAGCAAAAAAATGTGTGTAGAAAATTCCAAAGGGCTGCCACAGAAGAAAACATACAGAACCTGTTAGAAAGATAAGCAGGATGGAACAAAGTGTGATATAAGGGGGGGGGGGGGACAACAAAACTTTATTGGTCTAGATCAGCACTGCATAAAACTTTGTGATTATGTAAATGTATAATATGTATTATCCAATATGATAACCACCAGCCACCCCATGTGGCCACTGAACACTCTGAAAGGTAGCTTATACAACTGAAGAACTGAATTTTTACATTTAATTTTAATTAATTTACCTATATAGTTACATGTAGTTAGTTAGTGGCTACCGTATTGGAACTGTTAAAATACTATATTAGAAAATATAATTTTTAAAATGGTGAATTATCAAGGTGCATGGGTGGCTCGGGTGGGCATCTGCCTTCGGCTCAGGTCATGGTCCCAGGATCCTGGGATCAAGCCCCACATTCTCCCTCTCCCTCTGCTGCTCCCCCTGCTTGTGCTCTCTCGCCCTGCTGAATAAATAAATATAATCTTAAATAAAATCATGAATTATCCATTTCTATCAAAATAAATCATTTTTTTCCTAATTTATATTCAATTAGCCAACATACAGTACATCATTAGTTTCAGATGTAGAGTTCAATAATTCATTAGCTGCATATAACACCCAGTGCTCACGAAGAACTCACTTCTAACACCATGTATTTCCACACTGAAATCCATTATACTTTCAGAAATGATGTCAGGTACTATAGTGGACTGTGCAAATAGTTGACCCAGTACATTTTCACTTCATCCCTTCCTCTGGACAGCAGGATCTTTTTTGGGGGTGTGGTATGGCGAACCCATTCTGTTGGTTCTGGTGGGGTTAATCTTCCTCTGCTATCATTGCCATACCTTCATAAACACAACCTACCTAACCACAGCAGCAGATACACCAAGTACTGGCCAAAGGATTCCATCCATCTAGTCATGAATGGTTTTGGGGGTATGCATGTAACCCAAGATGGGCCAATCAGAACCCTGTGAGGAACTATGATGTTCTAATCTAATAGCAGAAAGGCATTTACTTTTTATTCTTGATTAAACTGACAACTGTGAGAATAAGGAAAGTCTAGAGCAGGTGGCCATCTATATCACCAAGTGGTTAAGACTCTGCCTAGTAACAAGGCCAATACAATGCAAGGCAGAATTCAGACTTTATTCTCTAATCAAGATTCCTGATGTAATTCAGATACAAGACCATATTTAAACAGTATATTGTGGATGAGTTATATGTAAATTATTTATTGATTCCTGTAAACAGTTGGGTAGGTGGGACCTGGGATAACCTGAACCTTTGCAACGACTTCTAGTCAAAGCATCTCCACAGTTTATTACATTATCATCTACAAATACAGTAATTGCAATTTTATCTATGTATCATGACTGGAAAAGGTCTGGAAGTAATGTCATACATAGTTTAAACCGTCCAGCATTTGTACCAAAATAATTTAACACAGGCATTATATCCTGTAGCATACTGTAGACAACTCTGCAAGATAAGTATTATTAACCCTATTTTTTTAAGTTAATTTATTTTTTAAAAATAATCTTTACACCCATCGTGGGTGGGGCTCAAACGCAAGACCCCAAGATCAAGAGTCGCATACTCTTCTAAGTCAGCCAGGCACCAGAAAAGAAAAAATGAACTGCTAAGACAATACTAACAGACCATACAACACAGAACTGAATCCTGCAACTATTCCAATGGTTACATTTTTTTTTGTCGCCATCTTTTGTTGCTAGTTTAAGTATTTGAAAATCTTTATTCATTTACTGTATTTTTTTTTAAAGATTTTATTTATTTTGACAGAGATCTCAAGTAGGCAGAGAGGCAGGCAGAGAGAGAGAGGAAGAAGCAGGCTCCCTGCTGAGCAGAGAGCCCGATGCAGGGCTCGATCCCAGGGCCCTGGGATCATGACCCGGGCCGAAGGCAGAGGCCCTAACCCACTGAGCAACCCAGGTGCCCCTGTATTTTTTTTTTTTTTTCAGAAGGAAAAAAGCAGAACGTGGAAAGGGTTAACAATAGGTGAAAGAAAAGAAAGACCCAATAACGAAACTATCAATATAACACAATGAAGAAGTCACTTATGTCTACTGAAGGGATTGGTTTCCTTCAGATCATGAACAGACGGGAAAGGGTTCAGAAAACAACTACATACATTCTTTCTTATTCTGTCTATATAAATCCACAGTTCCACATGAACCTTTGGTTTTTAGCAGTAACATGGAGTTGCACTACTCCCATTTAGACAATCTTGTAGCATTTAGTCATAAACTTCTTGGATTAGCAAAACAGACTTTTGAGAACCCATCCCCAGACTCTCACTTCCTACAAAGAATAACACTATGCCCCTCTCTACTGCATGTTTGGAGGAAAAGATGGGTCTCGCTGTCCAAATTAAGCAGTATAAGAGTCTAACATACCTTAAAATAAAACAGACCTAATCCAGTAACAATTTGGGATAAAAATGAGGAGCAAAGGGTTCTTACATGTTTTCAATTATTGCACAATACAATTCCTAGGACCACCACCATTCCTGGATTTAGAGATACTCTAAGAAGCAAATGTGCTCCCTCCACCCCTGCTTTAAGCCAGGCAAGGGACTATGGTAGGAGTTTCTAGACCAAAATAAAAAAATTCTCAGAGAAGAGAAGTGCAGGCAAAAGGATAGTCAAAAGCACTCCACTTTATATAGTCTTAATTTTTTTTTCCAGTTCATATTTCTGATCTTTTTGGTTGTCTCACAATCTTTGTTAGATTTGGCTACCCTCTTTTGCATAAAAATAAGTTTGTAGGGCTGTGTGGGTGGCTCAGTTGGTTAAGCAGTTGCCTTTGGCTAGGGTCACTACCCCAGGATTCTGGGATTCGAGTCCCACAGTGGACTCCTTGCTCTGTGGGGAGCCTGCTTCTCCCTCTGCCTGCCACTCCCCTTGCTGTACTCTCTCTCTCTCTCTCTCTCTGTACCCCCTAACAAATAAATAAAATCTCTAAAAAAAAAAAGTTTGTAAATAGTAAAGACACCAAAAGAAAATGAAGACCAATTAATCACATTCACACACACACACACACACACACACACACACAGGCACAAGGCAAAAAGCAAACTAGAAAGTTGTAAAGTTCACAGAGCTCAGACATGTTTTAAAAACATCAAAACTAAAGTAGTATTTAAGGGAGATAAGAAATCAGAATTAGGGCACCTGGGTGGCTCCGTCAGTTAAGCTTCTGCCTTTGTCTTAGGTCATAATCCCAGGATCCTGGGATGGAGCCCTGCATTGGGCTCCCTGCTCAGTGGGGAGCCTGCTTCTCCCTCTCCCTCTGCTACTCCCCCTGCTTGTACTCTCTTACTCTATCAAATAAATAAAATCTTAAAAAAAAAGTAATCAAAATTAGACATCTATGACCCAATGAGTAATACTGTTATCTGTCCCTTTTCAACATACAATGGTCAATAAGTTGGGTCTGCACCTACCCGCCCCCACCCCCACTTTGTCACAGTATGCTCTACACCCAATATGAGGCTTGAACTGATGTGAAGATCAAGAGTCACATGGCTCTACTAACTGAACCAGCCAGGTGCCCCTCCACCCCACCTCAACCCCAGTTTTTTAGCTACTTTGTTAGCTACTATTTTACTACAAGTACAATTTTACGAGGGCAGGCATAAAACTGGCTCTAGCACAACAAATAAGACCTGGCTTATGAGTCCCCCTGGAAACTAAGCAGGCAGAGTTTGGAATTTTGCAGGATTAAAGGCTGGCATTTTTCTTCAATGTTACACAAATACCTCCAGGCAGTGTGAGGTAGGAAGGGTTCATTCTTAAAACCCTAAACTTACTTTGACTCTTAAAACCTACACATACACAGGAAGAGAAACAGAATGACTGATTGAGGTTCTTAGGTTTTACAGGCATACCCTTACTTGATGAAAATTGTCAACTGTGAAGAAGTGAAGCTCAATGCCTGACTCTTAACCCAGGTCCGTTTAATCTCTCATTTATGCCATTTCAAAAGATGGACCTGTAACACCCGAAGATGACCCAGTTAAAATTCAGTCCCTATTAAGTATTTCCAAAATGGGAGAGGAATTTAAAGAGGACATCATGGCAGAGAAATCTGTTGTGAGAAAATGTGATAATTTTTAAAAGATTTTTAATTTTTATTTATTTGAATGAGCATATGCACAAAAGGGGATGGGATGGGGGGGAGCAGAGGGACAGGGAGAAGCAGACTCCCTGCTGAGCAAGGAGCCTGACGCAGGGCTCCATCCCAGGACCCCAGGATCACGACCTGAGCCAAAGTCAGAAATTTAACAGGCACCCTGAAAATGACTGTTTAATGGGTCATATGTTACAGTTTTTCTTTATGCCTCTAAAGCATCTAACAAATTTAATACTTCATCCTGTGCAATCCTGGAGCTGCTGCTGACTGACCGATCCCTGAAAACACATGGCAGGAATGAGGGTCTCAGATTAAAATACACAGAAACAGAAAATCAGAACATTTTAAAAAGGAAATTTTTTAAATACACAGAATATGTATCATATGCACAGAATGAAACCATCAAGTCGAGTGCAGGGGAAATTTTATGTATGTATCTCCCAACATATAAATATCAAGGGAGCAATTAATATCATCCTGGCCCCAAATAGGGTTTATAGGAGCCCTAAGAACAACAGCACTGTTGTCATTTCCCCTGACCTTGCCTACTTTGTCACCCAATGCTTGGGGCAGTCCTTAGCTCCCGTCCCTTTTAGGAGGTTGTAGATAAGATTTGTCAGGAAAACATTCTATCTTACTCCTGACAGATGCTTCTCCATGATGGCAGTGGCAAAGACACTACCATGTAACCATTTTTCAAAGGAAAGCAAACCTCCACCAAGGTGACTTTCCTATTCAAGAGCCTGGAACAGGGATGCCTGGGTGGCTCAGTTGGTTAAGCAGCTGCCTTCGGCTCAGGTCATGATCCCAGCGTCCTGGGATCGAGTCCCACATCGGGCTCCTTGCTCGGCGGGGAGCCTGCTTCTCCCTCTGCCTCTGCTGCCACTCGGCCTTGCCTGTGCTCCCTCTCTCTCTCAATCTCTCTCTCTGGCAAAATAAGAGCCTGGAACAGGTATGGCATATAGTTCTGGTGCCTTGGGATGGTGCCTTAGAGAAAGCAGTTGTGAACTCTGACACCCATAAACACGAAAAGCACCCTCTAGGTTCTGGACACAGCATGGATGAAGGAAAATTTTCTTTCTTACACCAGGAAGAAGAGGCATGGTATTGTGAACATCAGGCATCTCTACCCTCCCAACTTCACTCTTTGCTAATGCCTACTTAAGACTTCCAATTCCATAAGGACCTCTCACCTGCCTAAACTTAATCCTGTGCATCTGGGGACAGTAGGACAGTGGCTCTCTTCTTCCAGAAAGTATGCTGGCTTTCTCTACGAAGAGTAAAACTACTGAACCTTTCGTGGATACTAGTTGGCTGATGCTTTGGCTCCCTACAATTGCAGGGGTCTTTTCCCCACTTTTTCCTTTGTCTACTCTCACCATTCACTAGATTTTGTGATATAAACTGACTTAGGTTCTTCAAGGTGACTGGGATGCTTTACTCTTCTTTGGGTTACAAAAAGTCTTCCATGTAAACGTTTTCTAAATATGTTCATTGAGGTGCTGAATGAAAGACTAGTATAGGTGGTCATGAAGAAGTTTAAACACATGTGAATATGGGGTCACTTTCAGATAACAGTGCTACATATCAGTCAAGACCCTGCAACAACCTGTTGCACCTCCGCTACTGTCCTGCTATTGTCACCCTAAGCTGGATGGGGAGCACAGAACCCTTAGTTGGACAATTGCTGAATCCACAGAGTTTTTCAGCAAAGGATATCAAGGAAAATGCCTAGCACCTCGTATCTTGTCTCTTGGTATTTCAGTGCCATAAACTAGCTTATGGGAAGTATGTACAATCTGCTAGCTGAAGAACCCCTTGCCTCACAATAAGTAACAGAGAAACAAAGAGAAAAGAAGTATTCCACACCTACTCATGAGTTAGTGCTTTTCTGACATTTCAGAGTTCTGGGCAATATAAGGTATTCCAGGCAGGTGAGGTTCCAATAGTGAACACACAGCACTCTGTGTCTCCCTAGAAATACACGAACACCAAACCCTTCATGCACTCCCCAACCCCAAGATCAGCACAATGAAGGAACATCTATGATAACATGAAGCTAGAAGATAAAAAAAGGTCTGAGAAGGTAAGTAAAGATTCCAGTGCATGGGTAGCTGGCAGGCTCATTTGGTAAAGCATGAGACCCTTGATCTTGGGATTGTGGGCTTCAGCCTCGTTTTGGGTGTGGAGATTAAGTGAGAGAGAGAGAGACAGACAGATTCCAATCCAAATAGCTGTTAGTAGATCTGTGTATGAAGATCAAAGGGGCAATCTAAAGTTAACTAGTCCTCACTGTGAAGCCTCTAAACAAAACAGCATAAAAGCAGAGAAGACAATCTCTGAGATGAAGTCTAGGAAATGCTTCTAAACTGGGGCTCAAGTGACCTGGGGGCCTAGAGAGAAAAAATGATGCTGGTACCTGAAGTGCCAATTTTAGATAGGCAAATTTAGTAATTTTAGATAGGCAAATTTAGTAGGAAAAGGAGTTTCCTATCCCCTAAGGACTAAATCAAATGAGAAACAGGCCTACCTTCAAAGAAAAGTGTCCAAAAGATTTTAAGCTGAAACAAGGATAATATAGGTATATTTACGCAGGAGAAGTAAAGGTAAAAATCTTGAATTCCTGTGGGTAATGGCAATAGATTATCCACTGAGGCAGCACGAAAATACAATGAAAAAAAAGTGTCTGGGGCTTTGTATTATGAAGAAGGGGGAAGCTTGTTTTCTCAAAGGGGGATAAGCCACGGTAAGCATTTGATTCATCATTCAACCTCCAAAAACAAGAATCACTAGTACCTTAGCAGCTAACACTTCCTTTTGACTAGGATTACTACTAGCCCTGAAAAATAAGCACCAAGTCAAACTAAAAGGACAACCCTGCATTTTTGTTCAATTTTTCAATATATCTTCCAAAATACTTACTGCCTTTTTAAAAAAAAGATTTTATTTATTTGACAGACACACAGAGAGAGGGAAAAGAAGCAGGGGGAGTGCGAGAGGGAGAAGCAGGCTTCCTGCTGAGCAGGGAGCCCGATGCGGGGCTCAATCCCAGGAGCCCGGGATCACGATCTGAGCCGAACGCAGACGCTTAATGACTGAGCCACCCAGGTGCCCCATACTTACTGCCTTTAAATATACTGTCAGTTTAATTATATTTTGATAATGTGTTTCTTTCGAAAACCTGACAGTCTCTTGGAAGAGCTGAGAACTGTGGTAGCCAAATTCTTCCCACTAACAATACAGCAGAATAATGTCTATAATATCCTCAAGGAAAGATAGTATGGCCCTAAAATCTTATGCCCAAAATGCCATTTGAAATTTGGCAAAAAACACATATATATACACCCATACACACAAGTATTTTATCATTTTTTGTAAAATTTGTAAAAGATTTAATTTATTTGAGAAGGCGGGGGGGAGGGAAAGAGAGAAAGAGAGAGAGAAGGAAGGAGTCCAACTCAAGGGTTGATCCCAAGACCTTGAGATCATGACTTGAGCCAAAGGCAGATGTGTAATGACTGAGCCACCCAGGCGCCCCAAGCATATAACATTTTGAACATCTTAAGAATTCAGGGAATATAATATGGCTCCAAGGAACATTTTCCTGGAGAAACTACTAATGGACAAATTCAGCCAATTAACAAATCAAAGGGAAGTAAAATAACGGACAGCAAACAGTGAATTCATTTCATAGTAGGAATAAGAAATTTTAAAAACTAGGATTATGTTACAAAACAGTACAGATTATAACCCTGGCAATAAACAAATATATTTTTTAAAAGATTTATTTATTTGAGAGAGAGAGATCAAGCAAGTGTGCGCATAAGCAGGGGGAAGAGGCCAGGGGGAAAGGGAAAGAATCTCAAGCAGACTCCCTCCTGAGCACGGTGCCCACATGGGGTGTGATTTCATGACCCTGAGCTGAAATCAAGAGTCAGATGCTCAACCAACTGAGCCACCCGAGCTCCCCAATAAACAAATATATTTTTATTTATTTTACACACACACGCGCGCGCAAACACACATATTTTGGGGGGGGAAGCAAGAATGTGCAAGAATGTGTGGGATAGGGAAGGACAGAGGGAGAGGGAGAGGGAGAGGGAGAGAGACTCTTAAGTAGGCTCTACACCCAGTGTAGAGGTCCATGTGGGGCTCAATCTCATGACCCTAAGATTGTAACTTAAGCTGAGATCAAGAGTCGGACACTCAACTGACTAAGCCACACAGGTGCCCATGTAAACAAATATTTTTAAAAGTTAGGAAGCAAAGGGGAGGACAGGATGGGAAATAGAATATGTATGCTGATTTCTTTTCTTTCACTTAGCTCTGTCAATACAGGTTCAGGCTGAAAAATCAAGTAACAGGGTAAGTACAGGTTAAAGGTACAAATAATCAGCTATAACTGTGTGGTATAAGGGATATGAGGGATGAAAAAGTAAAAGAAGTGGTCTCTAATATATTCATGCGCCTGTGGGGTATATAAACTATCAGATCAATTCCCCTTTCCAGCCTCCCTTTTCATAATTGCTCTTTACAAAAGGAATGCGTACCTTTTACACATCCCAAGTATTTCTTGGGTACAGTGCCCAGAGGTAATGAAACTTAAGGTGTATAAAAGAAAAAGAAATTTACATATAAAGCCAACTGTTTTCCCTTTCTCAGAAATAATTTTGTTGAAAGTGTAGAATGGGGGCGCTTGGGTGTCTCAGTAAGTTGGGCATCTGCCTTCAGCCTAGATCATGATCCTGGGGTCTTGGGATCCGGCCCCGCATTGGGCTCTCTGTGCTTGGTGGGGGGCATGTTTTTCTCTCTCCCACTCCCCCTGCTTGTGTTCCCTGTCTCACTGTATTTCTGTCAAATGAATAAAGTCTTTAAAAAAAAAGTGTAAAATGATGTTTAAAGAAAGTATTTTGGTATGTGATGGAGTACAACAAATTCAGATACGTATAGATTGGGGCTGCTGGAATTACATTTTCATTAAAAGGAACTTACTAATTCCATCTCTGATTATTATTAAGAAATGCATTATCCCTGAAGGAGAATCCCATTAAAGTAAAGCATAAAGTACAGGGAATATGTGGTAATTCCGTATTTCATAGACATTAATACACTTATAGCAAAGTTCTATGCCTAATCTATCTGAGAATTAGAATTCAAAAGCGAGATGATTGCCAAGATGAGGTGTATCAACACATTATTTGAATTAAAAAAGGGAGACACTTTTTTTCTAATTTAAAAAATATATGAACTAGATGTGTTGAAATCCAAAATATATCTATTTTCTCAATTCTTTCTAAGTATACTGTATTGAACAAGATACCTAAAGGAATAAGTAATCAGCATAATCAACACATAATCAACAGTAATTTGATATGCTTGAACAGATTCTTTGGTATACACTTCCCAGAAAGCGAGAAGAAACGAACTTGGTAAAAACTGGTAAGAAATCCTTGTGTAGGGGCGCCTGGGTGGCTCAGTGGGTTAAGCCTCTGCCTTCGGCTCAGGTCATGATCCCAGGGTCCTGGGAATGAGCCCCTAATCGGGCTCTCTGCTCAGCAGGGAGCCTGCTTCCACCCCCCCCACCCCACCCCCGCCTCTCTCTCTCTGCCTACTTGTGATCTGTCAAATATATAAATAAAATCT
>NW_022631013.1:9655948-9924171 GCF_010015895.1 Lontra canadensis | reverse complement strand
CATCGGGCTCTCTGCTCAGTGGGGAGCCTGCTTCCTCCTCTCTCTCTCTCCCTGCCTCTCTGCCTACTTGTAGATCTCTGTCTGTCAAATAAATAAATAAAATCTTTAAAAAAAAAAAAAAAAAAAAAGGAAAGAAAAGAAATCCTTGTGTAAGTCAAGAAGCTTCCAACTTTTCATTTTTAACAAAAGTAGAGTTCCTGGGGGCACCTGGGTGGCTCAGTGGGTTAAAGCCTCTGCCTTCAGCTCAGGTCATGATCCCAGGGTCCTGGGATTGAGCCCCGCATTGGGCTCTCTGCTCAGCGGGGAGCCTGCTTCCCTTCCTCTCTCTCTGCCTACTTGTGATGTCTGTAAAAAAAAAAAAAAAGGTAGCGTTCCTGAGTTACTACCTTTTCAGATCATTAAAAATGACTAACAAAGGGGCACCTGGGTGGGTCAGCTGAGTATCTGATTCTTAGTTTCAGTTCAGGTCATGATCTCAGGGTTGTGAGATCCAGCCCTGCTTTGGGCCCCACACTGGGCATGGCAACTGCTTAAGATTCTCTCTCTCCCGGGATGCCTGGGTGACTCAGTCAGTTAAGTGTCTGTCTTGGGCTCAGGTCATGATCCCAGGGTGCTGGGATCGAGCCCCGCAACAGGCTCTTGGCTCAGCAGGGAGCCTGCTTCCTCCTCTCTCTGCCTGCCTCTCTGCCTACTTGTGATCTCTGTCTCTATCAAATAAATAAATAAAATCTTTAAAAAAAAAATCTAAAATGGTTCTAAAATTTAGAAGTCATTTAAAGAGAAAACATCAATAACAAAACCATAATGAGATACCATGTCCCCCCACTAGGATGGTGATAACAACACAGATAGTAACAATTGTTAACGAAGATATGCAGAAACAAATTCTCAAACACTGTTGGTAGGCACGTACTATTTAGTGCAGCCATGTTGGAAAACGGTTTGGCAATTCCTCAAAAAGTTAAACAGTGAGTTATCATATGACCCAGCAATTCTATTCCTAGGTATATATCCAAGGGAATAAAAAACGTATATATGCAAAAACCTGTACATAATGTTTATAGCAGCATGATTCATAATAGCCAAAAAATGGAAACAACCCAAAGGTCCACTGAATGAAGAATGGATAAACCAAGGGTGGTATAAGCATTCAATGGAATTATTATTCAGCCAAAAAAAAGGTATGAAGTACTGATTAATGCTGTAACAAAGATGAACCTTGAAAAAATTCCAAGTTAAAGAAGCCAATCACAAAATACTACATCTGGAATGAATCTACTCCTACAAAATATCCAAACAGGTAAAATTCTAGAGACAGAAAGTAGACTGGTGTTTTCCTAGGGTTGCAGGTAGAAGGGTGGAGGTGGAGGTTGAGGGATAATGGGAGTATAAATGCTAAGAGGTATGAGTTTCTTTAGAGGTGATAAAAATGTTCATGGGGCACCTCAGTGGCTGAGTCGGCTTCGTGTCTGACTCTTGATCTCAGCTCAGGTTTTGATCCTAGGGTCGTGAGTTCAAGCCCTGCATTGGGCTCCACACTGGGCACAGAGCCTACATTAAAAAAAATTTTTTTTTAAAAAGCTCTAAAATTGATTGTGGGGATACTTGTACAGCTTTCTATTTAAAGAACAGTAAATTGTACACATAAAATGGGAGATTGTTGGGTATGGGAATTATATCACAATAAAATGTTTAAAAAAGAATAGATCGCTATGATTTTTGCAAATAATTCAGAAGGAATTAAGATTTAGTTTCACTGCCATATAAAATGTTAATCCATTATCATATGTAAATATGGTCTCTTAATCATTGCATCTAATATGTATATTTATGTTATATATGTTAGTCCTCACATATATGTGTATATATATATACATATGTATATAGATGCACATATTCTCGGGTATGTATATTAGTATATATAATGTACATTCATACATTATGTATACACATGAAATTGCAGCTATATTTCTGACTCAATCTAACACAGTAGTAATTATTCATGGCTACATGATCTAACTGAAAACAAATGTCTATCTACCAGATTTAAAATGTACTTCTAATAATTATTAATAATAATGTAAAAAGTAAAAGAATATTGAAAGCATAATTGATGTACTGTTTTTAATCAACTATATAATAAACTAATTCAATAGAGTAATCAGTTTTGTCTTGTCACAGCAATTAAAGTACAGATTTTTCTTTCAGAAAATTATAGGATAAATAAAATATATAAGGCTATCAAACATAAAAATTTCAAGTATTAAGATAAAACTCAGTAAATTCAAATGCAAGCAGAAAAAGGGTATTTTTAAACTACTTATATTTGAGATGTTTTAAAAAACTGTACCTAAAAAACAGAACACAGAAATCTGCACCTAAAAACATGCAACAGTGGGAGCGCCTGGCTGGCTCGGTCAGTAGAGCATGCAACTTTTTTTTTTTTTTTTTAATTTCTTTTCAGTGTTCCAGAATTCATTGTTTATGCACCACACCCAGTGCTCCATGAAACACATGCCATCCATAATACCTACCACAAGGCTCACCCAACCTCCCACCAGCCTCCCCTCCCAAAAAGCTCAGTTTGTTTCTCAGAGTGCAAGCATGCAATTCTTTATCTTGGAGCTGTAAATTCAAGCCCCATGTTAGGTGTAGAGATTACTCAAAATAAAATTAAAAAAAAAAAAAAAAAAAAAAAAGGCTACAAAAACATGCCACAGTGTAGTTTTTCAAAAATTTTTTAAGTTAGGTAACCTACTCTTAAACATATAGACCACTACTCTAAACAAATGGTTAAATAACCATCCATTTATACAGATAGTTCAACAGATCAATTAACAGATGAACAATCTTAATATTGCACTGTATGTTAACTAATTAGAATTTAAATACAAATTTGAAAAAAAAAAAGATAGATAATGAAAGGGAATCAAAAGAAATACATAAGCCCTTAAAATCATTAAGAAACATTCATACACATATAAAACAAAGTAACAACAGATAATGGAAGCTCTTTTAAACACAGCAAGTATATAAAGTCAATTGAGTTTGTAAAGACTTAGATTTTTTCTGCAAAATGTATTAAGAATCCTGGATTAAGAAAACAACCAATTCAAACATGGACATCATGAGATCCAAAGATGCAGGATGGAACTTAAGATAATGTAACAGGAAGAATTCAGACTAAGATGCACATAAACAAATGAGTAATAAATGCAATTACTGCTCTGTAAGTAAGACTCTTAAAAATGATGCATTTTTAAGGAGTCTTTTTGTACATGGTTGTTTTGTCTTCTGGTAGAGCTTTAAGTAACACGTATGTGTTATAAAGATAATATCCAATCTTAAGAACCACTGAAAAACCAGATTATTCCTTATGTAACCCCTTACCTGACATTCTGAGTAGGATTCCACCTTTCAGAGGGCAGTTCTCCACTCTGTGGGTCATCTACAGGCGGATGAAGAATTGAAATGCATACATCTCCATTCTATGAGACACAAACATTAGATTTAGTAAATACTCAAAAATATGATGCAAAAAGGGACATCAGTTCTGCTGAAGTTTCTTTCATTCCTAGAAAATCTGCCTTCTCATCATTAGGGGAGAAAACAATTCTGCTTTTTCTTCATGTTTGCAATCAATGCTGAAGAAATTTTTTTAAAGATTTAATATATTTATTTGTGTGTGTGTGTGTGTATGTGTGTGTGAGGGAGAGAGAGAGCGCGCGAGCATGCACTAGAGGGAAAAGGGGAGAGAGAGAGAATCTGAAGCAGACTCTGCCCCGATCCAAGAGCCCAATGAGGAGCTCAATCCCATGACCATGAGATTATGTCCTGAACCAAAACCAAGAAGAGTCAATCACTCAATCAACTGAGCCACACAGGCACCCCAACGCTGAACAATTATTAAACATTTTTAATACTATGGGGGCATCTGGGTGGCTCAGTCCTTAAGTGGCTGCCTTCAAGCTCAGGTCATGATCCCGGGATCCTGGGATGGAGCCCCGCATCGGGCTCCCTGCTCTGTGGGAAGGCTGCTTCTCCCTCTCCCACTGCTTGTGTTCTCTCTCTAACTTTGTCTCTCTCTGTCAAATAAATAAAATCTTTAAAAAAATCTTTTTGAAAAAACTCTTTTGTATTATAAATATTAGTTCTGACCAATCTGTAAGATGTATTTCTTAAAAAAGAAGCAGTATGTTTATAGCACCATCCTTCTAAGAAAAACTCATTTAAAATTGAGAGGGGCGCATGGGTGGCTCAGTCGGTGGAGTGTCTGACTCTTGGTTTTGGCTCAGGTCATAATCTTGGGGTTGTGGAATTAAACCTCACATTGGGCTCTGCGTTCTGCGGGGAGTCTGCTTCTCTCCCTCTCCCTTTGACCTTCAACCCCCATGCCTGACTGCTCATTCTCATGTGCTTGTGCTCGCTCTCTAAAATAAATATATCTATAAAAAAAAATAGACATATATAATAACTGAGATTCAAGAGTCTTCAGGAGCAACCAAATATCTTTATTTTCAGACACATCTGAATCTAAAGTACATGAAAAGAAAAACCCCTCCCAAAATTTGACCTCGCTTATAATCTGTCTAGAGAGATGCTATAACCACCTTTAACATCCATGGTTTCAATAAGTATGGTTTATATAAACTGAAAATATGCCTCCCAATAACTTAATTTTAATTCCCCCAGGATATGTATAAAACTCACTACTTTTTTGGGTAAGATTTTATTTATTTATTTGAGAGAGAGAGCACGCAAATGAGCATGAGAAGGGAAAGGAGCTGGAGGAGAGGGAAAAGCAGATTCCCTGCTGAAGCAGGGAGCCTGACACGGGGCTTGATCCCAGGACCCTGGGATCATGACCTGAGCTGAAGGCAGATGCTTAACTGACCTAGCCACCCATGCACCCTTTGGTTCATAAATTTAAATTATAGGACCTAATCCACATGTACATTTAGTTTAAGTCAAATACATATGGATTGCTTACCATATGCATCACAGATTGTTATTCAATAGAAAAAAGACTAAGATATATTCACCAATCTTAGCCTAAAATGAAAGATTCAAAATTCTAAATAATTAGAGATATAACTAAAATACAAAAATCTTACATATACACAACCCAAATTTAGAAATACACACAAAATATACAACCATATCAAGATAACAGAACATTTTTAAAAGGAGAATAAAATTTTTAAAATACCAAATACTAAATTCTAAAACTTGTTAGATGCTATGAGGAAGGTTAAAAAAAAAAAGGCACAAGAGAAACAAGGAGAAATTTAGGGTATGTTTGGATAGAGGACACCTGGCACATGGTGTGAAAGACAAACTAAAGGCTTAGTGTTTGAGAAAGCTTTGAGATGGGTCTTGAATAGTAACTATAATTTTAACAACCTAAAAAGGAAATTTAGACATGAGTTAGCCCAGAGAAAAAACCAACATTATAGGTGCGCCTGGGTGGCTCAGTGGGTTAAGCCTCTGCCTTCGGCTTGGGTCATGATCTCAGGGTTCTGGGATCGAGCCCCACATCGGCTCTCTGCTCAGCGGGAAGCCTGCTTCCCCCTCTCTCTCTGCCTGCCTCTCTGCCTATTGTGATTTCTCATCAAATAAATAAATAAAATCTTTAAAACAAACAAACAAACAAACATCATAAACAGAATATGCTAGGGTAGTTCTATTTGTTTTGCACTGCTACTGTAACAAATCACCACACACTTAGTAGTTAAAACAGCAATTTATTGTTTTACACTTTTGTAGGTCAAAATCTGACACTATTCTCACAAGGCTAATTCAATGTGTCAGCAGCAGTGTACTCCTCCTTTCTGAAGTCTCTAAGAAAAAAATCTCTTTCCTTGTCCTTTCTAAGCTTCTGAAGGCCACGCACATGCCTTTGCTCTTGGTCTTCCTTCCTCTAATCTTCAAAGCAAGCAATGTTGCATTTCTCTGGGCCTTTCTCACATAATCACATCTCTCACTCTCATTTCCTGTCTACCTCTTCCACTTGAAAGTTACAGTGGGCCCACCTGGGTAATCCAGAATAATCTCTTTATTTTAAGGTCAGCTAATGATTAGCAACTTTAATTTTTCTTTAACATATAAGCTAACATAACACAGGTTCCAGGGATTGGGATGTGGACTATTCTGAAGGACCATTATTCTACCTACCACAACGGTAAAGAAACCACCTGTAATGAAAAATAGATTATATATAAAAATTAGACCAGAAAAATATGTTACTTTGTTCTGAGTTTATACCTATACACATAAAAATTTCTGAGCTGTGGAATGACATACGTAGATTTGTACTCAGAAACAACTTATTAAAAGATGGGCATCTCAACTGATGCAAAGCATTTGACAAAATGCAACACTTTTTCATGATAAAAACACTAAAAAAATTATAAATAGAAGGAAAGTATCTCAACATTGTAACAGAATTAAAAAAGAAAAAAAAACTCAGGGGGGCCTGGGTGGCTCAGTGGGTTAAAGCCTCTGCCTTGGACTCAGGTCATGATCCCAGGGTCCTGGGATCGAGCCCCGCATCGGGCTCACTGCTTAGAAGGGGCCCTGCTTCCTCCTCTCTCTCTGCCTGCTTCTCTGCCTACTTGTGATCTCTGTCTGTCAAATAAATAAATAAAAATCTTAAAACAAAACAAAACAAAACAAAAACCCTCACAGCTAGCATTACACTAAATGGTGAAATCTTTCCTCCTAAGATCAAGAACAGGACAAGGATAATCATTTTTACCACTGCTATTTAACACTGCCCTGAAAGTGCCAGCCAGAGCACTAAACAAGAAAAAAGCAATAAAAGGCACACAAACTGGAAAGGAAGAATTAGAATTATTTCAAACAAATGACAAAATTTCAAGGAACTTATATGATAGCTACTAAAGCTAATAAAGAAATTCAGCGAAGTTCTAAGATATAAGATCAAAACTCAAAAATCAGATTTACTTCTCTATACCAGCAATAACCTAAACAGGGTAACGTAAAAAGGATTATTGCGAAAACAATTCCATTTACAATGGCATCTAAGAGGATAAAATACTGAGGAATAAATCTAACTAAGGAGGTGCAAGATCTGTACACAGAGAACTATTAAAACACAGCTCAAAGAAATGAAAGACCTAAAGTAAACAGAAAAATATCCCCAATTTGATCTACAGATTAAATGAAATCTTATCAAAATCCTAGCTTCCTGGGGCAACTAGGTGGCTTAGTGGGTTAAGTCTATGCCTTCAGCTCAGGTCATGATCTCAGGGTCCTGGGATCAAGCCCCGAGTCAGTCTCTCTGCTCAGCAGGGAGCAGGGAGCCTGCTCTCCACCTTCTCTCTCTGCCTGCCTCTCTGCCTACCTGTGATCACTGTCAAATAAATAAAATCTTTAAAAACAAACAAATCCTAACTGTCCTTTTTCCAGAAATTAAAAAACTGATTCTAAAATTTATACAGAAATTTAAGGTACCCACAAAAGCAAAAACAATCTTTTTTTTTTTTTTAAGATTTTATTTATTTATTTGACAGACAGATCACAAGCAGGCAGAGAGGCAGGCAGAGAAAGAGGAGGAAGCAGGCTCCCCGCCGAGCAGAGAGCCCGATGCGGGGCTCGATCCCAGGACCCCGAGATCATGACCTGAGCCGAAGGCAGCGGCTTAACCCACTGAGCCACCCAGGTGCCCCGAAGCAAAAACAATCTTAAAAAAGAAGAGTAAATGGGGTACCTGGGTGGCTCAGTTAGTTAAGAGTTCTGCCTTCGTTCGGCTCAGGTCATGATCCCAGGGTCCTGGGATGGGGCCCTGAATGGGGCTCCCTGCCCAGCTGGGAGCCTGCTTCTCCCTTTCTTCCCCATTCATACTCTGTTGCTACCTCTATCTCAAATAAATAAATTTTTTAAATCTAAAAAAAAAAAATAATAATAATAATAAAAGAGTAAAGGGAAGCGTGGGTGGCTCAGCTGTTTAGGCATCTCATCTCAGGGTCCTGTTATCAGGACCCACATCAGGCTCTACACTCAGTGTAGAGTCTGTTTGTCCCTCTGTCCCTCCCCCTGCTCATGCATGCTCTCCCTCTCTCTCAAATAAATAAAACATTTTTTAAAAAGAGTAAAGGGGCACCTGGGTGGCTCAGTCATTGAGAGTCTGCCTTCGGCTCGGGTCATGACCCCAGGGTCCTGGGATCAAGTCCCACATTGGGCTCCTTATTCTGTGGGAAACCTGCTTTTCCTCCTACTCCCCCTGCTTGTGTTCCCTCTCTCGTTGTGTCTTTCTCTGTCAAATAAATAAAATCTTTAAAAAAATAAATAAATAAAAATTAAAAAATTTAAAAAAGAGTAAAGTTGGAGAACTCACACTTCCTGATTTCAAAACTTCGTATAAAGCTAAAGTCAACAAGACAGTTTAGGATTGGCTTAATGATAAACCTATAGACCAAAAGACTAGAACTAAGAGTCACCAAATAAATCCATACATCTACGGTGAAATGATTTTTGACAAGGATCCTACGTCCATTCTATGGGGAAATAAGTCTCTTCAACAAATGATGCTAGGATAACTGAAATTCCAAAAACAGAGGAGTGAAGCTGGATTCATACCTTATACCATGTACAAAATTAACTCAAAATGGAACAAAGATCTAAGAGCTAAAATCATAAAACTCTTTCAAGATTTATTTTTATTATTTTATTTATTTGAGAGAAAGAGAGAGAGAATGAGAGGGGAGAGGTCAGAGGGAGAAGCAGACTCCCCGCCAAGCAGGGAGCCTGATGTGGAACTCAATCCCAGGGCTCCAGGACCATGATCTGAGCCAAAGGCAGTCGCCTGACCAACTGAGCCACCCAGGCGCCCCATAAAACTCTTAAAAAAAAAAAGAAAAACAAAAACAAAAAACAAAACCGAGGGTGCCTGGCTGGCTGAGTTGGTTAAGCAACCACCTCTTGATTTCAGCTCAGGTCATGATCTCAGGGTTATGAAATCCATTCTGGCTTTGGGCTCCTGCTGGGCTTGGAGCCTGCATAAGATTCTCTCTCTCTTCCTCTCCTTCTGTCCCTGTCCTCTCCCTCTCTAAAACCAAAACAAAACATAGGGGTAAATCTTCATGACCTTCAATATGGCAATGTATTCTTAGATATGACACCAAAAGCATGAGCAACAAAGATAAACCAGACTTCATCAAAACGAAAAGCTTTTATGCAAAGGGCATTTATCAACAAAATGATTTTTTTTAAAGATTTTATTTATTTGATAGAGATCACAAATAGGCAGAGAGACAGGCAGAGAGAGAAGAGGAAGCAGGCTCCCCGCTGAGCAGAGAGCCCGATGTGGGGCTTGATCCCAGGACCCTGGGATCATGACCTGAGACGAAGGCAGAGGCTTTAATCCACTGAGCCACCCAGACGCCCCTCAACAAAATGATTTTTAAAAGCCCTACAGATTGGGACGCCTGAGTGGCTCAGTTGGTTAAGCGGCTGCCTTAGGCTCGGGTCATGATCCCAGTGTCCTGGGATCGAGTCCCACATCAGGCTCCTTGCTCAGCGGGAAGCCTGCTTCTCCCTCTGCCTCTGCCTGCCACTCTGTCTGCCTGTGCTCACTCTCTCTGGGAAAAAAAAAAAAAAAAAAAGGTTAAAAAAAAAAAAAGCCCTACAGATTTGAAGGAAATATCTCCAAGTCACATATCTGATAAGGGTTTAATATCCTTCATCAGACAGAACTCCTGCAACTCAAAGACAAAAAGATAAACCAGCCAATTGAAAAATGGGCAAAGGACTTGAACAAACATTATTAGTCAGTAGGGAAATGCAAATCAAAACGACAATAAGAAATCACTTAACATCACCTTGTGATGGTTAGAATTAAAACAAAAATTACAAAATAAACATTAGTGAGGATGTGGAGAAACAGGAATCCTCATACATTGTTGGTGGGAATATGAAATGGTTCATTTGCTGTAGAACCATCTGGTTGTTCCTCTAAAAGTAAAACACATAATTACCCATTTGATCTTGTAATTCCACTCCTAGGTATATAAGCAAAAGAAATGAAAAAAGTACTCAGCAAGATATCTATACACATTGTCACAGCATCACTATTCACATAACCAAAAGGTGGAGAAGGTCCAAATGTCCATCAATAGATGGATGGATACTATGGATATCATCCAGCCATAAGGATAAATGAAGAATTGGGGCCCATGCGTGGCTCAGTCAAGTAGCCAACTTGTGGTTTCAACTCAGGTCATTATCCAACAGCCCTGAGGCTGAGCCCTGCATCTGGCTCTGCGCTTAGTGTGGAGTCAGCTCCAGATTCTCTCTCCTTCTCCTCCAGGTTGCACATCCACCTTCTCTCTCAAATAAATAAAATATTTTTTTTAAAAAATGAAGTATTGATACACAATACAACATGGAGGAACTTCCAAAGCATTAGACTAAGTGAAAGCCAGAGACAAAGATCCATATTGTATGATTCTCTTTTTAAGAAATATCCAGAATATATAAACACACAGAGATAGAAAGTTGGGGACATGGCTGTCAGAGACTAGGACTAGGGTGAAATGGGAATGGGGAAAAATTGTGTTATAGGTAAGGTATTATACAGGAGTGATGGAAATACTTTACAAACAGAGGTGACAATTGAACAACACTGGGATCACATATTAAATGTCCCTGAATTATGTTTACTTTAAATGGCTCATTCTATGTGAATTTTACCTCAATAAATTACTATTATTTATTATAATTATTATTTTTAAAGTATAGGGGAAGTTCTGGGTCTCCATAAATGATGCATTTTTAAGATTTTAATTTATTTATTTGAGAGAAAGCATGCACACAAGTAGGGAGCGGTGGGGGACAGAGGACGAAGCAGACTCCCCGCTGAGCAGGACCCTGAGATCACGACCTAAGTCAAAGGCAGAAAGACGCTTAGCTGACTAGAGCCACCCAGGTGCCCCCAGACAGTTCTAAATGTAAAATTAAGGCTATCTAGCCTAGGCACCCTCCAAATCTAATTAAACTGAAATCTCTAGTATTCTTTATTTTTAACAACTTCTCCCCAGGATTCTGATTTGCAGCCAACCTTGGGCATAGCACTACCAAGGGAAATCTTTTCCCTGTACCTTAAATTTAGAGAGAATGGATAAGATCTGCAAATCCATGAATATAACTACATAAATGTATATTAAATCCTGCTTGTCAAAGACTAATTACAAACCAGAGCCCAGCTCTACAAAAGGACAAATTTGGTGGCCTAAATATTATTATGTTCTCAATAATGGCTAATGTACCTATACTTAAACCCTTCAAGTTTGTATACTCTCACAGTGCAAACTAGTGTCCTTATTTAATTTTTTTAAAAGAAAAACTCTAAGGAAAAATGAAAAATCTAACTAAAAAATAACAAACTCAAACTTTTAATAATTAAATCGCATTTGCTAGGTAAAATCTCAACATCCAATCAGAATCAAAATCATCTGGTTTCTGGTGACTTTCTTCACCTTACTCCTTTGTTCATATAAACCAAGATTAAAGTCACACAGAGATATTGACAGTTCTACAGGAACATTCCACAAACTTTTCCCTAATGATTTAGGACTAAAGAATATTTCACAAGTCAAGTAATGAGTTGTTTTAATGCTGGAAACAAAAAATATATACATTTGGGCGCCTGGGTGGCTCAGTGGGTTAAGCCGCTGCCTTCGGCTCAGGTCATGATCTCAGGGTCCTGGGATCGAGTCCCGCATCGGGCTCTCTGCTCAGCAGGGAGCCTGCTTCCCTCTCTCTCTCTCTCTGCCTGCCTCTCTGTCTACTTGTGATCTCTCCCTGTCAAGTAAATAAATAAAATCTTAAAAAAAAATTTAAAAAAAAAAAAAAAATATATATATATACATTTTACTGGGTACAAAAGAAAAGTTATATCAATCTATCTTAGTAGTTAAAGCAAACAAAATACAGGTTACCAACTTCTGATCAGCACATAAGAAAGCATTCATATTCATTTGAAGAATCTTTTTTTTTTCCTTAAAGATTTTATTTATTTATTTGACAGAGATCACAAGTAGGCGGAGAGGCAGGCAGAGAGAGGTGGGGAAATAGGCTCCCTGCTGAGCAGGGAGCCTGATTTGGGGTTCGATCCCAGGACCCTGAGATCATGACCTGAGCTAAAGGCAGAGGCTTAAACTGAGCCACCCAGGCGCCCCTCATTTGAAGAATTTTTAAATGAATTCAAAGAGAAATGTTTTGTTCAGGTCCATTTTTAAAGACCACTGACCAAAATTATGTAAATTTTTAATGTTCATCAAATGCACACTTTTTATTAAAAAGATTTTATTTATTTGAGAGAGAAAGAAATAGAGAGGGAGAGATGGAGGGAGGGAGAATGAATGTGGGGGGTAGGGTCAGAGGGAGAAGCAGACTCCCCACCAAGCAGGGAGCCTGACGTGGGACTCAACCCGGGGACTCCAGAATCATGACCTGAGCCAAAGGCAGTCACTCAACCAACTGAGCGACCCAGGTTCCCATCAAGTGCACACTTTAAAAATTGATAATAAATACTGATAACATTTTAACAAACACTCAGCATCTTTATATGGATTAAGTTCAAGCCTGTTTCTGATGATTTACCAAGACAATACAGAAACAGAATTTGTCTCCCCTCTACAGAGGAACAAAGAGCAGCTATAGACAAGTAATAAATGTTTTAACTTCCCCATTCTACACTTTACTCCAAATAAAGTCTGTAGTTTACGTAACAGTATTATTTTTTTTAACTTAACAGTATTGTACCAAAGTTAATTTCTCAGTTTTGATGAATGTACTATTCTTGCATAAGATGTTAACATTAGAGAAACCTGAGTAGAAGTTATATGAGAACTTTCTGTACTATTCTGCAAACTCTTAAGTCTAAAACTATTTTTAAGAAGTGGATTTATTTTTAATTTTTTAAAAGACCATGTTTGGGGGCGCCTGGGTGGCTCAGTGGGTTAAAGCCTCTGCCTTGGGCTCAGGTCATGATCCCAGAATCCTGGGATCGAGCCCCACATCGGGCTCTCTGCTCAGCAGGGAGCCTGCTTCCCCTCCTTCTCTCTCTGCCTGCTTGTGATTTCTGTCAAATAAATAAATAAAAATCTTAAAAAAAAAAAAAAAAAAGACCGTGTGTGTGTGTGTGTGTGTGTGTGTGTGTGTGTGTGTGCGCGCGCACGCGCGCTTAATTTTACTTGACAGAGAGAGCGAGCCAGAGAGCACAAGCAAGGGGAGGGGCAGACGGGAAGGAGAAGCAGGCTTCCACTGAGCAGGGAGTCAAACTTGGGGCTCTATCCCAGGACCCTGGGATCATGACCTGAGCTGAAGGCAGAGGCTTAACGCACTGAGCCACCCGGGCACCCCAAAAGTGGGTTTAAACTTCACATCGTTAGTATATTTATAGTACCTAGACATTGAAATGAAAGCATTTTAATAAAAATTATAAATGTTTGGGGCGCCTGGGTGGCTCGGTGGGTTAAAGCCTCTGCCTTCAGCTTAGGTCATGATCCCAGGGTCCTGGGATTGAGCCCCGCATCGGGCTCTCTGCTCAGGAGGGAGCCTGCTTCCCACCCCCCTCTGCCTGCCTCTCTGCCTACTTGTGATCTCTGACAAATAAATAAATAAAATTTTTAAAAAAAATTATAAATGTTTTAGAATTTTAAAATTTTATATTTAAATTTTATATGAAATAAGTTCAATAATGAACTTAAGCAGTTTATCCTAGCATTAAAAAATCATCAGAGAATATAATATTATAACTTTATTTGTAATTGATACTAATATGACTTCTTTGGTTTTATTATTTGATTCCTGGGAGGAATAACAAAGTAAATTCCCAGAGAAACCACAGAAAAACCACAGCTCTATTAGATAATTCCACCAAAAGAAGAAAAGAATAATTTAATCAAAGAGAAAGAAATGTACATTAAATGAGCAAAGGAGATGAAGCAGAACTAGGTGAGGTATCATTTGTTGCATTATCTAATAATTTTACTGAGTGTTATCAAATAAGAAGGGAGTAAGCCCTTATTTTAAAGCACCCTGCTATCTAAAGGATTCAAATGAATTTCCTAATTATCTCGCTGTGAATATAGTGGTGTACACAGAACACAGAAAGACCATATGTGGATGGGAAGGGTGGAACGGGTGAAGAAGATAGGTAACCGGGATGGTTAAATTTATGTGTCAACTTGACTCGGCTAAGGGATGCTCAGATAGCTGGTAAAACATTACTTCCAGGTGTGAAGATGTTCCCAGAAAAAAATTAATATTTCTATCCGTAGACTAAATAAAGAATATCCACCATAATGGGAACAGAGATCCTACTGGGGAAAGCATCATCCAGTCCATGAGGGCCTGAATAGGACAAAAATGCAAAGGACAAATTCAACTGAGCTGGAACACTGAAACTCTGGGTTTTGGGGCCTTGGTACTCTAGGATTGCCACCAGCAGCTTCCTAGTTTCCAGGCCTTTGGATTCAGTCTAAATTATACTCCCAGCTTTCCTAGTTTTACAGCTTGTAGAGATTGTGCAATTTCTCAGACTTGATAACCATGTGAACCAACCTTTATAAATAAACCTCTAGTATTTATCTCTATGTATGCTCTAGGTTCTGTTTCTCTGGAGAACCCTAATACAGTATTACTACTGCTTTTACCTGGTCTTTTCTGAATAATAATTAAAATATAATTTATGATTACAGGGCGCCTGGGTGGCTCAGTTGGTAAAGGAACTGTCTTCGGAGTCCCGGAGTCCCAAGATTGAGTCCTGCGTCAGGCTCCCAGCTCCTTGGGGAGTCTGTTTCTCTCTCTGACCTTCTCTCCTCTCATGCTCTCTCTTTCTCAAATAAATAAAATCTTTAAAAAAATAATTTGTGATTACAGCTTTATTGTAGAGGACTCTTGACCTATGCAGTTCTTTCAATTTCTGAAAAGCTGATAATGGCATATCATCCAACTAAATTATTACAAAGATCATAAACTATGTAAATAATTAGGCCCATTCACTACTACAAACCTTAATTTTATTATCCCAAAAAAGTTATGGTTCTGTAGACTTGGCAAAAACACTTATACGAGATATCAGAGAGCTAGCTTGCTCTCTACTCAAGCCTTGGTGAGGACACAGAGATAAGCCACAAGAGTCTTCAGAAACCGACCATGCTGCTACCCTGATGTTCTAGTTTCCCAACCTGTGAATAAATAAATTTCTTCTGTTTAAGCCATCCCCTGTATGCTATTGTTATGGCTGCCCAAGATAAGACAACATGTCTTGGGAATAGCCTATTAAAAAAAGCAGAATCTAATTGTAATCATTATTAAAACAATAATATTTAAAAATACTATAACCTAGGGGCACCTTGGTGGCTCATTGGTTAAAGCCTCTGCCTTCGGCTCAGTTCATGATCACAGAGTCCTGGGATCGAGTCCTGCATCAGGCTATCTGCTCAGCAGGGAGCCTGCCTCCTCCTCCTCTCTCTCTCTCTGCCTGCCTCTCTGCCTACTTGTGATCTGTCAAAAAAAAAAAAAAAAAAAAAAACCCACTATATCCTAAAGATAATCAAATACTGTGTTTTCTATTCAATTTTGCAGTGAACCTAAAACTACTCTAAAAAAAACAGTATATTCTAGGGGTCCCTGAGTGGCTCAGTTGGTTAGGCAATTGCCTTTGGCTCTTGATGCTAGAGTCCCAGGATGGAGTATGGCATCAGGCTCCCTGCTCAGCAGGGAGTATGCTTCTCCCTTTGACCCTTTCCGTTCTCAGGCTCTCTTTCTCTCTCATTCTCTCTCTCAAATTTAAAAAAAAAAAAATTTTAATTAAAAAAATAAAATACCAGTATATTCTTAAAAATTTTTTTTAAGATTTTAGTTATTTGACAGAGAGAGAGAAAGAGCACAAGGAGGTGGAGCAGCAGGCAGAGGGAGAGGGAGAGGGAGAAGCCCGATATGGGGCTCGATCGCAGGATCTAGAGATCATACCTAAGCCAAAGGCAGATGCCCAACCATATGAGCCACCCAGGCATACCCCCCCATTTTTTAAATAAATGATAAAGAACAGGGAGATTATGAGTTGCCATAGCTGTAAAGTTTGTGTATAAAAACCTCTTTTTAATACATGGTCCATGAGGCAAGTGGGGTTTGTTGGTTGTCTACATTGAAAATGCAATTACCTATAACCAGGAAACTGTATTTTTGAGCTCACTCAACATATTACAAAGCGGATAGGAGTAGAATGATTGATGACAAATTCAAATTAAATTTCTTTTGTTCTCCAAGCTTCCCCTTGATGTTTATAAATTTCACAAACTTGGCAACGATAAAGGAAATGTTAAAACAATTAAGTTCACTCATATAACACTGCAGTATTTACTACTTTTGGGGCTGCAGTAATGTGTCCATGGATATATTTAACAAAACTGTAACTAAGCTGTAGTGATTTTTAAAACTTGACATAATAAACTATTCTCTAACAACAACAGTCTTTACAATATTTATTTTTACTCATTCATTTAGTCATTCATTTATTTAGTAGGCTCTATGCCCAGTATAGAGCCCAACAAGGAATTTGAACTAGAGACTCTGAGATCAAGATCTGAGCTGAGATCAAGAGTCAAACACTCAACCAGATGAGCCACCCAGGTTCCCCTAATACACACACACACACACACACGTATATATGTATGTATACATGTATATATAAATTAATTTAAAATTTCTATTTATTTATTTGTCAGAGGGAGAGAGAAAGAGAGAGACAGTGCGTACAAGCAGGGGAAGCTGCAGGCAAAGGGAGAAGCAGGCTCCCAGATGAGCAAGGAGCCCAATGCAGGGCTTGACCCCAGGACCCTGTGATCACAACCTGAGCCAAAGGCAGCAGCTTAACAGACTGAGCCATCCAGGAGTCCCCCCCCACAATACTTATTTTTAATGCCCATGAAGTTAATATATCGAAAACTTTTTTTAAATAAAGATTTTATTTATTTAATAGAGAGAAAGAGAGAGCACGAGCAGGGGGAGCGGAAGGCAGAGGGAGAAGCAGGTTCCCTGCTGAGCAGAGAGACCGATGCAGGACATCCCAGGATCCTGGGATCATGACCTAAACCGAAGGCAGATGCTTAACCAGTTGAGCCACCCAGGAGCCCCTATCAAAAACTCCTTCATCAAGTCCCTTTTTCTGGAATTTGAATAGTCTGCTTTTGGTTTTTGATTGTGTTGTTTCATTGTCCCCCCTCCTCTGCAGTTTTATTATAAGTAACTCCACAGTAAACTTTTTGGTGACGAGAGCGATTTGACACTGAGGTCCACCATGTGTCCACCTTAAGTAGACAACACAGGTGGGTGAGTAGAGAACCACCACCAAGAATATCCCTTTGGCTAAAAAGCAAGAGCCCTCTTCTCTAGAAGCACAAATACTGATATAGGCCCTCAAAAAGCTAAATTCTGGGGAGCCTGGGTAGTGCAGCTGGTTAAGTGTCTGACTTTGAGGTTAGGCTCAGGTCATGACCTCAGGGTTGTGAAACTGAGCACCCCATCAGGTTCCATGATTAGCATGACTCTACCTGAGATTCTCTCTCCCTCTCACTCTGCCTTTTCCACTCATGTGTGCGCTCTCTCTCTCTCTCTCTCTAAAATAAATAAATCTTTTAAAAAAGAGTTCAAAAAATAAAAATAAAAAAGTTCAATTCTGATACCATTTCTAAATGTAGCAAAGATAACTTATGTGAGAAGAGTCTTATGACCACCAAGACTACATCAAATTAAATTCCTAACTGACTTATCACTTCTTTTAAAAGAAAACTTTTATAGCATGGGAAATAAATGCCTATTTGTAAGATATGTATGCATTATTTTACCACCAAAAATATTTTATGAATATGAAAAATATTTTTAAAAATAATGATCCAATGCTAAATATTAAAGAGACAGAACTAAATAGCCTACCTTAATAGTGTGAAAATAGTGGAAAGGCGAGTTCACCTACATTTTATTCCTTCAGTTTTCAACTCCTTTCCTTGCTTTTTTGTTTCTTATATGAGAGGGGTTTGGGAATTAGATAACTTGAGATGGAAACAAGTGAATATACCGCTTTAAGGTAAATTAGTTCTCAACAGCAAAACAAAAGCTTATTTTCTCACTTCTCTCTTGCTATCTAAAATCGATCTATAAATAGGGGCGCCTGGGTGTCTCAGTGGGTTAAGGCTTCTGCCTTCGGTTCGGATCATGACCCCAGGGTCCTGGGATGGAGCCCCCAGTCGGGCTCTCTGCTCAGCAGGGAGCCTGCTTCCTCCTCTCTGCCCACCTCTCCACCTAACTTGTGATCTCTGTCAAATAAATAAATAAAATCTTAAAAAAAATAAAATCTATCCATAAATAAATAAAATATATATACACATATATATTACATGGACAGAAACACAAAAATATTTCTATGTGTACTGAACTCACTTTGAATTTATGAAACAGCAAATTGCTTCCATGTCTCTTTCCTATAACGGGTAACTTAGTTATACAGAATAATATAAGGTATTTACTATTGTTTATTCATATTATGATTATGTCAAATACTAAAGATACTATAACAATATTCTGGGAGCTTATTTCTGGATATGTAACCACATATCACCTTTTGAACACCAGTTTGTTCTGTTTAAAGAAGAAACGAAGGGTGCCTGGGTGACTCAGTCAAATGTCTCATTCTTAATTTCAGTCAAGACCTCAGGGTTGGGGTGCCTGGGTGGCTCAATGGGTTAAAGCCTCTGCCTTTGGCTCGGGTCATGATCCCAGGGTCCTGGGATCCAGCCCCGCATTGGGCTCTCTGCTCAGCAGAGGCTGCTTCCTCATCTCTCTCTCTCTGCCTGCCTGTGATCTGTCAAATAAATAAATAAATAAAATCTTTAAAAAAAAAAAATCTCAGGGTTGTCAGATTGAGCCCCACGTGGGGCTCCTCGGTGGCAAGGAGTCTGCTTAAGATTGTATGTCTCTCTCCCTCAACCCCTCCTGGCTTCTAAAAAAAAGTGGGGTAGGTACCTGGGTGACTTAGTCAGTTAAAGCGAGACTCTTGATTTCAGCTCAGGTCACGATCTCAGGGTTGGGAGACTGAGCCCTGTCAGGTTCCATACTCAGCTGGGAGTCTGTTGGGATTCTCTCTCTCCCTCTGCCACTTCCCGAATCCCCCCCAACACAGATTCTCTCTCTCTCAAATAAATAATAAATAAACAGAAAAGGGGGGGAGGGAGTGAAGATAACACTTCAAAGAAAAAGCAAGTTGTGAAAAACACTAAGGCTGCTCCAGTGTGCTAATTTATACAGATGGAGATCCAAATTCAGGACTCTAGAGAAAGTTCTTCATTACTTGCATACAAGCAATTCAAAGACGACGTTGCTCTGTTTCTAGAGCAAAGGAGCTTCCCAATATACACCAGGCCAACAAAAGGACTACATAACTAACGCTGTGAATTTTAAAAAGCAATTTTATGTTTGGGCCACAGCTTCAATAAAATAAAACCACCTCAGAGCCTTATTACAATGAAAAATATTACAGAACGGTAAAGGAGTGGACTCTAAGGATATTTTATAGGATCCTGACATAAGTATCCTGAGAAACAAAATGCATCATTCTACCATCCTTACAGATTAGCCCAAGGCTAAGTACATTTCATCAACAAAACTAGAAATGATTCCCTCAGGCTTGTGAATTTGTCCAAGAAAAGAACCTCACCTTGGATTCATTCTCAAAGAGATTCTCAACTGTTCTGCAGCAATTCCTAAAAGTAGGCCAGTCCAAATGTAGTAGGATAAATTCCCCTAAAAAGCTCAATTTCTGATCATAGCAACAGGTGACCATTACTGTGATGCTAGAGGATAGGCACACAAATTAATTTGTATGACTTTATATACTAATTTTTTTAAATGCAAGTCTTAACACATAGGCTTTATAATCTTAGCAATAAGGAACAAAGGTTTAAAACTGTATTGTTAAATATAACATACACTGGTAATATAAAACTACCCTCAATTTTGAACAATTAAACTAGAGATTACTAAAAGTGGGGAACCATGAATACTCCCTTGTGGCTACAGACTAACCACAGCATATGGAGATATAAAGGTTATTTTAAAGGACTGTATCTGAAAAGTGTATCTTCAGAGAAATTCACATCATATGTCTCTTACCTCATAAATGTTGGGGTGCCACATTTTGGTCAAGAATCTGAAGGTAGGTGGTGAATATGGGTAGTCAATAGGAAATTTAATATGCGCCTGAAAAGAGAAAAAATGAAATGCTAATAAATCAGACTATAGGTTTTTCATCTGCTAATAATTCACCTTATTATATCCCAGTGAAACAAAACTCCTTTCTACAGAGTAGATTCTTAGTATTAACAACTGCTCATATGTATTTTGTTAGCCCCAATGCCAGAGTTATTATTAGCACATTCTTATAGCATCTCCTCAAATATTTATATGAGCTTATGTTAATCACCAAAATTCAAAAGCCATACAATTTTTAATTAAACTCATATGAGTGAAAAACAGTATCAGTACAGGTGTGTCGCACTAATTTTACTGCACTTTATCACAAAAAATAATTACCACCACCTTATGGGGTACATAATACAGAACAAAGATAATTTTAACTCACCTAACTACCACCCAGAAATAATAAAAGCTACCATTTTTTTGATCATGCATTATCCTTTATTAGCATAAATGTATTATTTGTTTCAGGGGTACAGACCTGTGATTCATCAGTCTTACACAATACATAGTGCTCACCTTAACACATACCCTCCCCAATGTCCCTCACCCAACCACACCACCTCTCCTACCCTTCTCCCTTCCAGCAACCCTCAATTTGTTTCCTGAGATAGAGTCTCTTACAATTTGTCTCCCTCTGGTTTTGTCTTGTTTCATTTTTTCCCTCTCTTCACCTATTATCTTCTGTCTTGTTTCTCAAATTCCACATATCAGTGAGATCGTATGATAACTGTCTTTCTCTGAAATGCTACTATTTTGATACAGCTCCTTCCAGCAGTTTTTTTTTTCGTGTATACATGTTTATTTCCTTACAAAACTTATTTTCAAAAATTCAAATATACTGCATTTTATACTCTTCTCCTGTCTATAATCATACATTTTCCTACAAAACAGTCTCTGAATTCATAGCTGTTAGTGACTATGTAACGTTCCATTATATGAATATATAGACAAATCATTTAAAAAAAACGATTTCTGTATTTTGAAACATTTAGGTTGTTTTCACTCTTTTGCTATTATAAATAACTGCAGTGACTGTCCTTGGCAGTATCCCATACTTCAAATACGAAAAACCCAAAAAGATCCTCATCTAACAGTGTACTAGAAGAGCCTGTGGAAGAGACAGAAAGGACAAGCTAAGAGTAAATAAGTTAAAACCAACATGGCATGTCAAGACACTTAAAATTTCTTTCTTCAATAAAAGCAATGAGAAAATTGGCAAGAATTTTAAGAATGAATTTTCAGAATGTAGAAAATAACCAAAGGTTTGTAGGAATTCAAAGAGCATCTATTTAAGAAAAAGAGCTGACCCTCAATAAGAACAGTGAAGATTGTGGTGTTTTAACTTGCCCTAGTCCCACGCCTGCCCTCCAGAGCTATGGTAACCTTAAAACTAACAAATCACATTCAAAGTGAAGACAAGCAGCCACAATGTGCTGAAATTTTTTCAAAGCCTTAATCTCCAAGAATTGTTACTTATCTGACCTTTTTAATGGTTCTCTAGAAAAATTCACTTGCAAGGTTGTCTATATTTGACCTGATCTGTAGCTTGGACGGCGTGAAAATAATTTTCTTGGGTGTGTTTGTTGACAACAATGATAGACAAATACTGAACTTCAAAGCTGCCTATTGGGCTGAACAACAGACTAATCAAAAAATTTAATAAGGGCTTTGAAAAACTCTAACAAATTCCTAAGAATCTAGAAGACTTGGCTCATGTGCAGTGCTATGCATATGCCCAGGCTATACACATGCTCGGGAAAGTCATGAGAATTCATTAGAAGGTCCAAAACTATCTTTGGCTGAACCTGAAGGATCTGCACAAGGAGGAACTAAAGGCTAAGGCCAAGTTCAAAACTGCCTAAGTGAGTATTAAGGCATGCTTCAACATGCACACACAGTGGCTCTACAATGCCCAGGGAACTTGTTGGTTCCAGGAAATCAAATCAAACTAAGGAAATCGCTGTTCAATCATTAGCTCATCACTTAGCTAACAAAGTGGAGACTTTTCAGGCCGAACAAGAATATAGACAAAACAGAATCAGGTCAGAAAACTAATTAAGCAAGGAAACAGTAACAATAAACAGCAACAAAAAAAAATTCTGTTGCCTCATTTTATTACTTAAATATCTATCTAGTTTTCAACACACTACTATAGAACATGGGAGGAAAAAAAAAAAAAACACCTTACAAACTATAGCCCATACAACAGGGTAAAAAAACCAACCAACAGAAACTGGAAGCCCACTGCTCCCTCTCCAACTGCCTTTGCTTATGTTCCCTCTCCCCTTGTGTCTCCGTCAAATAAATAAATGAAAATCTTTAAAAAAAAAAAAAAAAAGGAAAGAAAGAAAAGAAAAAAGAAAAAGAAACTGGAAGCCCAGATACTGAATTTACCAGAGAAACCCTTAAATCAGCTGAATTAAATGTTTAAAGAATTAAAGGAAACCATGGCTAAAGAACTAAGGAAGTATGAGAAAAAAGATATTTCAGCACACTGCGAAAATCAATAAAGAGAAATTACAAAAATTAAACTGAACAGTTTTTTGAGGAAAAAGATAAATATGATTTTGTGAGGTGCAAGAGTATAATAACAACAACAAAAAGCTAGATGGGCTGAACAGTAGCTCTGAATAAGATGAAAAAAGAATCTGTGAAACTGAAGGTAGGTCAATTTAGATTACTCCATCTAAAGAAATAAAACTGTGACTCAGAAACCAATATATGCATTACTGGGAATCCCAGCAGGAGAGGAAACAAATGTACCCCCCACAAAATCTGACAAAATAATGACCCCAAACATCCAAATTTAATGAAAGACATTAAGTCTCATAAACAAGAAGTTCAACAACTGGCAGTAGACTAAACTCAAAGAGATCCACATCTATATATATATCATAAACAAACTGTTGAAAGCCAAAGACCATCTTGGAAGCAGCAAGCGACACAATCAATCATGCACAAGTTATCCTCAATAAGACAGATAACTTCTAATCAGAAGCCAGAAAACAGTGCTGAAAGAACAAAATTTATCAACCAAAATTTCCAAATCCAGTAAAACTATTCCTCAAAAAATGAAGGTGAATTAAGACATTACTAGACAAATGAAAACTAAGAACTCATAATTAGCATACATTATAAATATTTTTGGTTTATAACTTTTTCTCCTGATTTAACAGACAATTACATATTGTAATAATTATAAATCTGTTGATGGGCACATAATGTATCAAGCTATACTTTGTGTGGCTAAAGGGAAGGGATCAGATCAAAGAAGCAAAATTTTCAAATTTTTATTTTTTAATTCCAGTATAATTAACATACAGTGTTATATTCATTTCAGATGTATAACACAATGATTCAACAATTCTATATATTACACAACGCTCATCACAAGAAGTATATATACTCTTAATTCCCTTCACCTTATTTCACCCAACCACGCCCACCTCAGGTAACCACCAGTTTGTTCTCTATATTTAAAAGCCTACTTTGTTTCTTAAATTCCACATATGAGTTAAATCACATGGTATTTGTCTTTCTTTGACTTATTTCACTTAGCATTATACCCTCTAGATCAATCCATGTTGTTACAAATGGCAAGTTTCATGCTTTCTTATGGTTAAGTAATATTCCATTTGTGTGTGCGCACACACCCCACATTTTTTGTGCACATGTATATGTATATACACACATTCTCTCTCTTTTTAAAAGATTTTTATTTATTTCTTTGGAAGAGAGAGAGAGCACGCTGGAGAGAAAGGCAGAGGGAGGGAGAAGCAGGCTCCCGGCTGAGCAGGGAGGACCCTGGGATCATGACCTGAGCCAAAGGCAGATGCTTAACCAATTGAGCCACCCAAGCACCACACCCCATACTCTCTAATATCCATTCATCTTGGATGGACACATGGGTTGCTTCCACATATGGCTACTGTAAATAATACTGCAATAAACCCAGGGGTATATATTTTTTTCTGAGTTAGTGTTCTCATAGTCTTTGGGTAAATACCCAGTGGAGGAATTACAGGATCATATGGTGATAAAATAGAATATATCTGGGGCACCTGGGCGGCTCAGTCGTTAATCATCTGCCTTTGGCTCAGGTCATGATCCTAGGATCCTGGGATCAAACCCCATATCTAGTTCCCTGCTCAGCAGGGAGCAGGCTTCTTCTCTCACTCCCCCTCCTTGTGTTCCTTCACTCACTGTATCTCTCTCTGTCAAACAAATAAAATCTTAAAGAAGAAAAAAAAAGATTTTTTAATTTATTTGACAGAGAGAGAGAGAGAGAGAGAGCACAAGCAGGGGGAGAGGGAGAAGTAGGCTCTCTGCTCAGCAGAAACGTGGGGCTCAATCCCAGGACCTTGAGACCATGATCTGAGCCAAAAGGCAGACAGAGGCCTAACCAACTGAGCCACCCAGGTGCCCCATTTTTAATTTTTTAAGGAACCTCCACAGTGTTTTCCACAGTGGCTGCACCAGTTTGCATTCCCATCAACAGTGCACAAAGATTCCTTTTTCTCTATAACCTCTCCAACACTTGTTCTTTCTTGTGTCTTTGATTTTAGTCATTTTGACAGGGGTGAGGTGATATTTCATTGTGGTTTTGGTTTGCATTTCCCTGATGATTAGTGATGCTGAACATCTTTTCATGTTCTGTTGGCCAACTTTAAGTCTAGAAGCAAAATTTTTGTATACTATTGAAATTAAGATGGTGTTACGTGATCTACTATAGTTACAAGATGTTGATTGCAGTCCCTAGGACAATCACGAGAGAATAACTCAAAAATTGAATACCCCTTCACGATTTAAAACACCCAAAAAGGGAATACAAGGTGAATTCCTCAATTTGATGAAGAATGTTGATTTTAAAAACCCTAACGTACTTAACAGTGAAAGACTGAATGCTTTTCTCCTAATTTCAGTAACAAGACATGGATGTCTGTTCTCTTCTGTACTTCTATTCAAAACTACACTGAAGATACTAAGACAACTGAGCAAGGGAATGAAACAAAAGGCATCTTGGTCGGAAAGAAAGTAAAGTTACATGTATTTGCAGATGACGTGATCTTGTATATAAAATATTCAAACAGGGCGCCTGGGTGACTCAGTTGGTTGAGCGACTGACTTCGGCTCAAGTCATGATCCCGGACTTCCAGGATCGAGTCCCGTATCGGGCTCCCAGCTCCTTGGGGAGTCTGCTTCTCCCTCTGACCTTCTCCTCTCTCATGCTCTCTCTCACTCATTCTCTCTCAAATAAATAAATAAAATCTTTAAAAAAAAAATTCAAACAAATCCACTCAAAGTTATTAGAACAAGTTAACAAGTTAAGCAAGGTTGCAAGATAAAGGATCAATAGACCAGTATCAATTATATTTCTATATGGTAGCATTTAAATAAACTGAAAAGAAATGAAGAAAATACTATATACAATAGCATCAAAAACAATACTTTAAAAAAATTTAACGAAAGTGGCACAAAACCTATACTCTGTGAAATACAAAACACTGTTGAAAGAAATTAAAGACCCAAACAAATGGAAAGAGACTGCGTATTCATGGATTGCAAGACTTTAATACTATTAAGATAGCAATCCTCCCCAAACTGATCTTCAGATTCAACATGATTTAATGGAAATTCCAGCTTCCTTCCTTATAGAAATGGAAAAGCTGGTACTAAAATTCATGTAAGGTGGTAATTCAGGGGACCCAGAATAGTCCAAACAGTCTTAAAAAAGAACAAATTTGTACAAGAAGAAAAAAGAGGAAGAGACTGAAAAACGCTTGTGGTAAGTTCACAATCCAGAGGCAAAGGCTCACTGAAAGACTGAGCCCTAAACACAGGAGTAGAGAATGCTCTCCTCTCCCCTAACACCTTACCACTGTATTACTAAGACCTATTTACAGAGTTCCTTATATCCGGGTATATCATATCCAGCTATCAAAAAAAAAAAAAAAAAATCACAAGGCATACAAGAAAGAGATATAAGGAATAAATAGAATAATCACAACCAAAACTATGGCACATATTTTGGAATTATCAGACTGGGAATTTAAAACTGATTAACATTCTAAAGATTTTAATGAATTAGGTAGGTAGCATACAAAAACAGCCAGCCAATGTAAGCAGAGAGTTGGAAGTCCTAAGAAAAAACTAAAGAGAAATGTTAGACATTAAAAAACACTGTAACAAAAATGAAGAATGCCTCTGATGAGCTTATTAAGACAGGACACAGCTGAGGAAAGAATCTCTGGGCTAGAGGTTATATCAAAAGAATTCATGAAAACTGAAAAGCAGAGAGATCAAAGACTGAAAAAACCAGAATATCCCAGGACTGTGGGACAACTTCAAAAAGGTGTAACATATATGAAATAGGAATATGAGAAGGAACAAAAGACACACACCATAAAGAAAATGAAATGAAAACAAAACAAAACAAAACCCACCCACAGAATGAGAAAAAATATGTTCCAATTATTTTTCTGGTAAGGGATACGTATCTGGAATATGCAAGGAATGTTTATAATTACAGGCGCCTGGGTGGCACAATCAGCTAAGCATCCAACTCTTGATTTCGGCTTAGGTCATGATCTCAGGCTCATGGGATTGAGCCTTGCATCTGGCTGTGCACTCAACAGGGGTCTGCTTGGGACTCTTTCTCCTTCTGCCACCCCCGCCTCCAACCCGGCTCCACACTGGCTCACCCTCTCTCTTTAAAAATCTTTAAATTAGAGGCATTAAGTCATCAAGCATCTGCCTTCCACTCAAGTCATGATCCCAGGGTCTGGTATCAAGCCCTGCATCAGGCTCCCTGCTCAGTGGGAAGCCTACTTCTCCCAATCCCACTCCCTCTGCTGCGTTCCCTCTCTTGCTCTCTCTCTCTTTCTCTAATAAATAAATAAATCCTTTTTTAAAAATTTTTTAAATTTGAAGAAAAAAAATGTTTACAACTAAACAATAAAGAGGAATACAGGTATCCTTTGCTTTTCCAGAAGTTCAGATCACACCACTTTTCTTTCATAAAAGAACATTAGTATCTGTTGTCACTAACAGAAAAAAAAAATGTATTGAAGAGGATTTTCACTTCTGTGAAAGAAACACAAAAAGTGAAAATGGAATTCAATGTTTGTTTTGCAGCAAGCTGTTAATAGAAGCAGTGTACATACACCCTGAGCAACAAATGTAGCACTGCCAAGCTCCTTCGGCAACTCACCGCCATAGCTTTGAACTGTCTGTGAGCATCTGAGCTTTGCCTGGATTTCTTTTGTATATCTGTTAGCAAGATATGCCCTAAGGTATTAGAAAAGCCTAACAAGTTATGTTTTGGGTTGAGGAACACTCAAATTTTTTATAAGCCAAACATTCTGGCTTATAAAGTTTTTTCTTAAGATTTTATTTATTATTTGACAGAGAGTACAAGCAGGGGAGCAGCAGAGGGAGAGGGGGAAGCAGGCTCCCCTCTGAGCAGGGAAGCCTGATGTGGAGCTTGATCCCAGGACCCTGAATCGTGACCTGAGCTGAAGGCAGATGCTTAAGTGACTGAGCCACCTAGGCACCCCTTACAAAAGTTTTCATAGGAACACTCTACTTTCAAAGAACAAGGGGAACCTGTAACTCAATTGAAAAAAAACAGGCAAAGCATGTGAATAAACATTTCCCAGAAAAGATAAACAAATGGCCAACAAGCACAAGAAAAGATGCTCAACATCATTAGCCTCGGGGAAATGCATATCAAAAGCATAATGAGATACCACTTCAAATCCACTAAGATGGGTATAAAGACACAGCAAAAACAGGTTTTTTTTTTTTAATTTTTAACTTATTTATTTGACAGTGAGAGATCACAAGTAGGCAGAGAGGCAGGCAGAGAGAGAGGAGGAAGCAGGCTCCCCGCTGAGCAGAGAGCCCGATGTGGGGCTTGATCCCAGGATCCCGGGATCCCGGGATCATGAACTGAGCCAAAGGTAGAGGCTTTAACCCACTGAGCCACCCAGGCGCCCCAGCAAAAACAGTTCTGAGAGAGAAGTTTATAGCAATACAGACTTATCTCAAGAAACGAGAAAAATCTCAAATAAACAATCTAGACTTCCACCTAAAGGAACTAGAAACAAAAGAATAAACAAACCCGAGGTTAGTAAAAGGAAGGAAATAATAAAGATCAGAGTGCAAGAAAGTAAAATACAGACTAAAAAACAATAAAAAAGACCAATGAAACTAAGAGCTTATTCTTTGAAAAGATGAACACAATTGATAAACCGCTAGCCAGATTCATCAAAAAGAGAAAAAGCACAAATAAATTCAGAAATGAAAGGGAAGTTATAACCAATACCACAGAAAGCCAATCTTAAGAGACTACTATAAATGGTTATATGCCAACAAACTGGGTAACCTAAAAGGAATGGATAAATTCCTAGAAACATACAATCTTCCAAAACTAAATCAGGAAGAAACAGAAAATCTGAACAGGGGCGTGTAGGTGGCTCAGTTGTTATTAAGCGGAAACCTTCAGCTCAGGTCATGATCCCAGGGTCCTGGGATTGAGCCCTGCATTGGGCTTCCTGCTTGATGGGGAGCCTGCTTCTCCCTCTGCCTGCTGCTTCCTCTATTTGTGCTCTCTCTGTCAAATAAATAAATAAAATCTTTTAAAGAAAGAAAAAATGTGAACAGACCCATTACTAGTAATGAAATTGAATCAGTTATCAAAAAATTACCAAAAAATAAATGTCTAGGACCAGGTGGATTCACAGGCAAATTCTACCAAACATTTTAGAGTTAATACCTACTCTCTTCAAACTATTCCAAAAATAGAAGGAAAGCTTCCAAATACATTCTACAAGGCCAGAATTATCCCGATACCAAAACCAGACAGAAACAGCACAAAAAAAAAAAAGAGAAAATTATAGGTCAATATCCCTGACAAACATAGATGCAAAGACCTGCAATAAAATGTTAGCAAAGCAAATTCAACAATACATTGAAGGGATCATATACACCATGATCAATGTGGATTTATTGGGGGGATGCAAGGATGATTAAAATCTGCAAATCAAGCAACAAGGATACACATTAACAAAATGAAGGACAAATGATATATTCATTTCAAAAGATGCAGAAAAAGCATTTCATAAAATTCAACACCCATTTATGATAAAAACTCTTAACCAAGTGAGTAGAGAGAGAACACATCACAACATAATAAAGGCCATATGTAACAAAGCCACAGGTAACATCATAGTTAATTCTGAAAAGCTGGAAACTTTTCCTCTAGGATGAGAAACAAGAAAAGAATGCCCACTCTTGACACTTCTATTCAACATAGTATTGGAGGTTGTATCCACATCAATAGGAAAGGAAAAAGGAAAGGAAAAGGAAAAGGGAAAGAGAGAGATGCCTGGCTCGGGTCATAATCCCAGGGTCCTGGGATCGAGTTCCACACTGGGCTTCTTGCTCAGAGGGGAGCCTGCTTCTTCCTCCACCTGCCGCTACCCCTGCTTGTTCTCGTGCTCACTCACTTGCTCACTCTCTCTGTGACAAATAAAATCTTAAAAAAAAAAAAAAAAAAAGAGAGAGAGAGAGAGGGACAAAGAGAAAGAGGGGGGGAGGGAAGGATAAAAGGAGGAAGGGGAGGACATCCAAATTGGAAAAGAAGTAAAATTGTCATTATTTGCAGATAACATGATACCATATACAGAAAACCCTAAAGACTCCACCAAAAAAACCTATCAGAATCAATTCAGTAAAGTTGCAATATAAAATTAATATACACAAATCAGTTACAGTTCTATATGCTAATGAACTATCAGAAAAGAAACTAAGAAAATGGAAAACCATTCCATGCTCATGGATTGGAAGAACAAATGTTATTTGCTACATAGAGCAATCTATACATTCAATGTAATCCCTATCAAAATACCGTCCACTTTTCTCACAGCAGTGGAACAAATAATCCTAAAATTTGTATGGAACCAGAAAAGACCCTGAATGGCCAAAGGAATGTTGAAAAAGAAAACCAAAGCTGGTGGCATCACAATCACAGATTTTAAACCCTATTACAAAGCTGTAATCAAGACAGTATGGTAGTGGCACAAAAACAGACACAAAGATCAATGGAACAGAACAGAGAACCCAGAAATGGACCCTCAACTCTATGGTCAACTATTCTTTGACGAAGCTAGAAAGAATATCCAGTATTGGGGGGAGTCTCTTCAACAAATGGGTGCTGGGAAAAGTGGACAGCCACATGCAGAGGAATGAAGCTGGACCATTTTCTTACACCATACACAAAACAGATTCAAAATGGATGAAAGACCTAAATGTGAGATAGGAAGCCATCAAAATCCTTGAGAACAGAGGAAGCAACCTCTTCAACCTTGCATGCAATTTCTTGCTAGACATGTCTCCAAAGGCAAGGGAAACAAAGGCAAAATGAACTATTGAGATTTTGGCAAGTTAAAAGCTTTTGCACAAACTCAACAAAACCAAAAGGAGAAGATACTGGAAACTGACATATTTGATAAAGGGTTAGTATCCAAAATCTATCAAGAACTTATCATTCTCAACACCCAAAGAACAAATAATCCGCTTAAGAAATGAGCAGAAGACATGAACAGACATTTCTGCAAAGACATCCAAATGGCCAACAGACACATGAAAAAATGCTCAACATCAGTCGGCATCAGGGAATACAAATCAAAGCCACAATGGGATACTACCCTCACCCAGTCAGAATGGCTAAAATTAACAAGTCAGGGGTGCCTGGGTGGCTCAGTGGGTTAAGGCCTCTGCCTTCAGCTCAGGTCATGATCCTGGGGTCCTGGTATCGAGCCGCACATCGGGCTCTCCGTTCAGCAGGGAGCCTGCTTCCTCCTCTCTCTGCCTGCCTCTCTGCCTGCTTGTGATCTCTCTCTCTCTCTCTCTGTCAAATAAATAAATAAATAAAATCTTTTTAAAAAAATAAATAAAAATAGGGGCGCCTGGGTGGCTCAGTGGGTTAAAGCCCCTGCCTTCGGCTCGGGTCATGATCCCAGGGTCCTGGGATCAAGCCCTGCGTCGGGCTCTCTATTTCACAGGGAGCCCGCTTCCTCCCCTCTCTCTCTCTGCCTGCCTCTCTGCCTACTTGTGATATCTCTCTCTCTGTCAAATAAATAAAATCTCTAAAAATAAATAAATAAATAAATAAATAAATAAAAATTAAATTAAATTAAATTAACAAGTCAGGAAACAATAGATGTTGGCCAGGATGTAGAGAAAGAGGAACCCTCTTACAGTGTTGGTGGGAACACAAGCTGGTGCAGCCACTCTGGAGAACAGTATGGAGGTTCCTCAAAAGGTTGACAACAGAGCTACCTTACGACTCAGCAATCACACTACTTGGTATTTACCCTAAAGATACAAATGTAGTGATCCGAAGGGGCATGTGCAGCCCAATGTTCACAGCAGCAATGTCCACAATAGCCAAACTATAGAAAGAGCCCAGATGTCCATCAACAGATAAATGGATAAGAAAGATGTGGGGGGGGTGTGTGGGGGGGGGTGTATACATACACACATACAATGGAATACTACTCAGCCATCAAAGATACGACGTGGAAAATTAAAAAAAAAAAACACGACATGGATAGAATTAGAGGGTGTTATGCTAAGCAAAATAAACCAATCAGAGAAAGACAATTATCACAGATCTCGCTGATATGTGGAATTCAGAAAACAAAACAGAAGATCATAGGTGAAGAGATGAAAAAAATAAAAGACAACTCTATCAGAGGGAGACAAACTGTAAGAGACTCTTAACCACAGGAAACAAACTGAGGGTTGCTGGAGGAGGAGTGGGAGGGATGGGGTAACTGGGTGATGGGACAGTGAGGAGGGCAAGCGATGTAAAGAGCACTGGGTATTATATAGACTGATGAATTACTAACCTCTATCTCTGAAACAAATAATACATTATATGTTAATATTATTATTAATATCATTATATGAATTTAAATAAAAAAAATTTAAAAAAGGAAACCAAGAAAAGCAATCCTATTCACAACTGTATCAAAAAGAATAAAATACCTCGGAATAAATTTAACCAAGGAGGTGAAAGACCTGTACTCTGAAAACTCTAAGAAAAACACTGATGAAAGAAACTGGAGAGGACACAAACAAATGGAAATATATACTATGCTCATGGAAGAATACAGTTAAGACGTCCATAGTCCCAAAGCAATCTACAGATTCAACCCAATTCTTATCAAAGTACCAATGGCACTTTTGACAGAATTAGAATAATCTGAAAATTTCTATGAAACCACAAAAGACCCTGAAAAGCCCAAGCCATCTTGAGAAAGAACAACAAAGCCGGAAGCATCACATACTACCTAATTTCAAACTACACGAAAATAAAAGGTATAGTAACCAAAATAGTATGGTACTAACACAAGTGCAGACACACAAATCAGTAGAACAGTCGAGAAATAAACTCACACTTATATGGTGTATAAGTGTTTAAGGTTAAATTATAAACTTATACAGTTAATTAATCTTTGACAAGGCAAGAATATACAATGAGGAACAGTCTCTTCAATAAATGGTGCTGGCAAAACTGGACAACTACATGCAAAAAAATGAAATTACCACCTTCTTTTACCATATTACAAAAAAAAACCTCAAAGAGAATAAAAAGTTAAATGTTTTTAAGAATAGAAACCTAATGTGCAATAAATAAATTAATTAATTAAAAAAAAAAAGAAACCTAATGTGCTATGTTGAGTGCTGTGAAGTGTGTAAGCCTGACAATTCATAGACCTGTACCCCTGGGGCTAATAATACATTATATGTTAATAAAAAAATTAAAAAAAAAAAAAAAAGAATGGAAACCTAAAACTCCTAGAAGTTCTAGAAAACTTAGGCAGTAAACTCTTATACATCTCTCTGAGCAATATTTTGGGGGGGGATCAATCTTCTCAGGAAAGGAAAACAAAAGCAAAAATAAGCAAATGAGGCTAAACTAAAAAGCTTTCACATAGTTAAAGAAACAAAACAAACAGGTAACCTACCAAACAGAAGAATGTATTTGCAAGTGGTATAAAAGGGTAATATCCAAAATAAAGAACTCACACAACTCATTATCAAAAAAAAGCAAACAATCTAATTAAAAAATGGGCAGAGGACAGGGAACACACATTTCTCCAAAGACATACAGATGGCCAACAGACACATGAAAAGTCAACATCACTAATCATCAGGGAAATGCAAATCAAGCCCACAAAGAGATTATCACCTCATACTTGTCAGAATGACCAACATCAAAAAGAAAAATAACAAGTGTTGGTAAGGATATGGAGAAAAGGGAACCCTTGGCCACTCTTGGTGGAATGCAAAATGGTGCAGCCACTATGGAAAACAGTATGAAGGTCCCTCAAAAAATTAAAAATAGAACTACTATATGATCAAGCAATCCCACTTCTGGGTATTTATCTGAAGAAAATGAAAATACTAATTCAAAAAGGTATATGCACACCCATGTTCACTGCAGCATTATTTACAAAAGCCAAGATACAGAAGCAACTTAAGTGTCTTTAGACAGATGAATGGATAAAGAAGATGTGGTATATATATACACAATGAAGAATTACTCAACTATAAAAAAAGGAACGAAATCTTGCCATTTGCAACAACATGGACAATACCTAAAAGGTATTATGCTAATTGAAATAAGTCAGGCAAAGAAAGGCAAATACTGAATTATTTCACTTACATGTGGAATCTAAAAAACAAAAGAGAGACAAACAGATTCATAAAGAAAAAGAACCTACTGGTTGTCAGAAGGGAAGGAGGCAGCAGACAACATAGGGGAAATGGATTAAAAGAACAAATCTCCAGTTAAAAATAAATAAGACAGGGACACCAGGGTGGCTCAGTCATTAAGTGTCTGCCTTCGGGTCAGGTTATGATCCCAGGGTCCTGGGATCAAGCCCCACATTGGACTCCCTGCTCAGCAGGAAGCCTGCTTCTCCCTCTCCCACTACCCTGCTTGTATTCCCTCTCTCGCTGTGTATCTCGAGATCTCTCTCTCTCTCTCTGTCAAGTGAATAAATAAAATCTTAATAAATAAACTAAATTAAATAAATAAGACATGGGGGTACAATGTACAACATAGGGAATACAGTTAATAATACTGTAACACTTGTACAGTAACAGATCGTAGCTGGACTTATTGTGGTTATCACTTTGTAATGTATATAGATGTTGAATCCCTACCTTGTACAGATGAAACTAATACAATATTGTACTCAATGATAATAATTTAAAATAAAAGGTGGGGGCGCCTGGGTGGCTCAGTGGGTTAAAGCCTCTGCCTTCGGCTCAGGTCATGGTCCCAGGGCCCTGGGATCGAGCCCTGCATCGGGCTCTCTGCTCACCGGGGAGCCTGCTTCCTCCTCTCTTCTCTGCCTGCCTCTCTGCCTACTTGTGATCTCTGTCAAGTAAATAAATTAAAAATCTTTTAAAAAAAATAATAAATTAAATAAAATAAAAGGTGAATGCCCTCAATTCAATGATGTAAACTTCTGCTTAACAAAATTTAGAAAACTAAGAAATTAAACCAAATGTTAGCAGAAAAAAACTGAATTAAGATAAAAGTGGAACTCACTGGAATTGAAAAACATGAAAACAACCAGAGACATTAATAGAACCAGAAGCTAGATCTCTGAAAGGTCAAGAAAACTGACAAATCCCTAGCCAAACCAATAAAAAATAGAGTGTATAAATACGAGTATTAAGACCAGAACAGGTGACAGCACTACTAATCCTACCAATATTAAAAGAATGATGAGAAAATATTACATATAACTTTATGCTCACAAAATTCAACAAATTCTATGAAATAAACAAATAATTCAAAAACACAAAGTACCAAACCTACTTAAGATGAAATATATAACCTGAATGGTCCCATACCTATTAAGAAATTGAATTCTGGGGTACCTGACTGGCTCAGTTGGTGGAGTATATGACTCTTGATCACAGGTTTGTGGGTTTAAGCCCCACACTGGGTGCAAAAATTACTTAAAAATAAAATCTTTTTAAAATTTTAATTTTATTTAAGTCTTTACAGAAAGAAGTCTCCTGAGCCAGACAGCATTAATGGCAAATTCTATCTAGTATTTAAGGAAGCAATAACACTAATTTAAATAAATTCTTATAGGAAATGCAATAAGAGGAAATAATTTCCAATTCATCCTATGAGACTAGCAGATACAGAATATCTGTCTGATACAGAAACCAGACAAACACATTTTAAAAAAATAAACTACAAACCAATATCCTTTATGAACAAAGATATAAAAAACCTCAACAAAGTACTTACAAATGGAATCCAGCAATATATTAAAAAGAATAATAAATCATGACCACGTGTGTCTTATCACAGAAATTCAAGACTGGTTCAACATTTTATTATTTTTTTAAAAGATTTTATTTATTTATTTGACAGAGATCACAAGTAGGCAGAGAGGCAGGCAGAGAGAGAGAGGAGAAAGCAGGCTCCCCGGTGAGCAGAGAGCCCGATGCGGGGCTCGATCCCAGGACCCTGGGACCATGACCTGAGCCGAAGGCAGAGGCTTTAACCCACTGAGCCACCCAGGCGCCCCTGGTTCAACATTTTAAAATCGTAAATCATTTTACACTGTGTAAAATGTCTAATTTAACAGATTAAGCAAGAAAAAACACAGGATCATCTCAACGGGGGCAGGCAAAGCATATGAAAAAGTAAACACTTAATTCACGATTAAAAAAAAAAAAAACAAAACCTGTTGGCAACATAGGAATATGGTATTTCTTTTTTTTTTTTTTTTTTAAATATTTTGTTTTTGTTTTTTTAAAGATTTTATTTATTTATTTGACAGAGAGCACAAGTAGGCAGAGAGGCAGGCAGAGAGAGAGGAGGAGAAAGCAGGCTCCCTGCTGAGCAGAGAACCCGATGCGGGGCTCCATCCCAGGACCCTGGGATCATGACCTGAGCCGAAAGCAGAGGCTTTAACCCACTGAGCCACCCAGGTGCCCCGGAATATGGTATTTCTTTAACCGGATAAAGGTTATCTACAAAACCCTACAGCTAACATTACACCTAATGGTGAAGACTGAATGCGCCCCCAAGGATGTCTACTCCTATCACTCTTGTTCAACAATGAAATGAGGTCTTAGCCCATGCAATAAAGAAAGGAAATAAAGGACATACAGATTACAAATGAAGAGCTAAAACCATCTCTATTCATAGATGACAACTATCTATGAAGAAAATGCCAAAGAATTTATAAAAAAGCTCCTAGAGCAAATATATGAGTTTAGGAAGGCAGCAGGATGCAGTGTTAATAATATACAAAAATAACTATTTCGATATACTTGCAATGAACAACTGCAATTAACAATAAAGTAACACAGCACTTTGAAACAATAAAATACCTCAAACAATATATGATACTATATATGAAAGCTTTACAAATTATAAATACCACAAAAACAAGTTCTTAAAATGTTTCCTATAAATGCCTTAAGGAATTCTTGGTCAAAAATTTTTAGCATATATATACAAGAAAGATAAGCCAAGGTGCTTGGGTAACCCATTTTCCTGCAGCTCTGTCTACATAACCAGAATCCCAGATAACATTTATAGCAAAACTTACTATTTGCTTTTAAATTTAGCAGGCCAACCAAAGAGACTTAAAAATAGAGTAAAATCTTCCCAAAATGCTAAGTGGGGTCCAAAAATTTCAAGTGCTCTTTTACTAGGAGTTCATTAGAAGACCAAGGAGCTGGGCACCTGGGTGGTGCCATTAGGCCTCTACCTGAGGCTTGGGTCATGATCTACAGGTCGTAGGATCAAGTCCCGCACAGGGCAATAAGTAAATCTAAAAAAAAAAAAAAAAAAAAAAAAAGACCAACGAGCCAATTGCCAATACATTTTGCCCAAATTTGTATTACTGAATGGTTTTTCACTCTGTAACAGGACAAGTTATATCACCTGTTCTCAGTGCTACTGAAATACTAAACTTGAGCTTAAACTTAGAATCAGCAATTAAATGAGAATTAAAATTCTTTTTTTTTTAAAGATTTTATTTATTTATTTGACAGGCAGAGATTATAAGTAGGCAGAGAGGCAGGCAGAGAGAGAGAGAGGAGGAAGCAGGCTCCCTGCTGAGCAGAGAGCCCGATGTGGGGCTCAATCCCAGGACCCTGGGATCATGACCCAAGCAGAAGGCAGAGGCTTTAACCCACTGAGCCACCCAGGTGCCCTGAGAATTAAAATTCTTACATTGAAGCACTGAAGTAGCAAAAATAAGTATAGAAATCTAGATGCTTCTCCCTGGCTATTTTGTATTATATGCTTTTTAAATTTTTCTATTTGTTTTGATCCTAGAGCTCAGCATTCATGAATGAGCAAAACAGGGCTAAATAAAACCCTTTCTGATTAGCTCTGAAATCTTAAGGAAGCAAAGTAGTTAAATTAGTTACACAGTCATGAATTCCTGGTACTTGAGAGAAGAGAATAGATACAGATGTTCACAACTGCTTCCTTTACAGAACAGTCTCCACAGACAAGCATAAAAGGTATGGTGTGAAGGGGGGCAGTTGATCACTCTTAAGTTGTTTCTATTCTCTACCTTAAACATTTTCTGTGCCTAAAGATTCCTAAGATCCAAGGTCAGGAAAATTCTGGAATATTCACTGGGACTCAAAAAGATAATGTTTAGGATATTCTCAAACTACAGCTAAGAAGTATTAAATAAGAAATCATGTGCTGGTTTCCAAATGACCAAGCAGCAGTAGGTGAGCAAAAACAAACAAACATACATATATCTTGGACTGCCTCCCACCAAAAGTAGTAAGATCCCAAATGGGTTCTTGAAAGTTAAAATGTAAATAAGCCTATTTTCCCATTATTCATTCAAAATCTTATTCAGCATTTTCAGGTTGGATACTGAGGACATAAAGGTGAAAATAATCTCACCCACACCCCACCCCAAAATCCTTCTAAGAAAGAATCATGTTATAACACTTAACAATATGTTATTTTTTTTTTAAAGATTTTATTTATTTATTTGACAGAGAGAGAGAGATCGCAAGTAGGCAGAGAGGTGGGCAGAGAGAGGGGAGGAAGCAGGCTCCGCAGGGCTCCAGACGCCCCAACAATATGTTTTCATGTAAAGAAAAGTGATTTAGTCTGCTGAGCAAAAACAGGAAAGACTTCATTTGTTCAACATTTACTGAGTGCTGCTATGTACTGGTACTGGGGTTAGGTGTTGCCTGAGTAGTTCTCTGGTAGATACAAGCAGAGGAAAAAGCCTGAATAAATGTGGTGCAAAGAGTGACAGCTAAGGATATGAGGATATAGATCGGGTATGGGTAGTGGGATGCATGGTGGTAAGTACAAGAGATAAAACAAGACTGAATGAAGATAGGTTGAAGCCTTGTTTAGGTGGTAAGAGTAGATATATAATAGTAGTAGACAACAGAGAATAGTATTTAATTTAAAAAAATAACAGCAAGATGTATATTTTAGAAAAACGACTCTGAAAAGCACTGAAAAGGTAGGCTGGACAGAATAAAAGAGGTAAGTTAGAAGACTTTTCCTATCTTGTCCATTTATTTTTTTTTAATATTTTATTTATTTATTTGAGAGAGAGAGGGAGAGATCATGAGCAGAGAGGAATTACAGAGGGACAGGCAGACTCCCCACCAAGCAGGGAGTCGGATGTAGGACTTGATCCCAGGATGGCGGGATCGTGACCTGAGCCAAGGGAACTAACTGAGCCACCCAGAGGCCCTCTTATCTTGTCCATTTAATCAATCTCATCTCCAAAATCTGTTTGTACTTTAGAAAGTTTTACTAATGATTATATAGCTATATAATCAATATCTGGATAAGACTGTGAAAATTCCATTAATAAGCTGGGAATTTCACAGTAAGTTGAAAATGTAACCTCCTCTATCACATTTCTATGGGGGAAATTAGATCGTCCTTTCTAGAAACAAATAATCAATAAAATTTAAAACTGTCCATGCAGCCAAATGTTTCAGTCTCCCAGAATGTCTTCCTAGACTATTAAATATATTAAAAGAAATTTTTGCAGAGTAACTAGGTATAGTTGCATGAAAAAAATTTTTAAATTTTATTTATTTGAGAGAGTGAGCAAGAGAGACCATGAAAGGGGATTGATGGTAGGGGCAGGGAGAGAGGGAGAAGCAGACTCCTACTGAGCGAGGAGCCCAGCATGGGACTCAATCCCTGGACCCCGAGATCATGACCTGAGCATCATCCAGGCATCCCCAGTTGCATGAAAATTTATAAAGAACATATGATATGCAACAATATGAAAAGCAGCATGGAAGGGGAGCCTGGGTGGCTCAGTCAGATGAGAGTCTGACTCTCGGTTTCAGCTCAAGTCTTGATCTCAGGGTCATGAGTTCAGGTCCCTTGTTGGGCTCCAAACTGGATGTGGAGCCTACTTAAAAAAAAAAAAAAAAAAAAAAAGCAGCACAGAAGAGTGATGGTTAAGGATATCCACTCAAGAAGCTAGACTATCTGGGTTTGACTCCCAACTCTGCCACTCATGAGCTATTATCTCAAGCAAGACAATTAACTTGTGTCTGTTTCCTCATCTGCAGAATAAGGTTTATAGCACTTATTAAACAGCTTGGTTTGAGGATTCAATGAGTTAATGGTTGTAAAATGCATTAGGACGGTGGCTAAAACATAAAGATATTTAAGAGTTTTGTGGACTGAATATTATGGGATTACTAACTTTTTCAGCTATAATAACAGTATTAAGATTACTTTTTAAAAGGGAACCTTTATATCTTAGAAATACATGCTGAAATATTCAAAAAAGAAACACTGTCTGAAATCAATGACAAAATAATGGGAAGGAGTGGATAAGGTACATATAAAATAAGATTTGCTGTAAGTTAATTATGGAAACTGAGTAATGGATATACAGGAGTTTATTATACTCCTATTTCTACTTTCATATTATAGAAAATTGCAAACCTACAAAAAGCTTTAAAAAAATGGATGACTAATACACAATTATTTTTTAAAAGCATTAGGGTTCTTTGCATAACCAGTATAATCATACCATTATAATAGCAATACATACCACTACTAACTAAATGAACTGGTAGAACTTGGCAACGTGATTATAAAGTTCACGTAAAAGAGAAAATGTATGAAAATAACACTGTTTCAGACAAAAGCCAGTAACGAGGGGCGCCTGGGTGGCTCAGTGGGTTAAAGCCTCTGCCTTCCGCTCTGGTCGTAATCCCAGAGTCCTGGGATAGAGCCCCGCATCAGGCTCTCTGCTCAGCAGGGAGCCTGCGTCCCTTCCTTTCTCTCTGCCTGCCTCTCTGCCTACTTGTGATCTCTGTCAAATAAGTAAATAAGATCTTAAAAAAAAAAAAAAAAAGCCAGTAATGATGGGACTACGCCCCTCCAGACAGAAAAGCAACCTAAAAAGCTGTAATAATTAAAAGAGGAAATGAATCAGGTCAATTATATAGACTGGAGTTATTAAGAGAATAATAAAGACAACAAAAGTAGGAAAAGGATTCAACACAGTAAAGTTGGGGAAAATGACTCTCCCTTTAATGAAGGGATGAAGGTGCTTACAGGCACTGCAATTGAAAATCAGACTTCAGTTTCAAAGAGAGAAAGATCAAACCTTATCTTTTTTTATTATCATTTTTTCAAGATTTTATTTATTTGAGAGAGAGAGCATACAAGCAGGGGGAGCAGCAGAGGGAAAGGGAGAAGCAGACTCCCCTGAGCAGGGAGCCCAACACTGCGCTCAATCCCAGCACCCTGGGATCATGACCCGAGCCAAAGACAGAGGCTGAATCAACTGAGCCAATCCAGGTGCCCCCAAACCTTAGCTTTAGGAAGAATCAACAACACTGTTAAAGATCTGGACAATCCTTGATCTCACCAAGAATAAAAAGTTCATATACCAGTAGCAAAAGACTGATTATTCTGTAGCCATACTAAAACAGCCCCTAGACAGTTTTAAATTGTTTAATCAATACCTGACAGTTGTACAGGTATAGAACAACAAGAAGTAATTTTAAACCCAGATAAAAACAACTTGTCTTGGGGCACCTGGGTGGCTCCGTGGGTTAAAGCCTCTGCCTTCCGCTCAGGTCATGATCCCGGGGTCCTGGGATCGAGCCCCGCATCTGGCTCTCTGCTCCGCGGGGAGCCTGCTTCCCCCCCCCCCCCGCCTGCCTCTCTGCCTACTTGTGATCTCTGTCAAATAAATAAATTAAAAAAAAAATCTAAAAAAAAAAAAAAACAACTTGTCTTGGTGACTATGATTTTACAAGCCAACCTGTCAGTGACAGGCCTTTGCTTCTGAAAGCCAGCCAACGGGGCACACTTCAACAAATACACTTCAGAATACCAACCAATCATTAACTGTCTTAACCAACTAATCTTCTTCCACTGTTGATGCCAACCCACCATGGCTGCAAAAAAATAAACTAAGCCCTAAACTTTATACTTCTCAAAACCATGTAAGTTATCAGTAGTCTGCTCTACTTGGACAGACTGTGATTGACCAGTAAAGTTCTTAAGCAAGTAATAAACTCAGATTTGTGTTTTTTGGTTCAAATACTAAAGAGTGGTCTACTCCTCTGATACATTGTTCTGAGGCTATTATAAAAGATGTAATAGACCAATATACACCCAAGAGAGAAAGATACCCAGAATATGTTAAGTAAAAAACGTAAATGACAGTACATAGGTTGATGCTACTTAGAAATAATATATATCATGGGGCACTTTGGGTGGCTCAGTTAGTTAAGTGTCCACCTCTTGGTTTTGACTTAGGTCATGCATCAGGGTCATGAGATTGAGCCCCACATTGGGCTCTGCACTCAGTGGGAAGTCTGCTTGAGATTATCTTTTCCCTCTCTCTCTAAAATAAATACATCTTTAAGAAATAAATAATACATACCATATATAATGTAAAAAATAATGTGTGTATATTTGAGAATTATATATATGTATATAACATATTGAAAAAGACTTTAAAGATGTATTTCTCACTATTGACAATGGTTATCTCTGGGGACTAGAGTAGTGGTAGAAATAAAGCCTAATTTCTAGATGGCACATGAACATACATTACTTTTATAAGTTAAAAAGAAAAGATTTTTATTTATGACTTCTCTATACATTTCTATATATCTGCTTTGCAATGAAAATTGACATGTGAGGGGCCTCTGGGTGGCTCAGATGGTTAAATGCCTGACTCTCCACTTGGGTTCAGGTCATGATCCCAGTGGGATCAAGCCCTGCATAGGGGTCTGTGCTCAGCATGGAGCCTGCTTCAGATTCTCTCCCTCTCCATCTGTCCCTCCCCATCTGTCCCGCCCCCTGCTCCCTCTAACGCACACACACTCTCACTCTCTATCTAAAATAATTAAGTAGGGGCACCTGGGTGGCTCAGTGGGTTGAGCCTCTGACTTTGGCTCAGGTCATGCTCTCAGGGTCCTGGGATCGAGTCCACATCGGGCTCTCTGCTCAGCAGGAAGCCTGCCTCCCCCCCCTCTCTCTGCCTGCCTCTCTGCCTACACGTGATCTCTCTCTCTCTCTGTGTGTCAAATAAATAAATTAAATAATTAAGTAAAATCTTTTAAAAAGGAAAAGAAAAGAAAACCGACATTTGGAATGATAAACTCAAAGGCCTGGATAAAATATACAAATTAATATAGAAAATGTTTAACAAAAAGACACAGTGGGTCATCTTAATCTTCAATTAATAATTTTTACCTATTAAGTTTTTACTGTAATAGAAAAGTACAGTATATTTTTCTTTCCAAAATGTGTAAATATGAAATGTATGAGCTATAGCTAAATATTCCTTTGGAAATCTGATATCCTTAGAGGATCTTGTGGGTCACATGTGGAATCTGACACATTGAAACATCTTTATTTTGCAAATTATACATTGCATATACAAGTGTGTATATTTGATCTCTGTCAAATAAGTAAATAAGATCTTAAAAAAAAAAAAAAAAGCCAGTAATGATGGGACTACGCCCCTCTTTCTGCAGAAATATTTTCCTAGTTATCAATAAGCTTTTGCTAAGTCATACTATCTATATCTGTTTAACCTGTAAAAATGGAATAATTCCTTACACCCAGCACCCTAAGTTAGTTTCCCAGGTCTTTATTACCCAGAAGATATTTCACCACTGTTGCGCTAAGGAATGAAAACAAAATAAACTAAGTAAGTTAGTTAATGAAATCATGACCCGAGCTAAAGGCAGACACCCAACCAACTGAACCACCCAGGTGCCCCTTATCCACTGATCTCTGAAGCTGTTAAATAAATGTACTAGATAGAGTACAACCTTTAACCAAGTTCATATACACACAAGCACAGTCTAGTTTTAAATATCTCAAGTTTACCCTTTACAATTTATTCATGACGTACAGCTTTAAATTTGACTGGTATATGGCTATGTCAAGAAATAAATCTGAAAGGCCACATTGAGAGAGAGAGAGAGTCATATTTTTGTTAAAGAAGTAATTTAGGGGCGCCTGCGTGGCTCAGTGGGTTAAAGCCTCTGCCTTCGGCTCAGGTCATGATCTCAGGGTCCTGGGATTGAGCCCCACATCGGGCTCTCTGCTCAGCGGGGAGCCTGCTTCCCTCTCTCTCTCTGCCTGCCTCTCTGCCTACTTGTGATCTGTCAAATAAATAAATAAAATCTTTAAAAAAAAAAAAAAGAAGTAATTTAAACTCGGAGATACTCTTTCTCAGGCAACTCCTTTTATCTTTCTTTTTTTTTTTTTTTAAAGATTTTATTTATTTATTTGACAGAGAGATCACAAGCAGGCAGAGAGGCAGGCAGAGAGACAGGAGGAAGCAGGCTCCCTGCTGAGCAGAGAGCCCGATGCGGGGCTCGATCCCAGGACTCCGAGATCATGACCTGAAGGCAGCGGCTTAACCCACTGAGCCATCCAGGCACCCCTCCTTTTATCTTTCTTGACCAACCTACAGACTCAAAAGGACAAATACCTCTGAAATAGTTTCTGTACATATGCCTTTCCTAAAATGCTCAGGCCATTCCTAACTTAACCTCAGTGATATCAATGAACTCATTAGACATCTATTTTTAGTTATTCGGATCCCTGAACATTTATGTTAATATTTTCATTTACTCAATCATTCAACATATTACTGAACACCAATCATGTTGCCAGGTACCAAATATAGGAGGTAGGAAACAAAGATATTTATAAAACTAATCCTACCCCTGAATGGCTACAGTCTAACTGAAAAGACAGATATGCAAAGAAGGAATTAAAAACTAAGGACTAAATAAAATATCTATTAGGTATTGAAATGATTAGGGCGATACCTGAGGTAAAGAGGGAAAAGAATATAAAAAGGCTTACACATGAAAACAAAGGCAGAGACAATAGGAAAGAAGACTTAGTTTAAGACATTCAGGAAGTATAATCAATGAGACCTAGAGATTGATTTGATTTGGGGACTGAGAGGAAGGGAAAAACCATGGATGACTATCAAATTTCTAGACTGAAGAAATAGGTAAACAATGATAAATGGCAGTGGCAATTAAATACTACTTACAAAGGCTTATTAAGAGGCAGGCATTGGACTAAATGCTTTATATGCATCATTTCATCTCACCATTCAGTTGTGAAATTAAAAGATAAGTCACAAATGCAGAGGACCTTATTAAATGAGGAACAGATTCTTTTTTAGTCCACATCTCTGACTACCAAGAAGCATCTCCCCATGTTTAACATTTTATCTTCCTGAACCGTTTTATTTCCTGGGCTTCTGTAATTCCACGGTCTCCTCATGCTCTAAGCTTTCCTGTCCACTCTTTTCTCATACTCCTTAGGTCCTCCCAAGATCTTTTTAACTTAATGTACTCTCACTGTAACTTTCTCTGGCCCTCTATTCTCCCTTCCAAAATGCGAAACCGCGGGGTGCCTGGGTGGCTCAGTGGGTTAAAGCCTCTGCCTTCAGCTGGTGTTGTGATCTCAGGGTCCTGGGATCAGGCTCTCTGCTCGGCGGGGAGCCTGCTTCACCTTCTCTCTCTCTGCCTGCCTCTCTGCCGGCTCGTAATCTCTGTCAAATAAATAAATAAAATCTTAAATAAAAAAAAGTGAAACTTAACAAAAACCAAATATTTCTGGGCAAAGAAAAAGAGGCCTGAAGATGCATAACCAAAAATTCAAAAAAACATTAATATATATAAATAAAGTATACATTGTCTTGGCACAGAATTTTGATAATTCCCAATGCGCAAAAATGTCAGTGTAATTTTATTATCTCACTAATTATTATCATATGAAATTTTCACCATGATAAAAAAAACAATTAAATGTTTAATAGTGAAATATATTTCAATTATTCCTGCTATCCTATTATTAAACATATCATTAAACAGGTTAAGAAAAAGATTCCCAGTCCCAAACACAACTATACTTGGTAATAGCTCAGCTGACAGCAAATGAAGAGTGTTTACTTTTGCATTTGGATTAGTGCCTGGAGTTAGTGTGAAATGAGGACACTCCCACTGCTGAGTTTTTCTGCTATGTCATCAGCTCACATCTGCTATAGGATATGTTTCCAACATAACAAAAAGCAATCAAAACATGTTTTCTTATTAACTTGCTGAAAGTTTCAAAAGTCTGCCAGAGACCAACACAAATTTTTAAACTGTTCAGAAACAGTATGTGAAAAATAGAGTAGCTATACCTAATGATGTTATAATAGGTGCCACAGGCTTTAAAGTCTTTATTGATTAGCAATCCCAATCTAAAAAGTTTTAGAATTGTTACAATACTTAATGTAATTACCCTAAAATTAAGATGAAATATAAAAAAAAAAAAAAAAAAAAAGGAAATCCCTGAAGCTCTTACTGAACTCTGAAAGGTAAACTTCAGACATTTCAGAAGTACCTTTCAATATTAATACTAAAAGCACTTTGTATTTTAATAACAGTAATAAAATGCTTCTTTTAGTTTGGAAAGTAAAGCCTTTTATTCCCACAATAAATGCTACAGAAATTCATGGCACCATCACCTGGGCTAATGTTAGGTGTAACAGCAGAAAAGACATTTGGACTTTCGGTTAAAATTATGTGTCAACATGTGTATTTACAGCTGCTTCCACACAAATTACTAAGTTTATAAACTTTTTATTTTTTAAAAAGTCATAAACCTAGAAGGCCAAATGGCAGACACAAAACAATAAAATTTTGAAAGCTGGAAATCAGGAGGGTAAGTAGTAACTAACTTAGAAGACCAGAGAAATTTAAATCCAGACTTATGGTCAGAAGGCCCAAGGAGCAGGCTTACTTCCTCCAGTGAATCATGGAAAAGCTCAGAAATTTGAGGCACCAAGTGCAACTGGTGCTGAAAATAGTAAGACCAGTCAAAACTCTTTACTATTCAGACCTCTGGAACCTCTCCCTCATGCTCATCAGTGACTAGCCCACACCACACTAATAGAAGGCTGGTTTATTTTCTGCCATAGCTGAACTGAGTAGAACTGAATGTGAAGAAACCAAACTGAAAACTGGGGAAATCTCACTAAGTGAATGGTAAGATCCTGGACTTTCTTTTTTCACCTGACTCGAAGACTGGCAACCAGGCTGATGAACGCAAGATAAAAGCAAGCCTTCTTCTCTGAAGCAGATGACCACCCCCCACTGAAGGGAAAAAAAAAAAGGTCAATTATATCTCAGTAAATTAGTTTAAAAAACAAAACTGTAAAGATACAACAAATGGGGGGCACCTGGGTGGCTCAGTGGGTTGAGCCTCTGCCTTCAGCTCAGGCCATGATCCCAGAGTCCTGGGATCGAGCCCCGAGCCCCTGAGTCTCCCCGAGTCTGCTTCCCCGCCTCTCTCTGCCTGCCTCTCTACTTGTGATCTCTGTCTGTCAAATAAATAAACACAATTTAAAAAAAAAAATAAATACAACAAATGGGGACTCCCCAAACTAGCCCAGCCTGATTACTGTACTGTAACATCTAACAGGTCACTAGTTTTGCCCTTGTGCACCAAGCAAAATTTTCAGTCTGCCTTTTATTACTTCACTCTTAAATATGAGTGGACAGGATAAGCTAAGCCTAGAGGCAAAAACAAAAAGGGGGAAACCCCTAAAAAAAACCAACTTGAAGCAAAAGAAAACCTCAAAAAATATGATTAATATTCTTAGAATGTTAAGATATGGCATCCATAAAATAAGAACGGGAGGCCAAAAGGGGGGGAAGGGACATTGAAAAAAACAAAAAAGACAGGATTTTAAAAAATTAAAACTATGATAGCAAATATATGCACATATATGGGCTATAAGAACTGAAGATCTCTCTCAGAAAATAGAGAAAAACAAAGATGAAAAATAAGGAGAAAAGAAAAATGAGAAGACCAGTTCAGGAAGGTCAACATTCATATAATCATTTTTAAAAAGAAAACAACAAAGACAAAACAGAGGGGAGAAACCAAGAAAAATTTCTACAACTGAAGGACACAAGTGGAGTTAATCTATAAATGCACAACACAACGGAATGAAAAAAAGTTACACCAAAGTTTCCTATCATTGTGAAATCTGAAAACACTGTGGACAAAAGAAAGATCCTGTAAGATTCCACAGAGTCAGGACACTCCGGTGGCTCAGTGGGGTTAAGCGTTTGCCTTACACTCAGGTCATGATGCCACCGCCCCACCCCCCCATCAAGGCTCCCTGCTCAGCAGGGAGGCTGTTTCTCCCTCTCCTCCTGCCTTCAGCTCCCCATTTGTGTGCTCGCTCTCGCTCAAACGCGCGCTCACTCGCTCTCTCTCTCTCTCAAATAAATAAATAAACAAACATCTTTAAAAAATAAAATAAGAAATAGGAGTGCCGGATGGCTCAGTGGGTTAAGCCTCTGCTTTGGACCAAGTCATGATCTAAGAGTCCTGGGAAAGAGCTCTGCATCCAGCTCTCTGCTCATCGGGGAGCCTGCTTCCCCTCCTCTCTCTCTGCCTGCCTACTTGTGATCTCTGTGTCAAATAAATAAATAAAATCTTTAAAAAAATAAATAAAAATTTAAATAAAAATTTAAAAAGTAAATAAATTTTAAAAAGATTTCACAGAGTGCTTACACATGTTATACGTCAATTATATTTTAATAAAGCTGGGAGAAATTAAAAAAAGACTCCACAGAGGGGGAAGAATCTGAGACTTCTCAACAGCAATAGTGGAAGCAAGAAGACAATGTCATCAGAATTCTGAAGAAAAACTATCTTAAACCTCTAATTCTAAACTTAGCAAAACTACCACTCAATTATGAAGATCAAGTATAAGTATTTGGCATATGGGGTCTCAATATTACCTACCAATGGTATCCTTTATCAGAAGCTACTGACAAGACACTTCATCAAAAAAGAAAGCCTAGGGCACCTGGGTGGCTCAGTGGGTTAAGCCTCTGTCTTCCGCTCAGGTCATGATCTCAGGGTCCTGGGATCGAACCCCACATCGGGCTCTCTGCTAAGCAGGGAGCTTGCTTCCCCCTCTCTCTCTGCCTGCCTCTCTGGCTACTTGTGACCTCTCTGTCAAATAAATAAATAAAATCTTTTTTTAAAAATCCTAATTATATATAAAACCCCAAAGAATCTATGAACTACTACAGTAATTTGGCAAGACTGCTGATAAAAAATATACAAAAAACAATCAGTATCTATATTCTAACAAATATTTAGAAAATAAAAACATTTAAATGCCATTTCCAGTAGCATTAAGAAAAATACCTGCAGCAGCATTACAATAACTAAGACAGGAAAACAACCTAGGCCAATCAATGGATGAATGGATAAAGAAAACGTGGAATATATAAAAAAGAATATAGGGGCGACTGGGTGGCTCAGTGTGTTAAGCCTCTGCCTTCAGCTCGGGTTATGATCTTGGGGTCCTGGGATTGAGCCCCACGTCCAGCTCTCTGCTCAGCAGGGAGCCTGCTTCCCACCTCCCCTGCGTGCCTCTCTGCCTACTTGTGATCTTTGTCAAATAAATAAATAAAATCTTAAAAAACAAAAACAAAAACGTAATCCAACCTTAAAAAAAGGAAATCTTGTCATTTGTGAAAACATGGATGGACCCTGAGGGCACTATACTAAGTGAAACAAGTCAGGAAGAGAAAGACAAATACTACATGATCTCCCTTAAACAAGGAATCCAAAAAAAACCCAAAACAAAACAAAATAAAACAAAACAAAAACCATACAGAAAACAGGCTGGTAGTTACCAATCTACCAAGAAGGATGATTGGAGGTAAGGATGGTGGAGGTAAGGATGGGAGGGAATGGTGAAGGCAGTCAAAAGGAACAAATTTTCAAGAACATAAGTTATAGCACGGTGACTATAGCTGACAATACTATAGTATACATTTGAAAGTTAGTGAGTAGATTGTAGAAGTTCTTTTAAGAAACTGATTTCTGAGGGGCGCCTGGGTGGCTCAGTGGGTTAAAGCCTCTGCCTTCGGCTCAGGTCATGATCCCAGTGTCCTGGGATTGAGCCCCGCATCGGGTTCTCTGCTCAGCATGGAGCCTGCTTCCCTTCCTCTCTCTCTGCCTGCCTCTCTGCCTAATTGTGATCTCTGTCAAATAAATAAATAAAATCTTTAAAAAAAAAAAAAAAGAAAGAAAAAGAAAAAGAAACTGATTTCTGTAACTATGTGAAGTGATGGATAACTAAACTTATCTGGTAATCATTCTGCAAATATATACATTTACCTAATTAAGCTGCATGTCCTAAACTAATACAACATTATATCAATTACAGCTCAATAAAACTGGAAAACCATTACCTAGGAATAATTCTACAGGAAGATGTGTGTTATCTGTACACTGAGAACTACAGAACACTGATGAAAAAAATTAAAAGACCTAAATAAGTCGCGAGATATAACACATTCACTTACTGAAAGACTTAGTTTTAGTATTCATTGTCCCCAAATTGATCTACAGATTGAATGCAATTCCAATTAAAATTTCAGTAAGTTTTCCTACAGAAATTCACATGCTGATACTAATATTTATGTGGAAATACAAAGGACATATAATAGCCAAAACCAGTCTGAGAAGAATAAATCTGGACATACACAACTAGATTTCAAGACTTACCATATGCTAGAATTATCAAGATTGTTACTGATACAAGGCTAGACAGAAAAATGGAAAAGAAGACAGTCTCCAGAAACAGACATACATAAGATCATCTACTTTATAACAAAGCAATAGTGCAATTCAGTGGTGGAAAGGGCTGTCTTTTCAATAAATGGTATTAGAGAAACTGGATACTCACATAGAAAATTAACCTTGATCCTTGTCTCGCACTATTTACAGATGGATCCTAGACCTAAGTGCAAAACTAAAACTATAAAGATTCTAAAAGAAGGGGTGCCTTGGTGGTACAATTGATTAAGTGCCCAACTCTCGGTTTCACCTCAGCTCATGTTCTCAACGTCTTAAGATGGAGCCCTACGTTGGGCTCTGTGCTCAGCACAGAGTCAACTCTGAGTTTCTCTCTCTCCCTCTGCGCCTCCCCCAGGCTCACTGTCTCTCTTAAATAAATTATCTTTAAAACAAAACAAAACAAAACAAAAAAACTCTACGGCACATGGGTGGCTCAGTTGGTTAACCATCTGCCTTTGGCTTAGGTCATGATCCCAGGGTTCTTGGACCAAGCCCTGCCATCAGGCTCCCGCCTCACAAGGGAGCCTGCTTCTCCCTCTCCCTCTGCCTGTTGCTCCCCCTTCTTGTGCTTTCTCTATCAAATAAATAAATATTTTTTTAAAAAGATTAAAATACATCTTTTTTAAAAAATCGTCCAAGCTGGGAAAAAAAGTAAAATTCTGTTTGTGGACAAAACGATCTTCTAAGTGAAAAATCCTGAGGATTCCACACAAAACACTAACTCTTAGAATAAATGAATTCAGCAATGTTGCAGGATACCAAATCAATATCCAAAAAATCAGTTGCCGAAGAAAAAAAAGTGCATTTCTACACAGTAACAATGAATCCCAAAAAGGAAATTAAGAAAATAATCTCATTTACAATAGCCTCAAAAAGAATTATTCAAAAAGAATAAAATACTTAGGAATAGACTTAACCAAGGAGGTGGAAGACATGTACACTGAAAACAACAAAATGTTGGTGAAAGAATTAAATATAACACAGGTAAGTGGAAAAGATAACCTGTGTTCATGGATTGGAAGGCTTAATATTGATAAAGATGCATACTAGTGAAAAATGAGGGTACACAACATATAATTCAGCCAAGCAGAGAGAAATAAATGACAAGCAACAAGTTTATCAAAGCAAGAAAAAGAATTTAATAGCACTCTGTCTATATTCTATCTTCTACTCCTGCCTAACTAAACACCAGGTAAAGACACTATGTTCTTGAGGATGAGACAGAAATAATGAGGGAAGTTTTCAGTAAGACATAATAAGCATGACAGCAGAAGGGGGTAAAATTAACTCACCAGATAGAAGTCTAGATTTTTATAATGGCAATGACAAAGGAGAAAAAGGAACAAACCTCTAACTCTTAGCTCTGTTTATTTTATTAAACACAAGTAATAAAGTTTTATCACCAAAGATGAAAACAGATCAGCAAATGATAGTGACAATCATTTGAAGAAACGACTGAAAAGACTTACAATTCCTTTCTTCACTAATCCATATTTTACCATCAAACAATATTAAGGCTTAGCATAAATACTTGTCAGTCTTTTTTAAAAATAAGGAGTTTCTCAGACAAAGAACAGGTCCTCATTAAAACTGCAGAGGACTGGGGGACCTGGGTGGCTCAGTCATTTACGTATCCAACTCTTAGTTTCAGCTCAGATCAGGATCTCATAGGTTATAAGATCAAGGCCCAAATAGGGCTCTGTGCTCAGCAGAGAGTCTGCCCAAAGATTCTCTCCCTGGACCCCTCCCCTTCTAAAATAAATAAATCTTAAAAAACAAACAAACAAAAAAAAAAAACTGCAGAGGACTAAGATCTTTTCTTGTATTAACTATTGCTGAAGAACAGCTTGTCAAAACTTCACACACACATACACACACACACACACACACACACACGAGAAGTCAACTCATGTTCTTTTTTACACCACCCCGAAAAGGGGGACGGAGGGGTGTATATGTCAGACATGCCAAACAAGTAAAAAATGGAAATTTGATGTTATACAATCACGGATCTGTGAAAACTCTGATTTCAAACACACATGAATTCAAGAATGAACAAATGTAACATAAAGAAGACTCATTTAGAAAAGGTATTGGCAGTAATGTTTTTGCTTAATTTGAGTGGTAGATCACAAAGCTATGGATTATTGTGCCATGCCACCATCATAAGATGTGGCATCCTCATGCTTTCAAAAAGTTACTTGTAGGGGCTCCTGGGTGGCTCAGGGGGTTAAGCCTCTGCCTTCGGCTCAGGTCATGATCCCAGGGTCCTGGGATCGAGCCCCGCATGGGGCTCTCTGCTCAGCGGGGAGCCTGCTTCCTCCTCTCTCCTCTCTCTCTGCCTGCCTCTCTGCCTGCTTGTGATCTCTGTCAAATAAAAAAATAAAATCTTTAAAAAAAAATTTAATTGTAGTTTGCTACCTAATTAACGACAGAAAATGTTAGGAGAGAAAGAAGGAAGGAAGGGAGGGAAGGAGGAGGAAGGAAGGAAAGAAAATGTTAAGAGGAAGCCATTAAGAATCAGAAGGAAGGGGGAAAATAACAAAATAGTACAAACTTATACCAAAAGGCTAAGATGCACTAGAAAAAGAGGCTTATGTATCAATATTTGGCCTGTCAGGAAAGGGTCACATCGAATCAAGAGAATTTCCTTCTGCAAAATTATTTGGAAAATCTGTGTTCCTAAAACACAATTATATTAAAATAAAATAGCCTAGACACCAACAAAAATTTTATGTCAGATATTAAACCTACATTAAATAACCAGTTGTATTTTACTGAATCCAAAATCATTCTGGAGGGGCGCCTGGGTGGTTCACTGGGTTAAGGCTCTGCCTTCCGTTTGGGTCATGACCTCAGGGTCGCCCCACATGGAGTCCTGCATTGCGCTCCCTACTCAGCAGAGAGAGTGAGACTGCTTCCCCCTCTCCCTCTCTGCCTATTTGTGATCTGTCAAATACATAAATAAAACCTTTAAAAACCAAAACAAGGGGCACCTGGGTGGCTCAGTGGGTTAAAGCCTCTGCCTTCGGCTCAGGTCATGATCTCAGGGTCCTGGGATCGAGCCCCACATCGGGCTCTCTGCTCAGCGGGGAGCCTGTTTCCTCCTCTCTCTCTCTGCCTGCCTCTCTGCCCACTTGTGATCTCTGTCAAATAAATAAATAAAATCTTTTTAAAAAAAATCATCAGGGGGCACCGGGGTGGCTGGCTCAGTGGGTTAAAGCCTCTGCCTTCGGCTCAGGTCATAATCTCAGGGTCCTGGGATGGAGCCCCACACCGGGCTCTCTGCTCAGCGGGGAGCCTGCTTCCTCCTCTTTCTCTCTGCCTGCCTCTCTGCCTACTTGTGATCTTTGTCTGTCAAATAAATAAAATCTTTAAAAAAAAAAAAGATTTTAGGAGTCCATTTTAGTAAATCTCCATAAATCACTTTTGTGGCATTTTGAAAATATGACCTTCATACTAAAACAGGGATATTCTCAATCACTCTCACTATCAGGCAGGGAAGGGATTCTAAACTAAACTTGGGTAGTAAGCCTAAACAAATTTAAATATAAACTGTCCTTCCTAGCTCAGCTTAGTTTTCCTGAGTATCCAAAAGTGTCAGCTCATGGCAGATATTAATCTAGCAAGAGATGAAATAGACAAAGGAAAACTACTGTCGCAGTTACAGACACTGATGAGATCAGTAACATTTTCAAACATTTTCATTTATAAAGGCTAAATGATTTTCAAAGTATTTGCATTGCTGCTCCCAAATACAGGAACCATAATTCATAGTACATTTTAAAAAGATATTAAGGGGCGCCTGGGTTGAGCCTCTGCCTTCTGTTCGGGTCGTGAGCTCAGGGTCCCGGGATAGAGCCCCACGTCGGGCTCTCTGCTCAGCTTGGGGCCCACTTCCCCCCTTCTCTTTGCCTGCTGCTCTGCCTGCTTGTGATCTATCTCTAATAAACAAATAAGTAAAAATTTTTTAAAAAGATATTTAAATGAACTCTTCTATAAACAGTCTATATTATATGACTTACAGATACTCATACTTGGGGGGATCCTTGTAAAAAGGTCCCAATTTGGGGCACCTGGGTGGCTCAGTGGGTTAAAGCCTCTGCCTTCGGCTCAGGTTATGATTCCAGGGTCCTAGGATCAAGCCCCGCATTGGGCTCTCTGCTCGGCGGGGAGCCTGCTTCCCCCTCTCTCTCTGCCTACTTCTCTGCCTACTTGTGATCTCTGTCAAATAAATAGAATCTTAAACAAATAAACAAAAAAGGTCCCAATTTGTCATCTAAGCTTGTTGAGAGCCACTAACCAACAAGGTGCATTCACACACTTGCGGCTTCTTTGGGGTGGTGGGAAGGAGAGTATCTTAAGCAGGCTCCACACCCAGTGAAGAGCCTGCCAGGGGTTCAATATCACAACCTTGAAATCATGACTTGAGCCAAAATCAAGAATTGGATGCTTAAACAACTGAGCCACCCAGGTGCCCCCCACCCCTGCACTTTCCCACTTGCAGCTTCTTAGTGACTCACCTTTAAAAATGAACCAATGAGGGCTCAGTGGGTTAAACACCTGCCTTCAGCTTGGGTCATGATCTCAGGGTCCTGGGATCAAGCCCTACATTGGGTTCTCTGCTCAATGGGGAGCCTGGTTCTCCATCTTCCACTACCCCCCGACTTGTGCTCTCTATGTGTGTCAAATAAATAAAATCTTTAAAATAAATAAATAGGGCACCTGGGTGGCTCAGTTGGTTAAGTGACTGCCTTCAGCTCAGGTCAGGTCATGATCCCAGAGTCTCAGGATTGACTCCTGCTTCGGGATCCCGGCTCCATGGGGAGTCTGCTTCTCCCTCTGACCTTCTACCCTCTCATGCTCGCTCGCTTGCTCTCTCAAATAAAAGCTTTTAAATAAATAAATAAGTAGATAGATAGATAAATTTATTTAAAAAACTAAGAGTTAGGTATGAAAGATGCTTGACAAAGAACACAGTAAATTTAAAGTAACACGGAAGAAAATAATAAAAGGCAGAAATCAATGAAATATATAAACAACAACAAATGAGAAAGAGCATCATTAACAAAACTAAATAGTTTAAAAAGAAACAAAATACAGGGCGTCTGGGTGGCTCAGTCATTGGGCGCCTGCCTTTGGCTTGGGTCATGACCCCAGGATCCTGGGATCAAGCCCCACATCAGGCTCTCTGCTCAGCAGGAGGCCTGTTTCTCCCTCTCCCACTCCCTCTGCTTGTGTTCCGTCTCACTGTGTCTCTCTTTGTCAAATAAACAAAAATCTTAAAAAAAAAAAAGGTAAAAAATAAAATAAATAAAATAAAAAGAAACAAAATATGCAGAGCTCAAGCAAGATTTAAAAAATGGGGGAATAAAAAAAATAAAATAAATTTTTAAAATTAAAAAAAACAAAAATATAAATTTTAAAAATGTGGGGGGAAAGTCATAAATTTAAAAAAATTTATATACAGAATGATGTATAGATATAACAAGACTAAATGAAAACAAGAGAAAAATTCTTAAAACATTATGAATAATATGATGTAAATACTTGAAAACTTAGATAAAAAAGAAATATTCAAAAAATATAAGATGACAAAACAGGTACCAAAAAACAGAGAATTTAAACAGACCAAGAACTCAAGAAATTAACTGGTAACAGAAGACTTTTCTTTCCCCCAAATCCCCTAAGATGATTTCACAGTTAAGTTCTAACCAACTTTCAAGAAAAAAATTCTCTTGTATTACATATATGAATCCAACAGTGTTTTTTTCTTTTAAGATTTTTACTTATTTATTTGACACAGAGAGAGAGAGAGAGAGAGAGCACAAGCAGGGGGAGCTGCAGAGGATGATGGAAAAGCAGGCTCCCCGCTGCACAGGGAGCCCAATGCAGGGCTGGATCCCAGGACTCTGGAATCATGACCTGAGCTGAAAGCAGCCACTCCACCAACTAAGCCACCCAGGCGCCCCGCCCAGTAGTGTATTTTTTTTTTTTTAATACATCATTATCAGCAAGCTTTTCCCTTAAAATGCAAGGATGGTTCAACATCAGAAAAAATTTATAATGTAAGTGACCATATAAATAGACTGTGGGAGAAAACAGGTATCTCTGTCAATGCAGCAAAAACTTTAACACCTATTAATGATTTAATTTTTTTTAAAAAGTCAGAAACTGGGGCATCTGGGTGGCTCAGTGGGTTAAAGTTTCTGCCTTCTGCTCAGGTCATGATCCCAGGGTCCTGGGATTGAGCCCCGCATCGGGCTCTCTGCTCGACAGGGAGCCTGCTTCCCCCTTTCTGTCTGCCTCTCTGCCTACTTGTGATCTCTGTCAAATAAATAAATAAAATCTTTAAAAAAATATATAAAAGTTGTAAACTAGGAATAGAAAGGAATGTTAATCTGGTAATGATTATACAGACCAAAACCTTATAACAATTATTATACTTAGACCTTAGATATTGGAGACTATCAATAAAATAAGGTTAACTTTTTTTTTTGGACAGAGAGAAAGATCACAAGTAGGGAGAGAGGGGGGAAGCAGGCTCCCTGCAAAGCAGAGAGCCGATGCGGGGCTCAATCCCAGGACCCTGGGATCATGACCTGAGACTAAGGCAGAGGTTTAACCCACTGAGCCACTCAGGGGCCCCAATAAGGTTAATTCTAACACCATTAATACTTTACACACTACCATAAATGAAAAAAAAAATTTTTTTTTTTAAATATAAGGATTGAGGGCACCTGGTTGGCTCAGCTGGTTAAGCAACTGCCTTCGGCTCAGGTCATGATCTCAGGGTCCCAGGATCAAATACCAAATCCGGCTCCCACTCCATGAGGAGTCTGCTTCTTCCTCTGACCTTCTTCTCCCCTCTCATGCTCTCACTCTGTCTCTCTCTCTCTCTCTCTCAAATAAATAAACAAAATCTTAGGGGTGCCTGGGTGGCTCAGTGGGTTAAGCCTGTCTTCAGCTCAGGTCATGATCTCAGGGTCCTGGGATCGAGGCCCACATCCAGCTCTCTGCTCTGCAGGGAGTCTGCTTCCCCCGCTCTCTGCCTCTCTGCATACTTGTGATCACTCTCTGCATCAAATAAATAAAATCTTAAAAAATTTTTTTTAATAAAAATCTTAAAAGGGTGGGGGATTGAAAGGGAAAAGATACTAGATACTGGTCATTGTTTTTCATAAACAATCTGTAAAAACTAGCTTACCGGCGCCTGGGTGGCTCAGTGGGTTAAACCTCTGCCCTGGGCTGGGATCTTGATCTCAGGGTCCTAGGTTCGAGTCCCAGATGGGGCTCTCTGCTCAGCAGGGAGCCTACTTCCCCACCCCCCTCTGCCTGCCTCTCTGCCTACTTGTGACCTCTGTCAAATAAATGAATCAAATCTTTTAAAAAAAACAAAACTAGCTTACTATTAGAACAAAGATTGTTCAGCCAAGTTAACAAATATAAGATCAGTCTATAAAAGTTACTATCAGATGTCTACCCAAGCAACAACTAAATTAAAAATATAATACAGAGAAAATAGGGACAACCCGCCTGACTCAGCTAGTAAAGCATGTGACTCTTGATCTCAGTGTCATGAATTTGAACCGCACGTTGGTATAGAGATAAATAAATAGGGGCACCTGGGTGGCTCAGTGGTTTAAAGCTTCTGCCCTCCGCTCAGGTCATGATCCTAGGGTCCTGGAATCAAGTCCCCACATTGGGCTCTCTGCTCGGCAGGGAGCCTGCTTCCCCCTATCTGTCTGCCTCTCTGCCTACTTGTGATCTCTGTCTGTCAAACAAGTAAAATCTTTAAAAAAAAAACAAACTGAAGAGGGGCACCTGGGTGGCTCAGTGGGTTAAAGCCTCTGCCTTTGGCTCAGGTCATGATCCCAGGATCCTGGGATCAAGCCCCACATCGGGCTCTCTGCTCAGCGGGGAGCCTGCTTCCTCCTCTCTCTCTGCCTGCCTCTCTGCCTACTTGTGATTTCTGTCAAATAAATAAATAAAATCTTAAAAAAAAAAAAACTGAAGAGAGAGAGAAAATATTTGCAAGTCATATTTCTGATATACGCAGAATAGACAACTCTTAAAACTCAACAACAAAAACACAACCTGACTAAAAATGGACAAAACAGAGATTTAACATACATTTCTCCAGAGACTATGTACAGATTATGAAAAATCAAATTAAAAGATGCTCAATATCACTAATCACTGAAACGCAAATCAAAACTATAACAAAATACCACTTATAATAAAACAGCCACTGTATAAAACAGTATGGTGGTTCCTCAAAAAATTAAAAATAGGGGCACTTGGGTGGCTCAGTGGGTTAAAGCCTCTGCCTTCAGCTCAGGTGATAATCCCAGGGTCCTGGGATCGAGTCCCACATCGGGCTTTCTGCTTAGCAGGAAGCCTGCTTCCTCCAGTCTCTCTCTGCCTGCTTCTCTACCTACTTGTGATCTCTGTCAAGTAAGTAAATAAAATCTTAAAAAAAAAATTAAAAATAGAATTACCATGTGATCCAGGAATACCACCTCTAGGTGTATATACTCAGAAGAAACGAAACCAGGGTCTCAAATAAGTAGTTGTACACTCATGTGCACAGGAGAATTATCCACAATAGCTAAAATGTGGAAGTAACCCATCTGTCCATCAACACATGACTACATAAGCAAAATGGTATACAAATACAATAAAATATCATTAAGCCTTTAAACTTTTTTTTTTTTTTAAGATTTTATCTATCCATTTGACAGACAGAGATCACAAATAGGCAGAGAGAGGGGAAGGGAAACAGGCCCCCTCCGCAGAGCAGAAAGCCCTACTAGGGGCTCGATCCTAGGACCCTGGGACCATGACCAGAGCTGAAGGCAGAGGCCTTAACCCACTGAGCCACTCAGGCACCTCTCATTAAGCCTTTCAAAAGAAGAAAATTCCAGGGCACCTGGGTGGCTTAGTTGTTAAGCAGCTGCCTTCGGCTCAGGTCCTAGGATCTCAGGGTCCTGCATTGGGCTCCCTGCTCTGTGGGAAGCCTGCTTCTCCCTCTCCTACTCCCCCCTCTCCTACTCCCCCACCTTACTTGAGTTCGCTCTCTCGCTGTCTGTCAAATAAATAAAATCTTAAAAAAAAAAAAAAAGAAAGAAAGAAAAAGAAAAAATTCTACATATGCTACCGTGTGGCAATGTGAAGACATTTTGCTAAGTCAAATAAGCCTGTCACAAAAAGGCAAATACTATATGATACCACTTACATGAGATAATTACAACAGTTAAAAATAATAAAGACAGGGGCGCCTGGGTGGCTCAGTGGGTTAAGCCTCTGCCTTCAGCTCAGGTCATGGTCTCAGAGTCCTGGGATCGAGCCCCACATCGGGCTCTCTGCTCAGCAGGGAGACTGCTTCCCTTCCTCTCTCTCTCTGCCTGCCTCTCTGCCTACTTGTGATCTCTGTCTGTCAAATAAATAAATAAAATCTTTAAAAAAAAAAAAAAATAATAAAGACAGAAATTATAATGCTATCTGCAGGGACTAGGGGAAGAAGAGAGTGGGCAATTACTGTTTAATGGGTACAGGGTCTCAGTTTTTAAATTTTATTAATTTATTATAAAGTAGCTAAGAATTATGTATTCTTGGTTAACTTAAGAATTCTATTAAAAAATCTTTAAACCCCTGGGTGCCTGAATGGCTCAGTAAGTCAGCATGCCTTCAGCTCAGATCACAATATCAGGTATCAAGTATCACGTTGGACTCTGCTCAGCAGAGAGTCCGCTTCTCCCTCTCACTCTCCCTCTGTGCTCTCCCTGTCTCCCTCTCTAGTAAGTAAATAAAATCTTTAAAATTTCTTTAAAACCCTAACAAAAAAAAAGGGAAATATTCCTTGTCAATTCTCCCCCAAATTGATCTATAAATTCAAAATACAATCCCAGTAGTTTTAATTCAACAAATTTATTCTAAAGTTTCACTGGAGGGGCGCCTGGGTGGCTCGGTGGGTTAAGCCGCTGCCTTCGGCTCGGGTCGTGATCTCAGGGTCCTGGGATCGAGTCCCACATCGGGCTCTCTGCTCAGCAGGGAGCCTGCTTCCCTCTCTCTCTGCCTGCCTCTCTGTCTACTTGTGATCTCTCTCTGTCAAATAAATAAATAAAATCTTTAAAAAAAATAAAATAAAATAAAGTTTCACTGGAAGAAAAGACTCAGACAACCCTGAGGAAAGGGAGAAGGGAGATTAAGAGTTAATAGGTAACATTATCCCAAGTAACAAATGTAAATAAGGGCAGTATGATTTGATATTGGCTTAGAACAGATAATGAAACAAAACAGAGAATTCAGACTAACAGGGAAATTTAATATATCATAAAGAAATTTTATGTATATTAAAAGAAACCATCTCAGGAAAAAGATAATTGTTTGGTAAATGATGCCGGAAAAACTAGTTCTCTAGAAGGAAAGAACACTGGATCCCTACAGAACCTACACAAATGTCTTAAAGATGGATTAAAGACATCAATGTGAAAGGTAAAACAATGAAGTTAAAGAACTTTTCAATCAAAAAAGTACAAAACTATGGGGATGCCTGGCTGGCTCAATTGTTAGAACATGCAACTCTTGCTCTAGGGATTGAATTTGAGCCTCACACTGGGTGTAGAAATTGCTTACAAATAAAATCTTAAAAAAAAAAGTACAAACAATTAGGTTAAAAAATTATTTTGATTACATCAGATTTAAGTTTCTCTTTACTCAAAGAGATTACAAGAAGACATTTCATGGGGCTCCTGGGTGGCTAAATCATTTAAGCATCTGCCTTCAGCTAAGGTCATCATCCTAGAGTCCTGGGATTAAGTCCTGCATCGGGCTCCCTGCTCAGCAGGGAGAGTCTGCTTCATCCTCCACCCCTCCCCTCTGCTTGGGATCTCTCTCTCTCACTTGAATAAAAATTAATAAAATTTTTTAAAAAAGAAAAAGAAAGCCTATAACTCAAGAAAACAAAACAGCAGTGCCTGGGTGGCTCAGTCAATTAAGTATCCGACTTTTTTTTTTTTTTAAAGATTTTATTTATTTATTTGAGGGAGAGAAACAGTGAGAGAGTATGTGAGGGGAAAAGGTCAGAGGGAGAAGCAGACTACCTGTGGTGCTAGGAGCTTGATGCGGGATTCAATCCCGGGAGTCTGGGATCATGACCTGAGCCACCCAGGAGCCCAAGTGTCTGACTCTTTGATTTTGACTCAGGTCATGATCTCAGGATTGTGAGATGGGAGCCCCACCTTGGGCTCCAAGCTCAGCATGGAGTCAGCTCAAGATTCTCTCTCCCAAAAAAAAAAAAAAAAAAAAAGATTCTCTCTCCCACTTCCCTCCATCACATGCAAGGGCTCTTTGACTCCCTCTCAAAATAAATTAAAAAAACAAAAACAAAAACAAAAACAAAACAGTAACCTCATTCCAAAAATATGAGCAAAAAATTATAAATAGACACTTTACTGAAAAAGAAACACAATCAGCATGTGATGAGATGCTGAAACCAATTATCAGAGGACAAAATTTTCAAATATGACATATTCTGTATCAGATTAGCAAAATTATAAAAGTAGCTTATTATCAAGTGTTAGACAGAATGCAAAGATAAAGGAAAAATATCATGCCCTGACAGTTAAGAGTACAAATTAATTTCTTCCTTATTCTACTACCTACACTATTCTAGAAAACAATCTTGCAATACTTGCCAAATTAAATACACATCCCCCATAATCCAGCAGTTCTGCACCTGGGTCTAGATTACAAAGAAATTCTCATAAGGGTATATGATGGGACCCATACCTGGATGTTCACTACAAGACTGACTCTCAACAAAGTGAAGATGAAGACAACATAGTGGTCGGCACTGAGAGTAGACAGCTAAACTGTGATGGAAGCATACTACATAATACCGTGTAACAGTCATAAGCAATTAGGTGTACACAGAGCAACATGGATGCATTTTAAAAATATACTGCCTCGGAGGAAAAAAATATGAATACTTAAATTACATAAGGTAAAATACATGTACACAGAATAAAACACATTTTGTAGGAAGAAATACAAATAAAAAGTACACATTAGAGGGCGCCTGGGTGGCTCAGTGGGTTAAGTCTCTGCCTTCAGCTCAGGTCATGATCTCAGGGTCCTTGGATGGAGCCCCGCATCGGGATCTCAGCAGGGAGCCTGCTTCCCCCTCTCTCTCTGCCTACTTGTGATCACTCTCTGTGTCAAATAAACAAAATCTTAAAAAAAATTTTTTTTTTAAAAAGTACACATTAGAATGGTTACCTATGAAAGGAGAGAAATGAACATGCAGTATGAGGATAAAAGGACGGACGTAAAACAGGCAGGACTTTGTAAAATGGTTACCTATGACAGGAGAGAAATGAACATGCAGTATGAGGATAAAAGGATGGACGTAAAAAAGGCAGGACTTTGTATTGTACATTGTACTGTACAAACAATAACAATGGGCTATAAACTGAGGATTATGATTAACTTAACCCTCTGCACCTAAGATCCAAGAAGAAAATGTTAATGGGTGGATAAAGAAATCAGCAGAAATCTGAAAATAATCCAGAAATGGTGATAATACATAATGAGATTGAAACAGAAAAATTAAAAAGACAAGACTTGCTTTGGAAGAAAAACTTTTTACATACTCAGAATAAGTCCTGATAACAGGCCTTAAACAAGTACTGCTTGAAATTTTCTTTGACGTGCTGGAAACGGTTCCTACATAAATCACCTACTTAATATAGTTTCCTTTATTCCTGAGAGAGCCGAGCCTTCCATCTTTGTCTTTTTGTTTGTTAACGATCTTAATTTTCATTAAGACTTTATTAACACTGGGGGACCTGGGTGGCTCAGTCATTAAACGTCTGCCTTCGGGGGCGCCTGGGTGGCTCAGCGGGTTAAGCCTCTGCCTTCGGCTCAGGTCATGATCTCAGGGTCCTGGGATGGAGCCCCACATCGGGCTCTCTGCTCAGCAGGGAGCCTGCTTCCCTTCCTCTCTCTCTCTGCCTGCCTCTGCCTACTTGTGATCTCTGTCAAATAAATAAAATCTTAAAAAAAAAAAAAAAAAAAGTCCTCTTTCGGCTCAAGTCATGATCCCAGGGTCCTGGGATTGAGCCCCACATCGGGCTTCTCCCTCTCCTACTCCCTCTGCTTCTGTTCCCTCTCTTGTTGTTTCTCTCTCTGTCAAATAAATAAATAAAATCTTTAAAAAAAATGCACACACATTAAAAAAAGACTTTATTAACATTTCATGCACATTAATTTGGAAAAAAAAGTACAGATTTTAAAAAACAGAGAAAATAAAAATCACCAATAGTATAGTAAACATATCCACCTACCAATCACCCCTATTCTAACAGAGACAGGAAGAGAAAAGTAGGCCACCCATCTTAGAAAGTAAAGAGATAGAAAACTGGTCTTCTCATTCCCAGTATTCACCTGCCCCAATTTCCCAGGATTGTATCCAAGAACCTGGCAACAACTAACAACACCTAAAATTGCTATCAACACACAAAAGTCCTAACCAGCCAGATTTGTCCCCATTTATATTATACTGAAGTGGACAAATGCCACCAGGTGGCACCAAACTGCAATCAGGACCATGTCAGAATGGCATCAAGCAGCTCCATCCCTGTAACTTCAGGCCAGCTAGAAACAACACTAAACTTATATTTTGTGTGATTAAATTTTTTGACCTCCACCTATCTCCTAAAGCAGAGTTTTACTTAACACCAACCAGACTTAGATCACATTTTAATACTTTAATACTGTATGTTAAAATAAAATCAAATTATATCACTTATGCCAACATAATATACATGCATATAATATACATGCATATAGTTTTATATCTGAATGTGTACCATGATTACCCACTAAATAAAATAATAAACTATGACTCCATATAAACATACAAATTTATTTATAAATTGAAAGTTGAGTAGGAACTGAATGTTTATATACCTTCAAAACAGCTTGCCACAAAATACTAACTACAAAGGAGAGTAACTTTATAGAAACCTGGCAAATATCTTCTAAATAACCAACCAAAGTGGACATCATCCATAATGAGGCAAATCAAAATCATGTGCCCTCTGAAATAAACATGAGGAAACATTACTAACTCAAACTGAGGGATACTCTACAAAGTTAACTGTCCTGTAACCATCAAATCCATCAAGGGCATTAAAGTCTGGAAAAAAAAAGGAATGTGATCAGAATCTGAAAGAGACTGTAGAGACAGAGGATAACTAAAAAGTAACACATGGTTCTCAACTGAGTTCCTCTACTACAAAGAACAGTATTAAGAAAATACACAAGGGGGGCACGTGGGTGGCTCAGTGGGTTAAGCCTCTGCCTTCGGCTCAGGTCATGATCCAGAGGGCCACATTAGGCTCTCTGTACCAGGAAGCCTGCTTCTTCCTCTCCCACTCCCCCTGCTTGTGTTCCTTATCTCACTGTGTCTCTCTTTGTCAAATAATAAAATGTTAAAAAAAAAAAAAAATACGCAAGATAGAAGGGCCCCTGAGGATTAGATGGCACTAATGTCTCAACAATAATTTCCTAATTGTTGATAGTTACACTGTGATTATACAGAATAATCTTGTTAGCGGGAAATAAACTCTACAATATTTAAAGAAATGGTAGGAAATCAGAGATTGGCAACTTACAATCAAATGGTACAGGAAAAAAGTTTTTGGCATTTTTCTCTAAGTTTGTGTTTGTTAAAAATTAATTAATTATTTTGAAAGCAGACTCCAAACATGTTGCGTGAACTCACAACCTTCAGATTAAGACCTGAGCTGAGGGCGTGCCTAGGTGGCTCAGTCCTTAAGTATTTGCCTTAGACTCAGGTCATGATCTCAGGTCCTGGGATAGAGCCCCAGATTGGGCTCCCTGCTCAGTGGGATGCCTGCTTCTCCTTCTCCCACTCCCCCTGCTTGTACCCCTCGCTGTTATCCTCTCTGTGCGTCAAATAATTAAATTAAAAAAAAAACAAAACAAAACAAAAAATGACCTGAGCTGAGGTCAGGAGTCAGATGCTTAACTAACTAGGCCACCCAGATGCCCCATTAAAAAAAAAAAAAAAAAAAAAAAATTCTTCCCTGAAACAAATAATACATTACATGTCAATTAACTGAATTTAAGTTAAAAAAATTACATATATATCTATATATAGATAGATAGATAGATAGTAATTCTTGGGGCGCTTGGGTGGCTCAGTCAGTTGGGCGTGTGCCTTCAACTTGGGTCATGATCCTGGGGTCCTGGGATCAAACCCCACATCAGGCTCCCTGCTCAGTGGGAAGCCTGCTTCTCCCTCACCCACTGCCCCTGCTTGTGTTCCTTTTCTCATTGTGTCTCTCTCTGCCGAATAAATAAAATCTTTAAAAAAAAAAAAAGATGATGATGATTAAATTCAATTAAAAGGAAAAAAGCAAGTGTCAAATCAGTAATGCGAAGGTAGTAAGGAATCTGGACTAGCAGGATTTGGAAGGTCAGACAAATTTTAAGAGGTGAAGAGTAAGCCAGAAGTCAGGAATCCAGACAGGCAGGTCAGTTACGTCATCATCCATCAGGACACAGAAGAAACCTGTTATTGCAAAGAGCATCTAAACCATGAGTTCAATAATTCATGACGCCAGCTACTATCAGGGCACAGCTGGTCTAGTATCATGAGATGAAGAGTAAATACAAGTGATTGAGAAATGAAGTAACCAATGCCAGCCTCGTTACCAGTTTCTGATGTAATTGTCCTTGCAGCTATTGCCACTCTCAACACCCACAGAATCAATATATCCCTAAGGCCCAGGAACAATTCGAACTTGATTACTTGTATAAGCCCTCCATCCTCAGACTCCACTGAACCCTGAATGGTCTAATTACCAGACTTGAACCTCTTTCCTCCAGCTCAAATGCCAACGTGTGCCCCAACTCTAATTCTGAAGTTCTTGTTCTAGAAGTATATTTCATTTCTGCTTGCTGTGCTCAATATCTTCCTGAAGGCTGTACTTCAGGAAGAGGACTAACCCTGCTACTGAAGAAGCAGGCTCTCTTCTGAGCAGGGAGCCTGATACATGGCTTGATCCCAGGACCCTGGGATCATGACCTGAGCCGAAGGCAGGAGCTTAAATGACTGAGGAAGGAGCTTAAATGACTGAGCCATCAGGCACCCAGACATTTTCATTTTAGATGAAGACTCCTTAGCCTGAAAACTGCCTGACCCATTAGACTGTTTCTTTTTTCTTTCTTTCTTTTTTTTTTTTTTTGGACAGAGAGAGACACAACGAGAAAGGGAACACAAGCAGGGGGAGTAGGAGAGGGAGAAGCAGGCTTCCCGCTGAGCAGGGAGGCCGATGTGGGGCTTGATCTCAGGACCCCAGGATCACAATCTGAGCCGAAGGCAGATGCTTAACGCCTGAGTCACCCAGGCGCCCTATGGACTGTTTCTTCTACATGTGTGAGGCTAGGTCAGTAACAGGCAGTCATACTTCAACTACTAGGCAAATCTACACGCTCTTCACCTTCCTTATCTGGCTCTAAATAGGAAACATACACTCTCAGATCACAATATTTAGCAGGCTTAATGATGAATAGAGTAAATAATCGTATGATCATCTCCATAAGACGCTGAAAAGGCATGCAGAAGAATTCAACATCCATTCTTGACCATTAAAAAGGGGGGACAGATATTTCTATAACATGGTAAAGCATATCATAGCTAACTCAAACCCAACATGTTTAGTAAATGCCAAGGGCATTCTTAGTAAGGTCAGGAAAAAGATAGGGATATTCTTCATCATTATGATTATTTAACACCATTAAATACCATTATTCTGCATATACCAGCCAATATAAGAGAAATAAGAGGATAAGAGAGATAAGCATAAAAAAGAGACAGGAAAAGTATAAAAATCACAAGACCTAAAATTATGATTGTCAAATTATCTGCTTTACACAGAAGTCTAAAAGAATCGACTAGAAAATTATTACAAACAGTAACCATTTAGTTGGGGGCAGGAGCAAATTAACACAATAAATTCAAAAGTGCTCCCATAAAGAAGTATCTACTTAGAAAAGAGAAGAAAATATCTGATTTGAAATACAACAATAAAGATCAATTACAATAAAATTGAATGCAAGATTAATAACTGAAGAAAAATTATCAAGATACTCTTTAATGACAAGGAAAGTACATATTAAGTGAAAAAAGGGGTGATGCAAGTTAAGAATGATACCATTTGTGTGAAAAAAGGTATCTAGACAGAGACATTACACTCTTCACAAAAATTAACTGAAAATCGACTAGAGACCTAATGTAAAACACAAAACCATAAAATTCCTAGAACACAGTAAAAAATCTAGACGACCTTTGATTTGGTGATAACTTTTTAGACAATGCCAAAGGCATGGAAGAAAGAACCTGGTAAGTTGGACTTCATTAAAATTAAAAAGAGCTCTGTGGATGACACTGAGAAGAGAATGAAAAGAGAAGTCACATCATAGGAGAAAATATTGGTATAAGACACATGTGCTAAAAGACTTATCTAAAATATACAAAGAACTCTTAAAAGTCAACAATAAGAAAACAGACATGAAAGAATGCATGGACTGACCGCGTTTTGATGTGAAACATTTTTCCTGACCTACATGTCAAATAAAAAAGTCAAAAAAAAAAAAAAAAAGAAAGAAAGAAAACAGACATGATTTAAAAACAGGCAAAAGATCCGAACAGACCTCTCACTAAGGAAGATAGACAGCAAATAAACATATGAAAAGATTTCACAACAATACACACATTAGAATTGCAAATTAAAAACAATGCGATTCCACTATACACCTATTAGAATGGTTAAGATCCAAAACATTGACAAAACCAAATGCTGATGAGAATGTGGAACAACTAGAACTCTTATTCATTGCTGGTGGAAACATAAAATAGTATAGCCACTGTGAAAGACAGTTGGGCAGTTTCTTAAAAAATTAAATATACTCTTATACAACGCAGCAATTATGCTCCTTGGTATTTAAAATCCAAATCAGTTAAGAACTAACGGCCACATAAAAACCTTTGCGTAAATGTTTATAGCAGCCTTACTGATAACTGTCAGAAGCTGGAAGCAACCAAGATGTCCTTCAACAGGTAAATGGAAACAAACTATGGTACATCCAGACAATATAATATTACTGAATGCTAATAAGGAATGAGTTGTCCAGCTACTATAAGACATGGAGGATCCTAAATGCATATTACTAAGTAAAAGCCAATCTGAAAGGGCTGCATACCAAGATTACAACTATATGGCATTCTGAAAAAGACAAAACTATAGAGACAGAAAAAAAGATCAGTGGTTGCCAGTGGTTCGGAAGCAGGAGAGATGAACAAAAGAGCAGATGATTTTTGGGACAGTGAAAATACTCTACATGATACTATAAGGATGGATACCAATCATTACACATTTGTAAATGTGCAATGCTAAGAGTGAACCTGAATGTGAACAATGGGACTGTGGATGATTGTCATGTGTCAATGTTGGTTCCTCAACTGTAACACATGTACCACTCTGGTGGGAGAAGCTGATAATGGGGAAGGCTATGCAATGTGTGGGGTCACTAGTATATGGGAAATAATCCGTACCTTCTTCTCAATGTTGCTATGAACCCTAAACCGCTCTAAGTCTTAAAAAAAAAAAAAAAAAAAAAAAAAAACCAAAACAGGGATGCCTGGGTGGTTTAGTAGGTTAAGCCTCTGTGTTTGGCTCAGGTCATGATCTCAGGGTCCTGGGATGAGCCCCCCCATCAGGCTCTCTGCTCAGCAGGGAGCCTACTTCTCCCTCTCTCTCTCTGCCTGCCTCTCTGCGTATTTGTGGTTTCTGTCTGTCAAATAAATAAATAAAATCTTTTTTTAAAAATTTACAAAAAAATCTAAATAAGTAAAAGGTCTCAAAGAGACACAAAAGGAGTTCTGAATAAATGGAAGGTCATGGAAAGATTTTAATATTGTCAAGATGTCAACTCTCTCCAAATTAACTTTTAAATGTAATTAGGAACAGCTAGGGGGCTCAGCAGGTTAAGCATCTACCTTTAACTCAGGTCATGATCTCAGGATTCTGAGATCAAGCTCCATGTCAGGCTCCCCACTCAGGAGACAGTCTGCTTCTCTCTTTGCCCCTCCTCCCTCTTGGTGCTCAGACATGTGCTCACACTCTCTCCTTCAAATAAAGAAATCTTTAATTAATTAATATAATGCCATGAGCCCTCCCCCAGAAAAACACTAAAAAGATTTTAGGGAGACCCAGCTAATTTGATTCAAAGGTTCATACAAAATAAATAATAATGAGGCACCTGGGTGGCTCAGTGGGTTAAAGCCTCTGCCTTCCGCTTGGGTCATGGTCCCAGAGTCCTGGGATCGAGCCCCGCATCAGGCTCTTTGTTTGGCAAGGAACCTGCTTCCTCCTCTCTCTGCCTGACTCTCTGCCTACTTCTGAACTCTGTCAAATAAATAAATAAAATCTTAAAATAATAATAATAATAATGAAGAACAGCATAAAGTATCTCAGGAAATACAAAAATAATGAGAAGGAAATAACCCTAATAGAAATCAAAAATACATTCTAAGCCAAAATAAGTAAAACTACTTTTTTTTTTTTTTTAAAGATTTTATTTATTTATTTGTCAGAGAGAGAGAGAGAGAGAGCACAGGCAGGCAGAGTGGCAGCAGAAGCAGAGGGAGAAGCAGGCTCCCTGATGATCAAGGAGCCCGATGTGGGACTCGATCCCAGGACGCCGGGATCATGACCCGAGCCGAAGGCAGCTGCTTAACCAACTGAGCCACCCAGGTTATCCCAGTAAAACTACTTTTAATGGAACAAACCACATTATGGTTTATGGATTATGGATTAATGGAACAAACCACAAAAATAAAAATGAAACAGGGGAATTTGGATTATGATCAAGGTAGCATTTCAAGGGGTACCTGTGTGTCTCAGTGGGTTAAAGCCTCTGCTTTCAGCTCCAGTCATGATCTCAGGGTCCTGGGATCAAGTCCCGCATCAGGCTCTCTGCTCAGCTGGGAGCCTGCTCACCCCCTTCCTGCCTCTCTGCCTACTTGTGATCCCTGTCTGTCAAATAAATAAATAAAATCTTAAAAAAAAAAAAAATGTAGCATTTCAAACCAGTAGAAAAAAATAGATTATTCAGACTAATTCTTTGCTATAAGTACCCTTTAATACCTTACAAATTTTGTACCACGTTATCTTTTTCTAGTGTTACAGACTGAACAGTAACAGCTATTTTTGCTCACCCTCAAACCCACTAAAAGTGAAAACATAGGAATTTTTGTTTAAAGCATACACCTACAAGGACAAAGACAATGGGCAAAGAGGCAAAGCAATTAAATTCTGGACAGTAGAAAGCAGATGGATAAGAAATTATTCCAACTGACCAGAGAAAGCTGTCTTAAACTGGTAGTGGAAAAGCAAAGAACCAACATTACATATACAATACCCCCAAAATCTTGAGAACTGGAAGCATCAAGTAGCTCTGGAAGTGGGAGGAGAACAGAGCTAAGAGGAAGAAGAAAGCCTGAAGATTTCTTCACACAGCAGTTGGCTTCTCAGGTTCTCCCTCCTTGACTTATGTAGTTGGGTGCTCATTCCAGAAGACAAACACCTTTATTCTCTGGAGAAGGTAAAAACCTTTGAGTTGGGCAACATGAGGCTCGGTATTGCGCATTAACTCCATGCTGCAAACAGACAAACGGAAATTAAGGAAAAGATAATATGGAAGAAGTTGACAATCCTAGTCCTTTTTTCCAGGTGTCTCACAGAATGCTGGTAATTAGTCCCCTGCTCTCCAGATAGAAAACTACAAAAGTCTCCACTGGGGAAACTTAGAGGCCCAAAAGAAAGACCTAAAGATAGTGATATTAAAAGGTTCCACCAGGAAAAGGCCAGCCAGATACAAACTTGCCTGCCATCCATGCATTCAGAATTTCATCAGCTTTTTGGTCACTCATATTAAGTAGAAGACAATACTACTTCCAAGTAGGAAATACTAGGTCAAAGCAAACAAATGCTCTCTCTGAAATAATGCAAGGCAGCAGGGAGAGGAGAAAGGTTTACAAAATCGTATTTTGGGGAAGACTATGGAAACCGATTAAAGTAACAGAACTATTTTAACTAAAATTTCAAAAAAAAAAAAAAAAAAAAAAAAAAGGAAAGTCCTTCTTTTATGAGCCAGAAATTGATGGCCATTTTCTTCATTTTCTTTTTCTGGGGGGCACTGTGCCACTTGGGTTGGAGGAGAGGTTGAAAAATGACAGTGGACATAGGCAAAGAGACACTAAGAGAAAGAGAAATCAGTTTTTGGTGGTCACACAGGGCTGGAATGAAAGACAAGAAGTGCTTAAAACATATGGCCAATTTTGGGGCACCTCGGTGGCTCAGTGGGTTAAGCCTCTGCTTTCGGCTCAGGTCATGATCCCAGGGTCCTGGGATCGAATCCTGCATTGGGCTCTGTGCTCAGAAGGGAGCCTGCTTCCCCCTCTTTCTCTGCTTGCCTCTCTGCCTACTTGTGACCTCTGTCTGTCAAATAAGTAAAATCTTTAGGAAATAAAGTGGCCAATTTTCCCCAAGGGAAATTTGCTGGCTCTAGGGCATGGACACAAAAACACAACCTACCTTCAGATTTTATTTTTTTTATTTTTTAAAGATTTTATTTATTTATTTATTTGACAGAAAGAGAGATCACAAGTAGGCAGAGAGGCAGGCAGAGAGAGAGAGGGAAGCAGGTCCCCTGCTGAGCAGGGAGCCCGATGCGGGACTCAATCCCAGGACCCTGAGATCAGGACTGGGGCCAAAGGCACAGGCTTAACCCACTGAGCCACCCAGGTGCCCCCGTACCTTCAGATTTTATAGCTGCACCCTGTCAGAGAGGAAAAAGCTAACTCAGAACTTCTGAAGGACAGAATTCAATCTCCTGTAGTCATGCAAACCTAAGGAGAGACAGATTCACCTCTTACAAAGAAAAGTCCAGAGGAGCACACCAGAAACACAAGAGCAACCAGAAATGGACTGATTCTTACTAAAACTATAACCAAGCCCCCGCCTAAATTAATCCTTGGCTCACTTGAAAGGAACAGCCCCCACAACATATCTTCCTAACAGAGGGAAAGGGGGAAGCACCTTTTGATGAAGATGTTATCTCAGTCTTTCTCTTTCTTCAGTATGCATTCTCTGACATAATTAAAAAAACTGATATATAGTGAAGCAGGCTAAGGACTGATAATCAAGAGAGCAAAAAAGTATAGAAACAAATCCGCACAGGGTGCCTGGGTGACTCAGTTAGTTAAGCATCTGACTTCTGCTCAGGTCACGATCTCAGAGTCTTGGGATGAAGCCTGGCACCCAGCATTCTCGGGGAGCCTGCTTCTTCCTCTCACTCTGCCCCTCCCACTCGCTACCTCCCAACCCTCGCTCATACACTCTCTCTCTCTCTCAGATAAATAAATAAAATATTACAGGGGAAAAAAGCTCAGTGAAACAAAATCAGGATAAATCCAAAGAAAACCACATTTAGGCACACCATAAAATGCTGAAAACAAAGACAAAGAGAAAATGGTAAAAGAAGCCAGAAGAAAAAAGACATTACTTTAAAGTACCAATAATAGTACTGATAGCTGACTTGTCAAAAGGAATCAAGGAAGCCAATATATATACAAAGGAATATTATTCACCCATAAAAGAAAATCCTGCTGTTTGAGACAACATGGATGAACACTGAGGGCATTATGCTAAGTGAAATTAAGTCAGACAGAGAACTACAGATACTGTATTACCTCACTTATTTGTGGAATCTAAAAAAGCCAAAGTCATAGAAACAGAGAGCAAACTGATGGGTGGCCGCCAGGGACTTAGGGTGGGGGTGGGGATGTTGGTCAAAGGGTACAAACTTTTTAGTTATAAAACGAGTAAATTCTGGAAATTAAATGTATAGCATGGTGACTATAGTTAACACCAATGTACCATATACTTGAAAGTTGCTAAGAAAGTAGATCTTAAATGTTCTCACCACCACAGCATAAGTAATTATGACAGATGAAGGACAGGTTAACTAACCTTATTGTGATAATCATTTTCCAATATATATGTCTATCAAATTATTGCACTGTACACCTTAAACTTATATGTAACTTCAAGTTCTATGTCAATTTTATCTCAATAAAGCTAGAGAGAAAAGAGAAATTAAGGAAGCCAGAAAACAATGAAATGATGATTTTAGAATACTGAAAGCACCACCCCCAGCAAAAAGAAAGAAAGAAAGAAAGAAAACGCTTCAAAAAATAAAGATGTTTTCAGGCAAACAAATGCAGAAAGAAATTTTTGCCAGCAAACTTACACTACAAAATTTATTGAAAGTAAGTTGTTTAGGTTGAAGGAAAACATCTAAGATAAAAGTACACTGCAAGAAGCAATGAAAAAACACTGTAAAAGGAAGTATGTGATTAAATACAGAATATCTGATACCTAAAAACATGTAAAACTCAAATTCTATATCTATAAAATAAAGTTTTATTGGAATACCATCACACTCATTTACTTATGGTTGGTCTTGGCTGTTCTAATGCTGCAATGCTAAGTTAAGTAGTTGCAAGAGCCTCCATCACTTCATACTGCTGCATCATGGTGCACTACAAATTGCAGTGATATAGTTATATCTGACAGCACTGAATGTCACACATACTGTTGTACATGACATTTTATTTATGAGTGCATAACTCATCCTGTCAAAACAAGAAACTGCATTTCAAATGCCACACATCAAGGCACAGAGGAGTGTGTTTTGTCATCAAATTAGATGGCAAGGCACGGTCTTTATCATGTAATCACACTATAACTATGCTAAGGAGTACAACATAGACACTACCAGAGAGTAATCATCACAGGAGTTCCCAACTCACAGGAAGCATCAGTCAGAAAAATGAAAAATATTAAACTGAATTATAATTATTTCTTCATAAAAATTAAAAAAAATGAAACTGACCAAACTAGGTGTGTGAGTAGCCCATTTGTCAGTCTAGCAAGAGAAGCCATTTACTGATGGTGAGTTAATTAAATAGTGTTTGACTATAGCAGTCAAAGAAATGTGTCCAGAAAAAACAAACTTGTCTAAGACTATTAGCCTTTTAGAATAGTTGTTCAACCAAATTGAGGATACTGGGATCAATAGCAATAGTCAATTAAAAAACAAGGCAAATGATTTCTAGTGGGTTTCCTTGATATAGAAGAGTCAAAAGATGTTGCCAGTTACTGATTAGTTGTTCATTTGAGCAGTCAATACTGCTAAAGAATTAGCCTCTATGAATGTCTATGTGAAACAACTATAATAAAAAATATTTTCAGGGCACCTGGGTGGGTCAGTGGGTTAAGCCTCTGCCTTCAGCTCAGGTCATAGTCCCAGGGTCCTGGGATCGAGGCCCACATCGGGCTCTCTGCTCAGTGGGCAGCCTGCTTCCCCTCTCTCTCTGCCTGCCTCTGCCTACTTGTGATCTTTCTGTCAAATAAATAAATAAAATATTTTTTAAAAAATACAATATCAATAACACAGAGGGGAGGGGGACAGACTGAAGTTCAATTGTTATATGGTTCTTGCATTTTTTGAAAACCAATAACTTACTTCAACTAAACTGCAGTAAGTTAAGAATGCAGATTGAGGGGCACCTGGCTGGCTCTGTCAGAAGAGTATGTGACTCTTGATCTCCAGGTAGTGAGTTTAAGTCCTATGCTGGGTACAGAAATTACTTAAGTAAATAAATACACTTAAAAAAAAGAGGGACACCTGAGTGGCTCTGTCGGGTAAGTGTCTAGAGTCAGCTCACATCATTATCCCAGGGTTATGAGATCGAGCCTGGCATTGGGCTCCCTGTTCTCCCTCTGCCGGCTGTTCCCCCTGCTTGTGCACGGTAAAATCCTTAAAAAAAAAAAAAAAAGTAGATTGAAATATTCAGGGCAGTGGTTTTTTGGTTTTTTGTTTTTAAGATTTTATTTATTTATTTGACAGAGAGAGGTCATAAGTAGGCAGAGAGGCAGGCAGAGAGAGAGAGGGAAGCAAGCTCCCTGGGAGCAGAGAGCCCGAAGTGGGGCTCGATCCCAGGACCCCAAGATCATGACCCTAGCTGAAGGCAGAGGCTTAACCTACTGAGCCACCCAGGCGCCCAGAGGGCAGTGGTTCTTACCCAAGGACAATTTTACACCCCAGGGGACATCTGGCAATTCCTGAAGACATTACTGCTTGTCACAACAGAGGGAGAGACAGTTGCTTCAGGTACCTCACGGGTAGTAGCCAGGGATTCTACAACACCCGGGTCAGCTACCAACCCAACAACAAAAAATTATTGGCCTCAAATGTCAACAGTGTTAAAGTTAAGAAACTCTGCTTTAGAGGAACCACGAAAAAGAATTATAAGAATACATAACAAAAAGGGGGGAACAAATGGAACAATTTCCCTTACATGAAGTTGAAAAGCAGGCAAAATAAATTATGGTGATATAAGTCATCAGAATAATTAGTGGTTATAGGCTTTTTTTAAAGTAATGAGCTCTACATTCAGTGCAGGGCTTGAACTGACAACCCTGAGATCAAGAGTTTCATGCCCTACCAACTGAGCCAGTCAAGCACCCCTAATTGGTGGTTAATAGGGAGTGACTGTATGGACTTGGAAGTGGTACAATGGTGCCTTCTGGAGCACTAAGAATGTTCCCTCTTGTTCTGGGCAGTGAATACATGAATACATTACCTATAGTAAAAATTCATTAAGCTGTACATTTACAGATATACTTTATTGTATATATGGTATACCCCAATTGAAAAAAAAAACAAAAAACTACTGAGCAGATAACCAAACATTACCAGACTTGAGGTAAAGTCTTTAACATGAATCATTCTTATTAAAAACAAGTAACAACCTGGAAGGAGCAGTCTATGAGGGAAAAGTAAGCTTAAAACAAAGAAACAGGGGTGCCTGGGTGGGTTAGTTGGGCATCTGCCTTTGGCTTGGGTCATGATCTCAGGGTCCTGGGATCAGGCCGAGAGTCGGGTTCCCTGCTCGGTGGGGAGCCAGCTTCTCCCTCTGCCTCTACCCCTTGGCTCATGCTCTCTCTCAAAAAAACAAACAGGCTCAGAGGGTTAAGCCTCTGCCTTGGGCTCAGGTCATGATCTCAGGGTCCTGGGATCGAGCCCCGCATTGGGCTCTCTGCTCAGTAGGGAGCCTGCTTCTTCCTCTCTCTACCTACTTGTGATTTCTGTCAAATAAATAAATAAAATCTTTGGGGCGCCTGGGTGGCTCAGTGGGTTAAGCCTCTGCCTTCGGCTCGGGTCATGATCTCAGGGTCCTGGGATTGAGGCCCGCATAGGGCTCTCCACTCAGCAGGAAGCCTGCTTCCGCCTCTCTCTCTGCCTGCTTCTCTAATTGTGATCTCTATCAAATAAAATCTTTAAAAAACAAACAAAAACAAAAAAAACCCTGTATCTATATATAAATATATATAATATCTTCAGCAAGTTCCCAGAAGACACTGGAACCATGCCTCAAAAACAATGTTATTTTTAAAAATCTGATATAAAGGGCGCCTGGGTGGCTCAGTGAGTTAAAGCCTCTGCCTTCAGCTCAGGTCTTGATCTCAGGGTCCTCAAATCAAGTCCCGCATCAGGCTCCCTGCTCAGCAGGGAGCCTGCTTCTCTCTCTCTCTCTCTCTGCCTACCCGTGATCTCTCTCTCTGTCAAATAAATAAGTAAAATCCTTTTAAAAATCAGATATAAAGATAGAACTCTTTGAAATTAAATAAAACAACAGTGGGGTGCCTGGGTGGCTCAGCTGGTTAAGGGGCTGCTTCAGCTCAGGTCACGATTTCAGGGCTCTGCGATCAAGCCACACATCTGGCTCTCCGCTCAGCAGGGAGCCTGTTTCTCCTCTCCCTCTGCCTACCCCTCTGGTGCCCCTCTGCCTACTTGTGCTATCAAATAAAATCTTAAAAAAAAAAAAAAAAATTAAACCACACACTTAAAATCAGTACATTTTATTGTATATAAATTATACTAAAATACACTACATAAAACAAAAATGAAAAACTCCAAAGAAGGGATGAAAGATGAAAGTGAGCTAATTAACATTTTATTTTTTTAAAGTAATCTCTACACCCAACATGGGGCTTATATTTATAACCTTGAGATCAAGCGTCGTACCCTCTACTGACTGAGCTAGCCAGGCACCCCAGGTGAGGTAATTATTTATTTAAAATAAAAACATGGGGTGCCTGGCTGGCTCGGTTGGCCAGCATGTGACACAATCTTGGGGTATTGAGTTCAAACCCCAAGTTGGGAGTAGAGATTACTTAAAAAAATAAAAAGTAATTTAAAATGATGAGCTCAATTCCAACACGTACCAAGCAACTCTCTTTTAAATTACATATTCTTAAAAATTAAATGTAGCTAAGTAGAACATGGGAAGCTAATCGCTAACTGAAAGACAGGAAATTCAAATATAAATGATTTTTAGTCACTGGAATTCTTTTGCAACATTCGACAAACTGAATGTTGAACGAAAAGCCCACTCCAATACATGGCCCTCCTGAACATTTAACATTTGTGACTAGAAGGTTAGAAGCTACCAACTCCAACTGCCCTAATAAATATGAAAATGTGGAATTAAAAGGCTCATGTATGTACATACTGAATACTGGGACACAATGTTGCTTTTCAGGCTATTGGTAATCCTTTAGTAAGGAAGACAAGGGACAGACCTTTAGCTGCTTTTGTGTCCTACCAAATAATGTGTGGGTGGGTAGCAAACACTTAAAGGCCAAGGATTAAGACCTACGAAAATAGACTTATTTTTCTGGGGCCCCTTCTACATAAAATGCTTCCTGCAAGCACAATCTTCAGATTAAAAATCTGTAGCTTCTAAAAAAAATAAAATAAACAAATAAAAAATAAAAACACAAAGAAACTGAAATTCAGAGAAAAAGAAATTTTAAATTAGAGATTAATCCAGGCAATCCAACATCCAGGTAATAGGCACTTCCAAAAGAGAACAGCAAAAATTTATAGGAGAAAATAATCACTAAAATAATTCAAGAAAATTTCCCAATGCTGAAGAATATGAGTTTTCCAGATTAAAAGTACCTACAGCAATGTGAAATTTCAAAATAGTGGGAACACTAAGAAGATCCTGCAATTTCCAGAAGAAAACAGTTCACATATAATGGACAGGACTGAGAACGGTTTTGAATTTCAAATAGCCCTTTTGGAACCAAGAAGACAACAGAGCAATAGGCTCAAATTTCTAAAGCTACATGATTTCCAACCTAGAATTCTATATTCTTCCAAGCAATTCAAGTATAAAGATATAAGAAGAGCTCAAAAATTCACATATTATGCACACCTCCTCAAAAACATCTACTGAAGGGGCACCTGGGTGGCTCAGTGGGTTAAAGCCTCTGCCTTCGGCTCAGGTCATGATCCCAGGGTCCTGGGATCAAGCCCCACATCGGGCTCTCTGCTCAGCAGAGAGTCAGCTTCCCTTCCTCTCTCTCTGCCTACTTGTGATCTCGGTCTGTCAAATATAATAAATAAAATCTTTAAAAAAAAAAAAAAATCTACTGAAGTGTAAGATATACCAAAACAAAAGAATACACCAAAACACAGAGGATAAGGTAAACAGCCAATCCAACAAAGGTAGGAGCATGAAACACCCAGGACGGGAGTGAATGCAGGTAATAGTTGTAAACAAAGTAAAGAAAGCAACCATGCAGAATAAAAGTCAGAGTACTTCAGGAGACTGATGAAAAGTAAAACAAGCGACACCTGGGTGACTCAGTCGTTAAGCGTCTGCCTTTGGCTCACCTCATGATCCCAGGGTCCTCGGATCGAGCCCCGTATCAGGCTCCCTGCACTGTGGGAAGCCTGCTTCTCCCTCTCCCACTCCCTCTGGCTTGTGTTCCCTCTCTCACTATGTGTCAAATAAATAAAATAAAATCTTAAAAAAAAAAAAACAAAACACGTAACGGGGCACCTGGGTGGGCTCAGTCGTTAACTGTCTGTCTGCCTTTGGCTCAGGTCATGATCCCAGGATCCTGGGATTGAGTCCTGCATTGGGCTCCCTGCTCAGCGGGAAGCCTGCTTCTCCATCTCCCACTCCCCCTGCTTGTGTTCCCTCCCTTGCTGTGTTCTCGGTCAAATTAATAAGTAAAATTAAAAAAAAAAATAAGCAGTGAAGATCTATAATTATAACTGTAGGGAGACTGAAGGACTATATATGCATGTATGTGTGAAATGTATGCGCATGTACGTCAAAGGGAAAGAGAAGGTAGTGAAGGAATTTAAAAAGAAATCTTTATCTCCCACGGTGGACAATCATAGAGAAGGAATAAAAATTAAAATCAGGGGCGCCTAGGTGGCTCAGTGGGTTAAGCCTCTGCCTTCCACTCGAGTTGTGATCTCAGGGTCCTGGGATCTAGCCCCCCATTGGGCTCTCTGCTCGGCAGAGAGCCTGCTTCTCTCTCTCTCTCTCTCTCTCTCTCTCTCTCTCTCTCTCTGCCTCCCTCTCTGCCTGCTGCTTATGATGTGTCAAATAAATAAATATTTTTTAAATTAAAAATCAAATAGTAGTAATAGAAACACAATATTAAGAAGTTAAATACCAAAATAATTAGCTATAAGAATTAGAAGTTCTTTCTCATGGAGTGGTAGAAATGGGGAGGGGCTTGCTGGAGAACTATTTTTGAAATAACTTTTCTTAAGAGATTTATTTATTTTATTTAAAAGATTTATTTATTTGAGAGACAGAGGGGGGGGGTTCCTCAGGCAGAGTGCAGAGCCCAATGGGGGGCTCATTCCAGGACCATGAGGTCATGACCTCAGCCAAAATCAAGAGTCCAAGCTTAATTAAGTGACTGAGCCACTTAGGCACCCCCATTTATTTAGAGAGAAAGAAAGCACACATGCACACGAGTAAGGAAAGGGCACAGGGAGAGAAATCTACAAGCTGACTCCTGCTGAGCATGGAGCCCCACGAAGGGCTCAATCCTATGACCCATGAGATCATGACCCCAGCTGAAACTAAGAGTCAGACACCCAACCAACTGAGCCACCCAGGCACCCCTATGAAATAACTTTGTAGAACCCATTTGATTCTTTAAACCAGAGACAGGTAAAACTTTGATTTCTAAAAAAATGTTTAACTCAAGGGTTATGTGGGTGGTTCAATTGGTTAAACATCTGCCTTCAGCTCAGGTCACGATCTCAGGGTCCTGGGATGGAGCCCCACATTGGGCTCCTTGCTCAGAGGGGAGCCTCCTTCTCCCTCTCCTTGTGATCTTTCTGTTAAATAAATAAAAACTTTTTAAAAAGTTGCTAACTCAATACAAGAAATCTAAAAGCCTAGAAACTATTTGAAAATTGGGAGGATATACAGCAGAGGGGAAGTAGATAGATGATATTTTTGATCATCTTTCATAGCAAAATCAGACAGCTTTTAAAGTACAAAAATTAATGGTATTAAGTACTAAACGATACACTTAAAAATGGTTAAAATGGTAGGGGGCACCTGGCTAGCTCAGTAGAGCATAAAACTCTTGATCTCAGGGTTGTGACTTTAAGTCCCATGTTGGGTGCGGAACCTACTTAAAAATTTTTTTTAAATGATTAAAATGGGAAACTCTCTCTATATAGAGAGAAATATATATATACTTCTTTTTTATTTAAAGATTTTATTTATTTATTTGACAGAGAGAGATCACAAGTAGGTAGGCAGAGAAAGAGAGAGGAGGAAGCAGGCACCCTGCTGAGCAGAGAGCCCAATGCAGGGCTCGATCTCAGGACTCTGGGATCATGACCTAAGCCAAAGGCAGAGGCTTTAACCCACTGAGCCACCCAGGCACCCCAGAAATATGTATATTTCTATATATACTTCTATATACAGAAATATATAGAAACTATATATATATTTACCACAATTTTTAAAAAAAATTTTTTATTAAAAAAATAAAAAACCTGGGGCGCCTCGGTGGCTCAGTAGGTTAAAGCCTCTGCCTTCGGCTCAGGTCGTGATCCCAGGGTCCTGGGATCGAGCCCCGCATCGGGCTCTCTGCTTAACGGGGAGCCTGCTTCCCTTCCTCTCTCTCTCTGCCTGCCTCTCTGCCTACCTGTTATCTCTCTGTCAAATAAATAAATAAAATCTTAAAAAAAAATAAAAAAAACAAAACACCTCTGCAAAGTACAACCAGGGATATGGAAAGGGGTAGTAGGATATTCAGCATATAAAATTTTTTGGCTTTTTTTTTTTTTACCCTGCGTATGTCTTTACTTATAAAGTTAAAACTCAAAATGGGGGGGGCGGGGCGCCTGGGTGGCTCAGTGGGTTAAAGCCTCTGCCTTCAGCTCAGGTCATGGTCCCGGGGTCCTGGGATCGAGGCCTGCATCGGGCTCTCTGCTCTGCGGGGAGCCTGCTTCCTCCTCTCTCTCTGCCTGCCTCTCTGCCTATTTGTGATCTCTGTCTGTCAAGTGAATAAATAAAATCTTTAAAATATTAAAAAAAAAAAAACCTCAAAATGGGGAGCGCCTGGGTGGCTCAGTCAGCTGGGAGTCTGCCTTCGGCTTGGGTCATTACCCCAGGGTTCTGGGAAGGAGCCCCACACTGGGCTCCCTGCTCAGCAGCAGGGAGCCTGCTTCTCCTTCTGCCTGCTGATCCCCCTTCTTGTGTGCACTCTGTCAAATAAATCTTAACAAACTCTTTAAAAAAAAAGAATAACAACTCAAAATGGTATTGCTAACGCTAACAGCAACTAACATTTACTGAGTGCTTTTTACATAGCAGGCACATTCTAAGTGTTTTTACATGTACTAGCATTTTTAATTTTCACAGTATTCCTAACAAGGTAGCTGCCACATTTCCCCCTATTTTACAGAAGAAACTAAAGGCCTACAGAGGTTAAATAATTTGCTCAAGAAAACAGGCTTAGAACCAGAACCTAGCCATCTGACTCCTTAGCTCACATTTTTTCTTAAAGATTTTATGTATTTGTTTGAGAGAGCGAGAAAGTGAGCAGGGGGTAGCAGGGTTGGGGGGGTGACAGACAGACAAGCAGACTCCCTGCTGAGCATGGAGCCTGACTGGGGGCTCAACCCTAGGACCCTGAGATCATGATGTGTGTGCCGAAGGCAGATGCTTAACCATCTGAGCCACCCAGGCACCCCCAGCACCCATATCTTTAACCACTATATTATAATGCTTCTCTACTAACATTAAGGAAGAATGAGGTTTAGCACAATAAAGCTCAAAGGATCACTAAAATACAAATGCCTACTCTTAACTCCGCTATGAAATAAATATTAATAGTTTAAGTTTTAACCGTGAATCTATAGTCTCTAAAGTCGTTCATAGGCACTAAAATCACAACCAATAAGAACCCAAGTAATTAGTTGTACTAAACAGCACTTACCAAAAACAAAACAAAAAACAATAAAAACTAACTCTAAGTCTTCACTAAAGAAAATAAACATAACTCAACTTTTACTCACTGCCTTCTACTTAAGTCACAAGAGCATACAACAAAGAATAACACTATTCTTGAACTCTCAAGTAAGATCTTCTTCTGTGGATCCTCATAGCTGGTTAGCTCTATGCCCTCTTTATGATCACATTCCAAAAGTCACATTTCTTCAGAAATATCTAAAAATGTCATATACAAAAAATTTAATACCCTCTTCCCAACTTCAGGCCCTACTTCACAATTTCACTCTTTTCTCCTTAGCACTTTCTCCTTAACCACTTTCTAAGATGTCATATATTTTTTTGTTCATTGTCTGTCTCCCCCACTTAAAGCATAAGCACCATGAGTCAAGTGTTTTGTTCACTGTATCCTCAACACCTACAATGGTGCCTGATTAGAGGAAACACTCAGTACTGGTAACCAAAAGTATATATAAATAAAAAGGACAAACTTTAAATGTACTCCATGTTTCTGAAGTTAATACTGATAGCTTTAATTATATGAGAAAAACATAATAATGATTTACTTAGGCCCCATATCCTTCTCTAAATGTTTGTAAAGCATCACATAAGAAGCTAAAAATATTCAGTTTAGCAATACTTTTTACTCATTTCTCATTTACTAAGTAAATTTATTATTGCCTCAAATATATTAGATATGTTATGAAGTAATTTCCTTGTCTGAACAAAAATCAGAACTATTTTCCTTGTTAAAACTAAAATCATCATATAAAAAAAAAGTCACACACCAAAAAAAACAGAAAACAAACCTATCATATACAAAAATCCTTAGAGTATATTATAAAAGTTATTAACATAAAAATTCCGAAGCTTAAAGAAAAACTTGTTAGGGGTGCCTGGGTGGCTCAGTTCGGCTCAGGTCAAGATCTCAGGGAGACTGCTTCCCGCTCTCTCTCTCTCTCTCTCTGCCCGCCTCTCTGCCTACTTTTGATCTCTCTGTCAAATAAATAAATAAAATCTTTAAAAATTAAAAAAAAGAAAGACTTGTTATAATTTCACAGGTGTATCTGTGTCATGGTTGCACTAGAAGATGGTATTTGATGGTAGAGAAGCACATAAACGTACAAAATTTTATAATACCCCCTTTTTTGACTGATAAAAAATGTGTATGTATCTTTGGGACATAAAACCATTTTAATCATAAAATAAAGCAAAACAGAATCATACCGAATATCAAGAATAGGAACCAGAATCAGGAATCAGAACCACCTGTAAATGCCCACCAGATTTCCATGTCCCTCCCAAGAACATTCTGACTCCTTTCTCAGACATGTGTTGTACAAAAGCATTATCCTAGTTCATGGCTTGTCTTTTCCTTCTCTTATCTGTGTACCTGATAGAAAATAGTTTTAAATTTTGATGAGGCTCACTTCATCAGTCATTTCTTCCAAAGTTCATATACCTTTGGTGCTATATCTAAGACCTCTCTGCCAAACTCAAGGTCAAGAAGACTTTTTCCAGTGCTTTCTTCCAAGTGTTTTACTGCTTTATGATTTACATTTAGGTTTATGATCCACTCTGAGTTAACTTCTGCATATGATACGTTTAGGTTAAGCCCCACTTAACATACAGATGAGCAATTTTTCCAGCACCATATGTTGAAAAGACTGTCCTTTCTTCAGTGAATTATGTTTGTACCTTTGTGAAAAAGATCAGTTGACTATATTTGTGTAAATCTATTTTTGGGTTCTCTATTCTATTCCTTTACTTCAATATACCACACTGTCTTGATTAGCATTACCTTATATTGCTTCTTAAAACTGGGTATTGTGAATACCCTAAATTTCCTATTCTTTTTCAAAATTGTTTTGGCTGCAGCATCTGTGTGGCTCAGCTGGTTGAGTTTCCAAATCCATTTCCGCTCAGGTCATGATCTCCTGGTTTATGAGATACAGTCCTGCAACAGGCTCTGTGCTCAATGGAAAGTAGGCTTGAGATTCTCTCCCTCTGCCCCTCACCCTACCCACACTCTCAAATAAATAAAATCTTTCAAAAAAATTGTTTTGGCTAATCTGATTCCTTTAATTTTCCACATATAATTATCTAAAACCTAGGCAGAGTAGCCAACTCTTTAATGGTATCTTAGCCCGACAGAAAACTAGCATTTTTACTATTGCACCTTATCTTGTCAAAACCAGTTAAGGGGGAGCCAGGGTGGTTCAGCCAGTTAAGCCCTCTGCCTTCAGCTCAGGTCATAATCCCCTGGATCGGGCCCCAAGCCCTATGTGTCAGGCTTCCTACTCAGTGGGGGGAGTCTGCTTCTCTCTAATAAATAAAATCTTTAAAAAAAGAAAAACAGTTCAAAGTATCTTCTCTACAGGTATTATGGAGCTGTTCATACCTTTTGACCCAATAAACTTGGTACCAGAAACTTATGTGAAAAACACATAAGTACAAATAAAAAAATGTATTCAACATAGCATCGTTTAGGAAAACAAAATAAATCTCCAGGTCCGACAAAAGAGAAAAGGTCAAACAATGGGTAGTTGGGGAAATATTCTAAATATATTAAGTTTAAAAAAAAATGAATACACAGTATCTAATATTTTAAATGAACAATGGCATATTCAGAAGAAAATATATTAAAAGTATTATCTCTGAAAGTATTTTTTTTTTTAGGTTGTTTTTTCTTTATTTGACAGACAGAGATCACAAGCAGGCAGAGAAGAGAGGGAGGAGAAGCAGGCTCCCTGCTCAGCAGAGACCCCAATGCAGGGCCAGATCTGAGGATCATGACCTGAGCTGAAGGCAGAAGCTTTAACCCACTGAGCCACCCACAGGTGCCCCTAAAAGTATTATTTCTAGGGGTGCCTGGCTGTCTCAGTTGCTGATCTCGGCAGTCATGTGTTCAAACCCCACGCTGAGCAAAGAGTTTACTTAAAAAAAAAAATTATTTTTAAGTAGCATCTTTACAAGTGATTTTCTTCATAGGTTCAGGAACTTTTAAAGCTTCCTATAATAAACGTAAAAGGGAGATTAATATTTTTTTAACATTTTATTTTTTATAAGGTGGTATTACCATTTTCACAGTAAAATACACAGGTAACTCTAAATCAGCCTGTACCTTATTTGTATCAAGTTTGTTTCATAGGCTATGAATCATTCACATGACAATGTTCTACGAGAGCTTACTCTAAACCCTACAAATTCTTCTACCCTACTGTCATGACAGTGACAAACAATTTTCTCCACGCTTGTCTTCATGTTTAAGTTGGGCAGAATTGTTTTCTGTTTGTTCTTCTTTTTTAAGATTTTATTTATTTATCAGAGAGAGAAAGAAATCACAAGTACGGGGAAAGGGTGGAGGGAGAACCAGGCTCCCTGCTAAGCAGGGAGCCCCATTCAGGGCTCGATCCGAGGACCATGGGATTATGACATGAGCCAAAGGCGACGCTTAACCCACTGAGCCACTCATGTGCCCCAACTTGGGCAGAATTGTTAGCACAGCATTTTAAATTACATCATCCATAAATGACACATAGGGAAAGATATTGCAACAAGCAATGTATCTGACAAATGATGACCTTCTTTATGTAAACATCCTTTATCCTTGGTAAAACAAACAAAAACAAAACCTAAAGAAAAATGGGCAAAGGACAAGTATAAATAACTTACATATATATTACAAATGGCCAATGACATGAAACCTGAATTTCATTCACAGTTAAGGGAAACAACCATCATTAAACCTGATTTATCAGAACTGCCAATTTTATAGTTTGATAATACTCATATACATTATATAATAAAAATTAGTATTTCTGTGGGGCGCCTGGGTGGTTCAGTTGGTTAAGCGACTGCCTTTGGCTCAGGTCATGATCCTGGAGTCCCAGGATCAATTCCGCACATCAGACTCCCAAGTCCATGGGGAGTCTGCTTCTTCCTCTGACCTTCTCCCCTCTCACTCTCTCTCACTCCCTCTCTCAAATAAAAATAAATAAAATCTTAAAAAAATTAGTATTTCTGAAAGGTAATTTGACTTTCTAATAAAATTTAAATACATCTATCTTTAATCCAGCAAATCTATTTACAATATAGATATGTAAAAAAGTCTTTTAAAGGACTCCTGGGTGGCTCAGTTGGTTAAGGGACTGCCTTTGACCCAGGTCATGATCTTGGGAGTCCCAGGATTGAGTCCCCCATCAGGCTCCCTGCTCAGCAGGGACTCTGCTTCTCCCTCCACCCTCCCCCTTCTCATGCTCTCTCTCTCTCTCTCTCATTCCCTTTCTCTCAAATAAATAAATAAAATCTTTAAAAAAAAAAAAAATATGTCCCTTCAAGCTTTGTTTATAAGAGTAAAAAGCTAGAGGAGCCTGGGTGGCTTCGTAGGTTAAACATCAGGTCTTGATCCCAGAGTCCTGGGATTGGGCCCACGTCAGGCTCCTTGATCAGCAGGAGCTGGCTTCTCCATCTCACTCTGCTTGCTGCTCCCACTGGCTGCTCGTGCTCTCCATCAAAGTAGTAAATAAAATCTTAAAAAAAAAAAAAAAAAAAGTTGTCCAATAGTGTAAGTGGGTTCCCCTTTCAGGTACATCCTTTTGAATGTGCTGATGCATGTACCATTTGCTGCCCATCATGACCCCCCTGGAGCCATCCCAAAGCCCCTAGACCGATCCCTGGATTCTAACTGCCACACAGCCTGCTGCCCCATTTCAGCAGGAAGCACCCAGAGAAGTCATTGTTCTACTCCCTAAAGGAAGTTGGGGTTACTATTCCGGGGGGAAAGAATGAGTGAGAGACAGGAGGAGCTACAAAGGGGGAGATATACAGGGGATTATGTGATCAGGCTCACAGAAATCCCCAAAATGTGAAAGTGTGGGGAAACAAGAGAGAAGGGGACAAATCTGACCACCCTACTCTAGGAGTGTGGGGTGGGGAACCACCCTGCCCTAGGCCTGTGGGGTGGGTTGAGTGGGATGAGTATCTTTATGATAATTACCTGTGACCACCAGTCCCTAAAAAAGAAGTCAGTCATAGAAGGTATTATCAATAGAAATGTTAAAAGGTTTGAGAGAGAGAGAGAGAGAGAACGTGCAAACACAGGGAGGGGCAGCAAAGAGAGAAATTCAAGCAGGCTCCCTGCCAACTGGGAAGCCCAACTTGGGGCTGGATCCCACAACCCCAAGATCATGACCTGAGGTCAAAGTCAAGAGTCAGACGCTTAACTGACTGAACCCACCCAGGCACCCCTAAGTATAACCATATTTATAGCTTAAAAATGCATAGATATGTCTGCATATGCACAGAATATTTTCTAGAGGATTAAATGTCTAACAGTTAAGTGATTTTCAGGGAGAGAAAGAATTTCATGCTGCTTGAATTTTTTCCTAGAGAAACAATAACTTAATGTCCTTACTAAATGTCCCTCATTACATCATTAAAGTTATGAAATTCCAGTATAATACCGCATGATAGATTTCACTCCAAAGAATTTAGTATTCTTCTCTACCAAATCTACTCATCTAAATTTAGTTGCATGAGATATGAGAAGGTAAGATACGACTAGATCCTGCATGGGAAGTTTTACGAATTAAAGCAGAGAAGAAATAATGCAGAAAAAATACGCAGCTAGGTAAATTTGGAGCTAGAGCTTTCCATGATTATGTCTGGTGACCCCCTGTGTTAGAAACATAGTAAATTTCCATTACTCTTAATATTATCAATAACATCCTTAGTTTGTCATAAAATATAATTATCACCAGTCCAAAACAGTTCAGTAATTATATACACTCAACTGGCAACAAATAAAGTTTAAAAAAGAGAGAAAGATAAAGTGTTGGTGAAGATGTAGAGAAAACAGAACCCTGACAGACACTGCTGATAGGAATATTAAAAGGTGCAGCTACTTTGGAAAACAGTCTCAGTTCCTCAAATGGTACACTGAGTTCTCATATGACCCATTAATTCTATTCCTAGGTAAATACCCAAGAGAAATGAAAACATAGGTCCACACTGATATCTGTACATAAATGTTCGTATCAGCATTATTTTTAATAGCCAAATAGTAGAAAACAACTCAAATGTTCATATACTGAAACATTATTTAACAATGAAAAGGGATGAAGTATTATGATTACTTGCTAACACAGGAACTTTGAAAATGTTATGTTAAGTTAAAGAAGCCAATCACAGAAGACCATTACGTTATATGATTCCATTTATATGAAATACAAACCTGTATATTTAAGGAATAGGCAAATATATAGTCATAGAAAGTAGACTAGTTGCCTAGAGCTTGGGGAGAAATGGGGAGTGGCTGCTAACGGGTATGGGACATTTTTGGATGAAGAAAATGTTCTAAAATTGATTGTCATGATGACTGTAAAACTGAATATACTAAAAAACATGGAATTGTATTTTTTTTTAAGATTTATTTATTTATTTGACAGAGATCACAAGTAGGCAGAGAGGCAGGCAGAGAGAGAGAGAGAGGAGGAAAAAGGCTCCCTTCTGAGCAGAGAGCCAGATGTGGGGCTCAATCCCAGGACCCTGGGATCATGACCTGAGCTGAAGGCAGAGGCTTTAACCCAATGAGCCACCCAGGCGCCCCTGTTATTTATTTTTTTAAAAGATTTTGACAGAAGGACAGCAAGAGAGGGAACACAAGCAGGGGAGTGGGAGAGGGAGAAGGCTTCCCAAGGAGCAGGGAGCCCGATGCCAGACTCAATCCCAAGACCCTGGGATCATGACATGAGCCGAAGACAGGTGCTTAACCAACTGAGCCACCCAGGCACCCCTAAAGCTGTTATTAAAAAGAGAAGAAGATGACGACGAAGATGAGGGGCACTTGGGTGGCTCAGTTGGTTCAATGTCCAACTCTTGATTTCAGCTCAGGCCATGATTTCAGAGTTGTGAGATGGAGCCCCGCATCAGGTTCTGCACTGAGCATGGAGCCTGCTTAAGGTTCTCTCTCCCTGTGCTCTCTGGACCTCCATCCCCCCCCCAGGAAAGGATAAAGGAAAAGGAAAAAAGAAAGGAAAAAGGGGAGGGGAGAAGAGGGGAGAAGAGAAGAGAACAGTAGAGTTATCAATTAAGAAAGCCTTAAGAGGAGCGCATAGGTGGCTCAGTGAATTAAACCTCTGCTTTCGGCTTGGGTCAAGATCTCGGAGTCCTGGGATGGAGCCCCCCATCAGGCTCTCTGCTCAGCGGGGGGCCTGCTTCCCCTCTCTCTCTCTGCCAAATAAAAATCTTAAAAAAAAAAAAAAAGGGGCCTTAAGAGGCATATCAACCAGATGCAAATGTGGATATAATTTTGGATCCTGATTCAAACAAACTCAGAGGTTTATCAATGAGATGACTGGGACAATCTGAATATTAGATAATACTAAGGAATTTTTTTTTTTAATTTGAGTACATTTGACATACAATGTTACATTAGCTTCAGGTGTAGAAATTACTGTTTATTCGGTGTAAAATAATGCAGTGTGCCTGGGTGGCTCAGTTGTTAAGCATATGCCTTCACATCATGATTCCAGGGTCCTAGGATTGAGCCTCGCATCCGGGAGACTGCTTCTTCCTCTCTCTCTCCCCCTACTTGTGTTCCCCCTCTCACTGTCTCTCTCTCTCTGTCAAATAGATAAGTAAAATCTTTTTTAAAAATTTAAAAATTTTTGGGCACCTGGGTGGCTCAGGGGCTTAAGCCTTTGCCTTCGGCTCGGGTCATGATCTCAGGGTCCTGGGATCGAGTCCCACATCGGGTTCTCTGCTCAGCAGGAGCCTGTTTCTTCCTCTCCCTCTGCCTGCCCTTTCCTATGTTTGTTCTCTCTCTCTCTCTCTCTCTGTCAAATAAATAAATAAATCTTTTTAAAAAATAAAAAAATAAAAAATAAATATTTAAAAATTTTTTAAAATGCAATTATATTTTTTAAAAGAGTTCTTATCTTTTGCAGAGTCCAGTAAATTAGGGATGAAAAGAAAGGGTGTCTGGGTTTATCTTAAAACAGTCTAACGGGGGCGGGGCGGGGGGGTGCGCCTGGGTGGCTCAGTGGGTTAAAGCCTCTGCCTTGGGGCGCCTGGGTGGCTCAGTGGGTTAAAGCCTCTGCCTTCGGCTCAGGTCGTGATCCCAGGGTCCTGGGATCGAGCCCCGCATCGGGCTCTCTGCTCAGCGGGGAGCCTGCTTTCTCCTCTCTCTCTGCCTGCCTCTCTGCCTACTTGTGATCTCTGTCAAATAAACAAATTAAAAAAAAATAAAATAAGTTAAAAAATAAAGCCTCTGCCTTCAGCTCAGGTCGTGATCCCAGGGTCCTGGGATCGAGCCCCGCATCGGGCTCTCTGCTCAGCGGGGAGCCTGCTTCCCCCTCTCTCTCTGCCTGCCTCTCTGCCTACTTGTGATCTCTGTCAAATAAATAAATAAAATCTTAAAAAAAAAAAAAAACATTCTAACTGGGAAGAGCATAGGTTACAGGGATAAACCTGAGAAGTTTTCAGGAGAGATCACAGTGAATTGCGTTTTAAAATTTAAGCTGTAATTTCCCAGACTAAAAAGAGCACATAAAAGCTGAAAAAGGCATTCTAGGCAAGTAACAACTTAGGCAATGGCGCTGTGAAAAATTACCTATGGGGCAAGAACTGGAAATACAGTTTTTGAAGGGCCTTGTATGCCACACAAATAAATTTTACCTAATTTTGTGAAAGATGAGCAGATATCTTTTTTTTTTTTTTTTTTTGGTGGAGATAAGTCAGATTAGAGCTTTAGAAAGATTACTCTGGTAGCATCACTGAATGGAGAGGTTTAAGACAGCAAAGAGGCTACCGTCACAGTCCAAGTGAGTGACAAGTGAGTATAAACTTACATGGTAGCAGCAGGAATGAAGAGGAGGGGCTAAACAGCAGAGACATGAAGTACTAAAAATTACTGGATATGTAGAAAGAGAAAGCAGAAATCATCTTATTTCCAGCTTCTAGACTTGTGCAACTGGGTAGACACTGTCCAATATCACGGAGAGTGAATACAGAAAAGGCATATTAAAAAAAGGTACAGTTCAGTTCAGTGTTTAAGTCTTTAGTATAAATACAACATACTAGCAGAAATGTCTAACAGACCTCATTAGAGATGTACACTTTAAGACATACTTGGTAGCTCAAACAATAACCCAGGAGCGCTTGTTTATAATAATTCACACAGAAATTTAACTGACTTTAAAAGTTCCCTGCCTATGTCAAGGTATATATGTAAACAGTACAGGCAAGATGCAGTTAATCTTTTATTTAGGAGACTTTATATATATGGGGGGGGGAGAAAAATGCATACACATTTGGCTAAACTTCACCAAAATTACTCCTTAACAAAATATATACACACAGGGCGCCTAGGTGGCTCAGTGGGTTAAGCCTCTGCCTTCGGCTCAGGTCATGGTCTCAGGGTCCTGGGATCAAGCCCCATGTGGCCCGGCTCTCTGATCAGCAGGGAGCCTGCTTCCACCTCCCCCTCTGTCTGCCTCTCTACCTACTTATGACTTCTCTGTCAAATAAATAAATAAAATCCTTAAAAAAGGGGGGGGCGCCTAGGTGGCTCAGTAGGTTAAGCCTCTGCCTTCGGCTCAGGTCATGGTCTCAGGGTCCTGGGATCGAGCCCCATGTCGGGCTCTCTGCTCGGCAGGGAGCCTGCTTCCCCTTCTCTCTCTACCTGCCTCTCTGCCTGCTTGTGATCTCTCTCTGTCAAATAAATGAATAAAATCTTAAAATAAGAAAAAAAACCATATATATACACACACACACACACACACACACACACACACACACACACACATTATCAAAGCATAAATACAGCTTGAAAAATGTGCTTTTCTGGGGTGCCTGGGTGGCTCAGTGGGTTTGGCTTGGGTCATGATCCCAGGGTCCTGGGATCCAACCCCCGCATCTCTGCTCAGCAGGGAGCCTGATTCCTCCCCTCTCTCTCTCTCTCTGCCTGTCTATGCCTACTTGTGATCTCCCTCTGTCAAATAAATAAATGAAATCTCTTAAAATAAATAAATAAATAAATAAAAATTATTCTGATTTTTTAATCTATCAAGAACCTCATTAAAATATTCATGACATTTACAGTCACTACTTTAAAATCCTCCACTTTAGGGTACCTGGGTGGCTCGGTTGGTTAAGCAATTGCCTTTGGCTCAGGTCATGATCCTGGAGTACCCAGATCCAGTCTCCCGCATCTGGCTCCCGGCTCCCCGGGGAGTCTGCTTCTCCCTCTGACCTTATGCTGTCTCATGTTCTCTCTCTCTGTCTCTCTCTCAAATAAATAAATAAAATCTTTTTAAAAAATAAAATAAAATCCTCCACTTTATAAGAAATTCTAAAACAGGGAAACAAACTGAGGGTTTCAGAGGGGAGGGGGATGGGGGTGGGGTAACAAGGAGATGGATATTAGGGAGGGCACAAGTTGTGATGAGCGCTGGGTGTTATATGCAACTAATGAATCACTGAACATAATAACATCAAAAACTAACGATGTACTATACAGTGGCTAACTGAACATAATAACAAAATAAAAATAAAACATCTAGTTTTAAAAGGTGTCTTCTGATACTCTGAAAAGCAGGCTAAAACAGTACTAGGTTACTTTAATTTCATTAAATTTTCCAAGTGAGGTGTAACAATCTTTATCTTCATGCGACTACAGAGGTCCAGGTTGCTATGGCTGGCAGGTTTGGGTAATGTCTCTCACTCTCACCATCACTGTTCTAAAATTTTTAACCTCTTCTAAATAAGTTTTCTGCTATTTTTTTAAAGATTTTACTAGATAAGATTTTATTAGATATTAAATAAGATACTTGCTTGCAAGTATCTTACTTACTGTAAGCAAGTAAGCGCGGGTGTGCACACGCACACCCAGGGTGGGGATGTGTACAGGGAGAGGAAGCAGAGACACCCCACTGAGCAGAGATGGGCAGCTCAGTTCCAGGACCCTGGGATCAGGACCGGAAATGAAGGTGAACACTAGACTGAGTCACCCAGGTGCCCCAGTTTTATAGTACTTAAATTACAAAAGGAACCCTATACAAAGATCATAATTTGCTGTATTACTGTATAATCAATATTTCAATCTTAATTTTTAGTTAAAACTTTGGTCATCAAGAACATGAGATCTAATTCAGAGAAACAAGTAACTATAATAAAATGTCAAAACTAAATAAAATGCAACTTCCCAAAAGGGAAAAGCGCAACTAGAGTAACTAAGCAGTCTAAATATTTAGCCACTTTAGTCTACCACATATCCTAGATTAGGAGTTGACCATCTAAGGTCTATGGAAAAAATTTAGAGATCAGTAATTCCTTGAAACTGCATGCATTAGGAAGGAAGGGGGCTGTCATTCTCAAAGGATGTGACTCCCCCCAAAATAAGTACTTACTCTTTTAGCTCCTCTGCCAAATGCTAAGGAAATTCAAAGACCCAGTGTCATTTCTTAAACGAGCACATTATCTAAGAGTATTTAGACTCACACACTACTAGCTTTGGTCACAACAGAAAAAAACTGATTTCCTCAATATAGTACTTACCTATCCTCAAGTAACTTTTCCAGTTTTGCCACTTATTAGCACCATTTTTAATTTAAGGAACCTCTCTGAACCTAATTTATTCCATACTTTACCATTAAAAAATCTTCAGAAAAAAGTTGCATAAGATGGAGATTTAATTAAAAGCTCAGGAAGTGCTTTCCTCATTTTAAAGCCCTCCCTTTTTAAAAAAAAAGGATTTAGAAAGAGCAGTAGCCCATAGAGGAGCTGAAAGAGGACACAAGCAGACTCCCTGCTGAGTATGGAGCAGGAAGCACGGGGCTTCCAGGACCCAGAGATCATGACCTAAGCCAAAATCAAGAAATGGATGCTCAACCAAATTTAAATCTTTTTTTTTTAGGATTCTATTTATTTATTTGACAGAAAGAGAGAGAGATAACAAGTAGACAGGCAGGCAGAGGGAGAGGGGGAAGCATGCTCCCCGCTGAGCAGATAGCCCTATGCGGGGTTGGATCCCAGGACCCTGAGATCATGACCTGAGCCGGAGGCAGAGGCTTAACCCTGAGCCACCCAGGCGCCCCCAGATTTAAATCTTAAATCTAAATTCTACAGTAATTTCCTTATCATCAGTAAGACATTTCACTCTTCGTCTAGCAAATTTTCTGTCATGCTTATTCAGGGTAAATGCTGAAATATGAATAACAAATTCCAAAGGACTCCAGGTGGGACCCCTGAGAACATAGTTACTTTTTTTTTTTTTTAACAGTAGCATGGAGGTGTTTCCACAGGGCTTAGTCCTTGGCAGCCTGAATACATCATTATTCCTATTTAGCCAATGGGGGGAAAAAGCAGTTGAGTGATTAAGATCAAGATGGGTTTAAAAATGTTTGTTTGTTTGTTTGTTTTTCCTAATGACCTTTGCCCCCTTCAGAGCAAATGCCTCAGAAAGCTGGCCATACCCTCCCTCAAACAGTGCTACACCCACACTGCTCAAAACAATTCAGAATTCTTTGAGAACTGGCTTCAGAACCTATTGTCCAACTTCTTAATGTTCTTATTAGTGGCAAATCTTTTCCTTATTTAGTGTGGACTTTTGTTTCATTTAATATTCAAAACTGACTCAGATTCAACTTGGTAAATAAGGTAAATAATCTGAGTAATAATATTTTTCAATCAAAAGTGACCTGTGAATATAGGGACGCCTGAATGGCACAGTCGATTAAGTCTCTGGCTCTTGGTTTCAGCTCAAGTCTTATCTCAGACTGGTAAGACAGAGTCAGGTTCCGCTCTCTGCACAGTCTGCTTAAGACTCTTTCTCCCTCTGCCTCTGTCTCTAAAAATAAATAAATCTTTTTTTTTTTAATGACATGTGAAAATAAAATACTACACACTAATTTTACCTGTGCCTCTGCCAACAATTTCAAAAGTTTCAAATTATATGAAGGATACTGTTTTGAATAATAAAACTTATTGTTTTGTCTTATTATATATATATCAGGTATGACTATAAGTAAACTTAAAAATCTTATTTCTAGGGGCACCTGGGTGGGTTAAAGCCTCTGCCTTCAGCTCGGGTCGTGATACCAGGGTCCTGGGATGGACCCCTCATCAGGGTCTCTGCTCCTCGGGGAGCCTGTTTCCTCCTCTCTCTCTGCCTGCCTCTCTGCCTACTTGTGATCTGTCTGTCAAATAAATAAATAAAATCTTTAAAAAAAAAATCTTATTTCTAGGGCACCTGGGTGGCTCAGTTGGTTAACCATCTGCCTGTGGCTCAGGTCATGATCCTAGGCTCCTGGGATCAGGTCCCACAGAGGCTTCCCTGCTCAGAGTCTATTTGTCTCTCTGCCCCATCCCACTACTACTTGTGGAGTTCTCTCTCACAAAAATGAATAAAGAAAATCTTAAAAAAAAAAAATCTTATACCAAAATCTAATGATGTACTATATGTTGGCTAATTGAAAATTAAATAAAGTTATTTCTACGGGCACCTCAGTGGCTGAGTCAGTTGGGCATCTGACTTCAGCTTGGGTCATGGTCTCGGGGTTCTGGGATTGAGCCCTGCTGTCTGGCTTCGTGCTCAGACAGGAGTCTCCTTCTCCCTCCTCTTCTCCCTCTGTCCCTCCCTATGCTCATGTTCTCTCCCTCTCTCAAACAAATAAAATCTTTGAAAAAAAATACTTTTTTCTATAAGTTAAGTTATTCTGTTTCTACAGAGGATTCTACATATTGCCCCAACTGCTGTAACTTTGCCAGTTCTTAATATTATCTTATAAATGGGGGCCATGGTTATCTTCAACAAGATAGTAATCATTTGATATTTACAATCTGAATGACTACGTATGTTACTAAGTGAGCCACATAATCTAAATTATTTCATACGATTTATCCCTCAAATTAAATATCAGCTGCCCGGGGCGCCTGGGTGGCTCAGTGGGTTAAGCCGCTGCCTTCGGCTCAGGTCATGATCTCAGGGTCCTGGGATCAGGTCCCGCATCGGGCTCTCTGCTCAGCAGGGAGCCTGCTTCCCTCTCTCTCTCTGCCTGCCTCTCTGTCTACTTGTGATCTCTCTCTCTGTCAAATAAATAAATAAATAAAAATCTTTAAAAAATTAAAAAAATAAGTAATAAATAAATAAATAAATATCAGCTGCCCATGCAGCAAATACAACAAAACAGATAAATAATGAATTATGAAATTTGGAAATCTAGATTAAAACTATGGCACTGGGCGCCTGGATGGCACAGTGGGTTATAGCCTCTGCCTTCGGCTCAGGTCATGATCTCAGGGTCCTGGGATCAGGCTCTCTGCTCAGCAGGGAGCCTGCTTCCTCGTCTCTCTCTCTGCCTGCCTCTCTGCCTGCCTCTCTGTGTACTTGTGATCTCTCTCTCTCTCTGTCAAATAAATAAATAAAATCTTTAAAAACAAACAAAAAAAAAAGACTTCTATTTCTCAACACTAGCACTAACCCACTCCCCAAAGTAATGAGAAAAGTTGCTATTAAATATATTTGCCAATTTAAAAAAAATCTTTCTGCAACAAGATTTATCATTCTCTAATTCAAGTGGTCCAAAAACAAAAACAAAAAATCCATTTTTTCCAGTGAATTTAAGATATAAACTGAAGTCATCATAAAAATCTCGACCCATAATTTGGAGGAACAGATAATAATTACCCTTGGGACCTTTAAACTTAAGTAAAAGAAAAATTTTTTTTAATTTGGTCAGAGAAAGAGAGAGTGTAGGAACAGGGGAGAGAGGCAGAGGGCAAGAGAGAAGCAGGCTCCCAGCTGAGTGGAGAGCCCAAAATGTAGCTCAATCCCAGGACCTGTGATCATGACCTGAGCCAAAGGCAGATGCTTAACTGACTGACTGAGCCACCCAGGTGCCCCAAAAGATTTAGTTTTAAATATGACCTTTCAAGCAAGGTGGAGTTCTGTAGTCCTAAACCCTGAATTCTAATCCTTCCTCACTATTATTTCCCCATAACAGATTAGCAGAGGTGGCCCAATTTGTTAGATGGCTTCCTTTATTCACTTGTCTCCAACAAGTGAGGTTCTTCTGGAATCTTAAACTAGGAACAGTAATGCTAAGTTGCAAAAATGGAATAGAAGGTTTTATCATGATAAACTATAGTTATGTTGACAAATGCTCAAACTTTAAAGCTTTGGGGAGTGCGCTCAAACATGCCCATGAGCTAATAGGTAAGGTATTTAAAAAAAAAAAAAACCATAAAAACTTTAAAGTTTGATTTAAGTTACGATTTACAAACACATACCTAACACCTACGCTTCACATTTCTGTAAAGTCTGCACAAAGATTTTTTTTTTAAAGATTTTATTTATTTATTTGACACAGAGAGAGAGAGAGATCACAAGTAGGCAGAGAGGCAGGCAGAGAGAAAGGTGGGGAAGCAGGCTCCCCGCTGAGCAGGAAGCCTGATGTGGTGCTCGATCCCAGGACTCTGGGATCATGACCTGAGCTGAAGGCAGAGGCTTAACTCACTGAGCCACCCAGGTGCCCCTGCACAAAGATTTTTAAGAAGATCATTCATAAAAGCTCTATGGTTACCAATATCCTAATACTTTCCCTTACTATAGCTATTCTTCATATGGCACTTTGCCTTTGTTGAGTACTTAGTAAAAATTACTAACACAAATCTCGGAAAAACAGGAGTCAACATGCTGCAATCAAAGTATTAACTAGGGGGGCGCCTGGGTGGCTCAGTGGGTTAAAGCCTCTGCCTTCGGCTCAGGTCATGATCTCAGGGTCCTGGGATCCAGTCCCGCATTGGGCTCTCTGCTCAGCAGGGAGCCTGCTTCCTCCTCTCTCTCTCTCTCTCTCTCTGCCTGCCTCTCTGCCTACTTGTGATCTCTCTCTGTCAAATAAATAAATAAATCCTTTTTTAAAAAATTAAAATTTTTTTAAAAAAAGCATTTTGGAATCAACAGGATAAAAGAATATTCTATAAAATACTGAGGTGCTATACTTTTGCCATGTGGGGGAACACTAAAACTACATTTACAGTAGTGCCCCAAACCACTGGACATTAACTATGTTTCCATTTACAGTGTTGCCTTAGTTCACTCAGCACTCAAGCCAAGTTCAGCTTCCAGAAAAGGTTACAGCTAAAAGCTCTAAGAGGTATTCTCAGAGAGACTGAGGAAAAATTAAGAAATAAGATAGCTTTAATTACAGAAAGACTCATTATATGATTATTTTTTTTAAAAGCACTATTTTTATGATTTTAAAGTTAAGTTGCCTATCCAAATCCTTTAAAACCGGAATTCTTAACCAGTTAACCCTCTGAAAATGTATACAAACTAGTTTATATGTACCAATGTTTTCCTAAAGAAAACTGTTTCTCAAAAGAAACCATATAACAAAAAGACTAAGAATCACTTTTTTTAAATAATTGTTTCAACTCTATCTTAAGAATCAGAGTCACAAAATAGAGTATGCTATTGCCAGGCCTAAAAGGTTAATTTTGGTAGGTTTTGGGTTGGGTTTTTTTTTGGGGGGGGGGCACCACAAAGTACAGAAAAGATTCATTTTATTCCAGAACAAATTAAAATAATACATATCCATTATTTTTTAAAACTATTGATGAGTTTCTTTAATATAAATCAAAGTAGGGGCTCCTGGATAGCTCAGTTGTTAAGCATCTGCCTTTGGCTGGGGGTCATGATCCCCGGGGCAGGGGATGGAGTCCCACATCACGCTCCTTGCTCAGCAGGGAGGAGTCTGCTTCTCCCTCTTCCTCTACCCCTCCCTCTATCCCACCCCTTGCCCATGCATACACTCTCTCACTATGAAATAAATTAAAATCTTTTCTAAAAGATGAATAAATAAATGAAAGTGTTAAGTCTGATAAAGAAGCTTCGATTAAGGAAAACTTATAGTATATAACAAACACTTTCCTAAATTATCAGTTTGAAATTTTCTAAAAATGGAAAAACCTGTATTTCACTGTCTCAACCACATTACTGAATAAAATCAACCTATGAAAAGTTAACTACAATATTTTAAGTCTTCTGTATCATTTAAACTTTTAAGTTATGAACATCACGAAAAATACTCTTTCCTTCTTTTTTTAATCTCTCCACCCAACATGGGCCTCGAACTCATGACCCTGCAATCAAGAGTCACATGCTCTACCAACTACTGTGCCAGCTAGGCACCCCTAGGCACTCTTCACTTTCTGATCTCTAGACTCACTGCTACCGCGCTTTCAGTACATAATGCAGGAGCTCCAAGGAGTTCTATACCAAAGCAGCCATACTAAGTTATGATCACTAGCAGAAGTACTTGAAAAGATAGTGAACTTGTTAAGTCATCATTAACTGCTCACTTGATCAACAACTTATTTATCCAGTAACATAATAAAATTCCAACTTGCTCCACAGCAGCAAAATTAAGTTCAGAGGTGTTCTCTGTTCCAAGCCATTTCCTACTTTGTGGTTTGTTTGTTTATTTGTTTTTTTTAATTTGTCAGAGACAGAGGGAGAGAGAGTGAGCGAGCACAGGCAGACAGAGAGGCAGGCAGAAGCAGAGGGAGAAGCAGGCTCCCTGCCGAGCAAGGAGCCTGATGTGGGACTCGATCCCAGGACACTGGGATTATGACCTGAGCCGAAGGCAGCCGCTTAACCAACTGAGCCACCCAGGCATCCCCTACTTTGTGTTTTTTAATGAGTGACCCCTTGAGGAAAAAATAGAAGCAGCAAAGACGTTCACTCGGTAAGTCTTAAGAGATCAAGACTGGGCAAAAATCAAGGCCAAAAAGATTTTATAATACCCAGAAAAACAGGAACAAGAAACTACCTATACCCATCACACATGCTACCCCCAAATCCCAGAGCTAAGAAACACACAACTTGAGATTTTTTTTTGAGATGTTTAAAAAACAAAAGCAAGATGAATAGAAAAAAATTTGTGAAATACGAAGTCCCGGTTTCTACCACAACAGATGCCATAGTTAGACTGGAGCCAACTATTTCATGGTGAAAAAGATCAATAAGAAGCCTATTAATATGTAAAAGTAAAAGAGTAACATTATGAAAAATTTAAAAATGAATGGCGGTCTCACTGCCTTCAGAATCTATTATGCAAAATAAAAGAATTTAACTTGAAAATAAATTATACTAAATGTTCAAGAACTATCATTTGATATGGGAGAATAGTGGTAGGAAAAGGTCTGTGCCAACTTTTAACTGCAGCTGTAGTGGAATACACTAAAAGCCTTGTTTTATGACAAAAGCAATGAAATAAAAAACAATGGTTTTAGACCTGTCACCAGTATTAACTGCTCGTGACCATAAATTTGCCTTTTTTCCTTTTTTTTTTTTTTTTAAGATTTTATTTATTTATTTGACAGACAGAGATCGCAAGTAGGCAGAGCAGTCAGAGAGAGGAGGAAGCAGGCTCCTTGCTGAGCAGAGAGCCTGATGCGGGGTTGGATCCCAGAACCCTAGGATCATGACCTGAGCTGAAGGCAGAGGCTTTAACCCACTGAGCCACCCAGGCACCCCTTGCCTTTTTTCAACAAAAGACTTTTGGGATAAAAGGCCATATGATAAGGAATAAAATATAAGAAAACAAAACTGACAGAATTCTCACACAAAACTAAAACATAAAACCTGTCTAAGAATTTTCATACATTATTAAATGTCCTAATTAACGGTAAAAAAGATTGGGGTGCTTGGGTGGTTTAGCCAGGTTAAGTGGTTAAGTGTCTGGTTAAGTGTCTGCCTTTGGGTCGGGTCATGATCTCAGGGTCCTGGGATTCAGCACTGGGTCAGGCACCCTGCTCAGCAGGGAGTCTACTTCTCCCTCTCTCTTTGCCTCCACACTGCTCATGCTTGCTCTCTCTCAAATTAAAAAACAAAACAAAACAAACAAAAAAAAAACTTTAAAAAATAAAATAAATGTAAAAAAATTAAGAAATCTAACATATACAAAGAAATTCAACCATTCTTTCTAGTAGGACTGAAATTACAAAGCACTTAACTGAAATCAATGTTTGCCACCGTAAGGAATCCTCTTCCCATACTCCCTATTTCAAACTGAGAGGATTCTCCACAGTCCTTTTCCTGCCACTTAAGCAAAAATATTGCAATTTGCACCCATTATTTCCTTTCACATAGTTTTCAAAACACTGAAATAGAGATTATTATAATTAGTACCCATTCACCTTGACTCTCAACTGTTCCAAATAATGACACTTCATGGAAATTAAACTTCATGTCACTAAAGTTAGCCAGCAGACACAGCAATACCTTCTCCAATTTGTCACTAATAACTTGTTCGTTAATATCTGCATCTAAAAGGTACAATGTACGGTGACCACAAGACGTTAAGCATATAGTTGGTAAGAGAACTGCTCTTACACAATCTTCTAAAAATGTGTTTTTAGGGCGCCTGGGTGGCTCAGTGGGTTAAAAAGCCTCTGCCTTCGGCTCAGGTCATGATCCCAGGGTCCTGGAATCGAGCCCCGCATCGGGCTCTCTGTGCGGCAGGGAGCCTGCTTCCTCCTCTCTCTCTGCCTGCCTCTCTGCCTACTTGTGATCTCTGTCTCTCAAATAAATAAATAAATAATATTTAAAATAAATAAATACTAGGTATTCACAGACTACCACAGGCGTGAATATTAAACAACTCCCTGTCAATTCTTCACATTTTCTACAAAGTTGACCCAATTTCAAAGCTGACACTGAAGGTTCTACCTTAAGGACAGAAAAACAAAACTGGGTAGTCCTAAAAATGTACATCATAACTACATGACTAAGACACTCATTTAAAACTTATGCCAAGATAGCCCCTCCCTTCAAAACAAAGATTGACTCACTGCTCTATTTTACTTACTTTTGGAAATAAAATTAAATGGATTCCGTAGCATTAATTTTCTGTCTCTGCCTCCACTATTTAAAAACATTCTACCTTCAATCTATGATTTGTCCCTATAAAAATGATAAAAGAAAAACATAAAAAAAAACAAAAACAACCCCAATAAACCCCAATATCGCCAAGTTATCTTAAAATTTAAAAAAAGAAATGGAATTTTTAAAAAAGAAAGAAAACCACTGGATTCAGGATATCATGATAATAACCACTGTTCTAAAATAATGGGTGCCTAAGGAACAGTCCTACTCAGCGAAAACCTCTCACCTCAGATACTTTTCATCTGTGAAACCACCCCATTCGCTAGAGCTAACCACCTGAGTAAAAACGTTTCTCTTCTGTCTCCCTGAAGTGGAAAACTATCAATCTCCCTACATAACACGTTCCACCGTCTGCAGATATTCCTACATTGGGGGGGGGTGGTAGGAGGTAGCCAGTGAAGTTGGTGGCGGGGTGAGGACAAAGGGCATTTTGAAATACCACTGAAGTAAACAGAGAGGGGGCTAAATTAGCGTTCCCTCAAGTAGAGAAAGGCAAGGAAACGCAGGCACCCTTGTTTACCACCCCTAGGGTCCTCCTATTCATTACCGCCTACTGGAATGCGAAGTTGGAACTACCAGCACGCAAGAGGCCCATCAAATCCTCAAAGTGTCAGGTCTCTAGGCAGCCACTGAAATGACAGACTAATACCCTTCCCCCACCCTCACCCCCCAAAAAAGAAAGATCCAATCCACTAAGCGCAGGTCACTCTGCCCTCTGGGGCAGTTCCAGCCGGCGCGGGGATGGTTCTGATGCGAAAACGAGACAGGAAAGACCACCTTTCTTCCCACACACCCTCAGCTGGGGAAACAAAACAAAGACAGCCCTCCTCCTCCGGTAGCCACTACCCTAGCCAGAGAGGCTTTCCTATTTCCCGGTGCAGTCTGGCCTCCAGCCCCCGCCCCCATGACAAAGAAAAGGCACTTGGTGAGCAAGGCCTTCCTGCTTCCACGGATGGGGGGAGGGGGCTGCCGAGGTGAGGAGCCCCCTCTACACACTCGCGCTCACACTCTTGGCCCCACAAGCCGCGGGGAGCGGAGGCCTCCGCCTGGGGAAGCCTGCTCTGGGAGGGGGTAGGGGTACCTTGAAGTAGCCGCCTTCGTAGAGGGTGTTGGGGGGTCCGAAGATGGCAACCTCCCAGTTGTAGAGGTCGGACTCATCCACCAGGGTGATCCGGAAGCCCTCCACCGGCTCCTCCTGCAGGGATTTCAGCTCGAGCATCAGGGCCTTCTGCGAGCTGGTCATCTGCTGCTGGGCCATCGCGGCGGCGGCGGCGGCGCCGGGCCGGAGCCCCAGTCCTTTCGCACCCGCCGGGCCGGACGAGGCCCCTCCCCTCCGCTCGCCCTCCGCCGGGCCGCACCGGGCCCCTGTCTTCACACAACCGGCGGGCCGGACCAGGCCCCAGAAGGCCCGTGGGCCGGCCCGGGTCCTCCTCACACACGACGCGGGCCGGGCCGGGCCCTTTTCCTCACACTCGGGCCAAGTGGGGGGAGGGGCCGAGGGAGTTAGGGGAATTCGCTCCCAGTCCCGGGCCTCCCCCCCCCGGAGGGGGCCTCAACTTGACGGGGGGGGGGAGGAGAGAGGGGGTGGAAGCGGAGGAGGGCGGCGAAGCGCCGGCGATGGTGAGGGGAGGGGGCCGAGCCGGCCCGGGAGCGCCGCGCTCGCTCGCCCTCTCGTTCTTCTCAGGGGCTGCCGGGGCCGAAGGGCGCGCGGGGACGGAGGGCGGGGAGAGCTCGGCGCGCGGGGGTCTCTCGGCGGCGGCGGCGGCGGCGGCGGCGGCAGCGGCTGCGCGGGGGGAGGGGCGACGACGGAGGAGGAGGAGGAGAAGAGCAAGAGCGCCTCGCGCCGCGGGAGCGACGGAGCCAAGAAGAAGGAGGGAGGGAGAGAGGGAGGAGGGGCGCGCGCCAGGAGGGAGGGCGGCTCTCGGAGGCGGGCGGCCAGACGCGCGTGCGCACGCCCCTCCCTCCCCCGCCCTCCTCGCCCTCCCCCGCCCTCCTCCGCTCATTTCCCCGCCTCCTTTCTGCCACCCGGCGCGGTGGCGGCGCTTTGTGACGCCGACGCGTGTCCCCCGCCCTTAAAGGGCCAAGCTGCTGTGCCGAACGAGCGTAGCCACAGGGGATGCCCTTGGCCCCAAAATGACGGTGTGCGGCTGGATGCCGCGGTTCCTAGGGAGCTCCCAGGAAGGGACCACTGGTCCTAGAGCTGTCAGCGCCTTCCCTTCCACTCCCTATGCGTAGGTATCCACAGGCTTCCACAGCCATCCTCCGTGGAACCCTGGTCCTCTTCAGGCCTCTCTCCGTGACACAAAGTCGGCCGTCCCTGCACTTAGTAGGTGCTTGACACGAATATGCTGAGTTTATGAATCTTATCGGTGGGAACAAGTGTCCCGACATATCTTGTGCAGGGCCCTCAAGCCCGTGTGTTCTTTGGAGAGCAGTGTGTCACCCACCCGGGTGTGGTGGGGTGGGGTGGGGGAGCAGATTCCCATCCGAGAAATGGGGAAGGCAGATAGGCCAGCTTCTACTTCTCTTCTTAACTACAAAGAGGAAGTTGTGGGAAATAAAGAGAGAAGTAGTAACGCAGACTAAACCTGGGTTCCTAGACCTTCCCTGTGATTTGGGGCAAGTGCTCTAGGCAACCCTCAGTTATTTGTAAAATGAAGTACTATGGGAGTACCTGACTGGCTCAGTCCCCGAGCTTGAGACCCTTGATCTTGAGGTAGCAAATTCAAGCCCCACCTTGTGTGTAGAGATTACTTAAAAATAAAATCTTTAACAAAAAAAAATGTATACAAACACACACACACACACACACACACATGCAGGCGCTCTGTGGTTGAACTTTGACCCCTATAGATCTTTCAACTGGAAGGTCTGATGTGGAACTGAGGGACTTTTAAGATAATCATAACTGAAGTGAGATGCGGAGACAGTCTTAAATCCTCAAGATTTAGAGTAGCCTGTTCTCTTGGGAAGGCATGTCCTGTGATAACCACTGAAACGTTTCCTTAGAAAAGTCAGGATACTGTGATAGTTCCACACATTTAGAATTTGAAGATCAAAAAGATCCTAAGTTCCAACCCTAGCCCCACCATTTACATTATCCATTCCTTATTCATCAGCTTCTGTAATAAAGGGTTAATTACACCTAACTTAAACTATTATAAATATTAAATGAGATCATCTATATACAGCATTTGACACAATGACTAGCACGGGGTAAATGATCCATAAATAGGAGCTTTAAAGAAAGAAAAAAAAAATTGAAGACATAGCTGTATTCTGGCTACCAGCCCTCAACCATTCTTACTTCCCTTCCTCTACCATTCAATTTAGGGACAAAAAGATTGCTGACCTGGAAATGTGGGAGATGATGTTGACACCTTTAATAACAAGGATGTGAATGGACAAATAGGCAGAAAGTTCATCTTCAAAGCATTTCACCCTCATAAACTCATCACAGTCCCACCCTGACCCAGAAGATGGTAGATCTCTAGTCTAACCCACTGTAACATACACCTGACAGCCAGACCAAAAGCTGCTCCCTGAGTTCAAATAAACTCACAAATTCCTAGTTAACATCTGCAATGATCATGGCCCCAAGGTAGAGGGCTAATAAAGATGTATCTGTTGAAGGCTCATAACCTAATGTGATAATGAAGTGTGTACTAAGGTTCTCCATTCTCAGGTCAGAGGAAGTCTAGAATTTGTCTCATGCCTTTTTATCCTAGCAGGTAAGACATTGTTTATTAGTAGGTTGCAAGTGTGTCTTACTCATGCCTGGAATTACAGCAACCAGCACATTGTTTGAAACAAAGTAGACACTAAGTAATTGTTGTCATGAGCTAACAGCCAAGAGCAGGAAAACAATCAGTAACAACAACAAATTGAACCCCACCCTCCACACTCATGTCTAATAGGACCTCTCAGACACATAGTAGGTGCTCAATATTATAAATTCCATAAGGATGACAGGTCTTGTTTATACAAGGTTCTTTTTTATATACAAGCTACTACAGTGTTTGGCATGTTGTAGGTACTCAAAATATATTTGTCAGATGAATGGATGGCAGAAACAGCTTCCTAGAGCTTTCCTATAGTGTTTTGACAGGTAAAATGACTTGACTGATTGGTGCCCTCTGGTGGTAAAGAAAACAGGACACTTACCTCCGTCTGTACGGCATCAACTGATGCCCTTCAACCAGGGCTCTTTTTCTTTTTTTTAAGATTTTATTTATTTATTTGAGACAGAGAGAGAGAGGAGTGCACAACACACAGCAGGGGGAGGGGCAGAAAGAGAGGGAGAAGCACTCACCCCTCTGACCAGGGAAGCCCATCATGGGGCCCATCCCAGAACCCTGAGATTACCACCTGAGCTAAAGACAGACATTTAACTGGCTGAGCCACCCAGTCACTCCTCAACCAGGGCTCTTCTGAAGAATTGATTCTTTCTAACAAAGAGAAAAGGTACGGAAATCTTGGAAGATAAATGAGAGGTGGGGGTGTTTGTTTTAGAGAGGTTAATTCTGACCTTATAGAATGACACGTTTTAGGGGACCAGCTTTTTTTTTTCATACTGTGTATGTTAACACATGTAAGTCAAATAGTGCTCTTAAGGAGCTACAATCTTTCTTTAATAATAATAGCTAGAAGAAAAATAGCTAGCATATACTGTGCATCAGTATGTGACATGCTCTTTACAAGCAGTATCCTGTTTAATTGTCAAAAAATCCATGACATCCATACCAGAACATCTGTTTTCCTGAGTATAATAACTCTTTTCTTTAAGATTTTATTTATTTATTTGACAGAGAGAGATCACAAGCAGGCAGAGAGGCAGGCAGAGAGAGAGGGGGAAGCAGGCTCCCCGCTGAACAGAGAGCCTGACACGGGGCTCCATCCCAGGATCCTGAGATCATGACCCGAGCCGAAGGCAGAGGCCCAACCCACTGAGACACCCAGGCTCCCCATTCCTGAGTATAATAACTTTTAGAGGGGAGCTTGGGTGGCTCAGTCGGTTAAGTGTCTGCCTTCAGCTCAGGTCATGATCCCAGGGTCCTGGGATGGAGCCCCACATTGGGCTCCCTGCTCTGCTTCTCCTTCTCCCTCTCCGTCTGCTTGTATTCCCTCTCTCACTCTCTCTTTGTCAAATAAATCAATAAAATCTTAAAAAAAAAAGATTTAGAAAAGTTAAGAAAGTTACCAAGGTCACCCAGTGCATAAATGTTAGAACCTGGAGTTGAACCTTGGCCATCCCACTTAAGCATGTCTGCTTTTAACCAAAGTACTGTAATATTCCTAATCTAACATGCCCATAAAAATCTGTACATATCATATCACCGCCAATGCTATATTGCAATTATTTGTTTACATCTTTCTCCTGGACTCTGAGGAGCTCTTAAGAAAGAGCCATTCATTCATTCAACAAATATATATTGAGAGCCTGCTATGTGACAGGCCCTATGCTAAATGCCAAGGATACAGTAGTGAATGAGATGGAAATGATTTAGTCATGCCCTCATGGAGCTTACATTCTAGTGGCTTAGACTGAATCACACAAAAACAAGTAATTACTAGATAAATAATATCATTGCCAGTTTGGGTGAGTACTAATGAAGGTGATTAAAGTAGAGCCTAAAACTGAAAATTTTGGGGTGAATGCAATTTTACTTTTTACTATTCTTTTTTGGGTGGGAGGTGAATGCAGTTTAAAAAAAAAAAAAGATTTTATTTTATTTATTTATTTTAGGGGGGTGGGGCAGAGGGAGAGAGAGAATCTTTAGCAGGCTCTACTCCCAGCACTGAAAGCATTGCAGGGCTTGATCGCACAACCCTGAGATCATGACCTGAGCCAGAATCAAGAGTCAGATGTTTAACCAACTGAGACACATAGGTGCCCCTTAAGATTTTATTTTTAAGTAATCTCTACTCCCAATGTCACCTCAAATTCAAAACCCCTGAGATCAAGAGTTGCCAGCTCTACCAACTGAGCAGCCAGGTGCACCAGGGGTAAATATAAATTTTAAATGGAGGCAGGAGAAAGGCAGAATAAGCCTCTTTGAGGTTACATTTAAATGAATACAGGGGTCAATGGCCTTCATATGCCCACCCTCTGCCCCAGATGGTGGATTATATGCCGCTGTGGCGGGAGGACAGGGAGTCCTAGTGTATTTTTCTTTGTTTAAGAAAAAGTTCCAAATCAATAAAGTGAGTTTGTTTCTTTGTTTGTTTTGTATTTTTCTTTTTTTAAATGAATCAATAGCAACATCCAGTTCTCCCAGGCTCTCTCTGCCTGCACCTGAGATGGTGGCAAGCAGGATCCTGGGGCTAAGGCTGCAGCTCAGGGCAAAGCAGGACCAGATGTGGGTTTCCACCTTTGCTTGGCCTCAGGGCTGGCAACCAGATCCTGGAGCAACCCATCTGGTCTCTCGAATACAGGTCAAAACTAGATCCAAAAAAAAAAAAAAAAAAAAGAATAGAAAGACCAGCCTATAAAATGTGAGGGCAAGATCATAATTCCAGGTTTTTGACTTGTGATCATCATGTCTTATTTATCTCTTTATCCTTGAGACTGAATACAGTGCTTGCCATTTCTTAAATGGCAACCAGTGTGGAATGAGTGGTTGACTTAGCTCTCTGATCTTCCTCAGTGCTTGATCAGGCTACAACAGTGCTGCTGCTTCTACTCAGTCAATTCAAACCCAAATTATGCTTCAAGACTTAGCACAAACCCATCTCCTCCAGGAAACCTTCCTTAACCATCAAAACATTCTTTAACCATAAAGAAGGAAATCCTGCCTTTCGGGACAGTATTGACGAACACTGAGAGCAGTATGCTAAGTGAAATAAAGTCAGATAAAGACAAATGCTGTATGATCTCAATTATATGTGGAATCTAAAAAAGCCAAACTTACAGAGAGTAGGTTGTGGGTGCCAGGAAGTAAGGGTAGGAGAAACGAAGAGATGTTGGTTACAGGATACAAATTTCCAGGTTTAAGAGGAATAAGTTATGGGGATCTAATGTACAGCATGGTGACAGTACTTAACAATACTGTATTGTGTACTTGAAAGTTGCTAAGAGAATAGACCTTAAATGTTCTTACCGTAACAACAACAAATGGTAATTATGGAGACGAAGGACATGTTAAATGTGTTAACTAACCTTACTGTGGTAATCATTTTGTAACACATACATGTAACAAATTATCACCTTGTATACCTTAAACTTAAGGTTATCCAACACTTATATCTCAATAAAGCTGGGGGGGGGGGTTCAAAACATCAAGCAAAAAGGATAGCAAGTTCAAGTTCAAAGGCCCAGAACAAAAAAGCGAGATAAGTAGGGAAAATCAAATAGTTCGATGGTAAGAGAGAAGATTGGAAGGTTAACAGTGGCTACATCCATTCACTCATTCATTCATTCAGTAAACATTTATTGAGTATTTACAGTGTGCTGAGCATTGGCTATGTAAACCTGGTCCTTGTTTTCATGAATTTACAGTCAAGGACTAAGAGACAATTGATAAACAATCAAAACCTATTAAAAAAAAAGAAAATAATGGGATCACAAGATAAGGGAAAACATATTTCAGATTAGATGGTCAGGGAAAGCCTAATTAAATAGGTGATACTTATCCTGACAACTGAAGGATGAAAAAGAGAAAAAGACAAGAAAAAGCATTCCAAGCAGAGCAAACAGCTTGGCTCAAGTTTCCGAGATGGGAAGAATGTGCTATAACCAGAGAATTGAGAGGCTTATTTTGCTGAAGCTAAGTGAACAAGGGGTAGAGTATCAAAAAAAGGTTGAATGGGGCACCTGGGTGCCTCAGTCGGTTGAGCGTCTGACTCTTGATTTTGGCTTAGGTTGTGATCTCGGGGTCCTGGGATTAAGCCCTGAGCCCCAGTTGGTCTCCCTGCTCAGCTGGGAGTCAACTTGTCTCCCTCTCCTTCTGCCCCTCCCCCTGTTCTCTCTCTCTCTCTCTCCCTGTCAAATAAATAAATAAATAAATCTTAAAACGAAAAAGAAAAGGGATGGCATAGCCAGTAAAGTACTTTATATAAACTCATATCTCATCCTAAGTACATTTGGGAGCCACTGCTGAGGTTTTGCTTTTTGTTTTTTGTTTTAAGCTGGCTCCATGCTTGGCATGGAGCCCAACATTGGTAATGAAGGATAGTTGGAAGGCAGGCAGGCGGGGATAAGGCCCCCCGACAAAGAAAACCACCCTTCAAAGGATTTTACACACACCCTAGAAGGAGCGCTCCACCCTTTCCCATAGGACAAAAACCTGATTGGATAACAGGCACAGGAAGGGTTAATCAGTTTAAAACAGCCTGCCAACAAGCCCATAAATACTCCTAAACTTAGACATTCTGGTGGTAACCCCTTTGGGTCCCCTCCTTCCTTGGGAGCTTTGTACTATCACTTTGCTATCACACAATAAACCTTACTTTGGTGTCCATCACTCTCTCTTTATCTCTTCATTCGTTTATCTCTTCATTCTTCAAAGTGGCATGATCAAGAACCAATGGGGAGAAAAATCCTGCAACAGGGGGATTGAACTCAGGACCCTGAGATCAAGACCCAAGCTGAGATTGAGTCAGACTTTTAAGTAACTGCGCCTCCCAGGAGCCCTGGAGTGGTCACTGGTGAATTTTTAACTATCACTCTATCACATGATAGAGTGATAGTTTTGGAACACTCATTCTGGAAACCACAAGGAAAGGACCTGAAGGAGGACAAGACCACTCTTGTGAAAAACTCCTTTAAAAGCTATTGCATAAATTAATAAATTATTCCATGCTGTTAGAAGTCAGGGTAGTAGTTACTGTTGGGGCATAATGACTAGGTGGCAGAATAAGGGGAAATTCTAAAGGTTCAGGAAATGTTCTTTTCTGGGAGCTGGTTACATAGGTATGTTTCATTTATGAATATTCAAGCTATCCCCTTATGTAATTTTCTATATGTATATATGTAATTGTATGGATATGTAATCATATGCTTACATAATTATATGCATAGATCTAATTCTATATGCATGTGTATATATGTAATTTTATGTATGTATATTGTATGTCACTTGTAATTACATATACACATATATACATATATATGTATACTGTATGAAAAAGCTATTGAATGAAACTGTCCTATACTCTTCAAAAGTGTTGTCATGAAAGACCAAAAAAAGGGAGAGCTCGCAAATGTTCTTAGATCAAGACAGAGAAAGGAAACATGACAACCAAACTGATGCATGATATTGCATCAGGAAATAAAATGCTACTATGTAAAGGGCATTATTGGGATGATCAGTAAAATTTGGATAGTATTGAATCAAGCTTAAATTTCCCGAATTTTATAACTGGACTATGATTAGTCCTTGTTCTTATTACATATAGGCCAAAGTATTCAGGGATGTGTGCAACTAATACTCAAGTGGTTCTGCAAAATAGTACATAAATACATAAAGACAAATTTGACAAAAGTTTTTCTTTTAACTTAAGATTTTATTTTTTTGAGAGAGAGTGAGCGTGCGACAGAGAGTGCACAAGCAGGAGGAGGGGCAGAGGGAGAGGGAGAAGCCAACTTCCCCTGAGCTGGGAGCCCCATGTGGGAATTGATCCCAGTATCCTGAGAGCAAGACTTGAGCAGAAGGCAGATGCTTAACCAACTGAGTCAGGGGCCCAAGACAAACACTAAGTTATAATGGGTAGGTGAAGGATATATGGGAGCTCACTCCATTATTATTACAATATTTTGGTAGATTTGGAAAATTTAATCATAAACTGGAGAGAACGTATTATAATTTTATAATATAACTTATTATATTATAATAAATTATATATTATATATTATATTATATTTATAATATTTATAATGTTATAATATATTATACATATTATAATTTATAATATAATCACAAGATGATGTGACTTGGACTAAATTTGACACTAAGGACAGAAAAAAATGAGTAAATTTAAGACGTATTTTGAAGGTAGAACTGACAAAACTGGCTATTTGATAAGATGTAGTACACGAAAAAAAAGAACAGAAATCATTGGTGTAAAGAGCCCTCAGCGCCCAAACTAGCTCCACCCTTCGCCTTTCGACGCAACCTGCGGAAGTGAGGAAAAGAGAGCGACTGATAACTGCAGAAAGGCTTCCGGTCTGGCGTCGCAAAGAGACCGTAAATGGGAGAATCCAGTTTGGCCCCTCCCCCATGATGGGCGGTCCTGGGGAGTGACAGATGCCAATGGCCAGCGATTCTTCCGGCACTCACCCAATGGCTCTGGAACTGGGCGGAGTCCTGCGGCACGAGGCTTGTCCCCACGCGGTGCGGGGAGTTTACCGCAAAGCTTCGGCAGTTCTGTTGCCAGGCTTCTGTAATTCTGCGGAGGGCTTGGGCACTTCTGCCAACGTGGGAAGAAATTGTGCAGAGTACGTGGGCTTTGAATCCGAAGTGCTGGAGCAAGACCAGGACCCAGAATTATGGGGCCGGCGCCCACGGGAGGGCAGGATCGCGGAGCTGCTGGGGAGCCAGAGGTGGGTGAGCTGTATGGGAGGAAAGAGGACTTTCCACGTGCCAGAGGTGGCAGAGACTGGCAGTTCGCCGGCGAGGGGCGCGAAGGCGGTAGCTTTTGGAAGAGCCTTATTCCATCACGTTTCCAGTCTGGGGCACCGAGACCGTCAGGGGAGACGGAACCTAGCGTTATTTGGATAGAAGCAGTAAAGCTTATTAAGCTTACTCCTTCGAGAACTGTGCACTTGGAAGTTGAGACCAAACCAGGTCATTTTCCTAACCAGGTCTTCCTCGTCATTGTGTGAGATCTAACCTCTTGTGCCCGGTTCTGTGCTCGCCGCTGTAACAGGGCACAAGGTGGTGCTTCTGGAACCCTTCAGTAGAGCTCTCACCCGTGTGGGACCGCGGAGTGGGGGCGGGGCCCAGGGCTGTAGGGCAGAAGGTTTGGGATCCTGCAGACCAGGCTGTGAAGCCTGCTTACAGCATATGCATACTAACTGTGGAACCTTGAGCTCAGGGGCTCCTTTCAAGTGTGTATTTTCTGTTGGGATTACTGAGGTTTGGATGACTTACTGAGTCTATTTTACAGAGGCCACTTATACTGATGTAGACTATAGTCAGGCTTCCTGGCAGGGGTAGAGCCTGAGCAAGAGTGGAGGTGGCATTTGCAGATTCCCAGGACTAACTGAGCAGAAGAGGAAGCTCCCTGGTGCATAGTACCGAAAATACAAGGAGCTCAAGCATTGCTTAGGGTTATTCAACTACTAACCCTACCAACTCCAGGCAGGGCTCCATGCTCGTGCTGTCACATAGAGGAGCCCTCAACTCAAGGTGTTTTCAGCCTAGGGCTCAGTAATGTTCTTCTAAGTAACGATAATCCTGAGTTTTACAGTTGGACTCCCATTCAAAAGAGTGAACAGGAGCCTGTGAAGATTCTGCCCACATCCTATCATGGTGGCACTTCAGGCAGTGGATGCTAGACATCTGTGACCTCACAGTGGCTTCTCTCCTCATTGGCCACAGGAGATGGAACCAGCTCCAGAAAGCACAGGCAAGGAGGGAAAGAAGGAGTCCTCAAAGAAGCGTACCTTGGCGGGGCCTCCAGTGGAGGGCCTCCTGCAGCCAGTGAAGCTTAGCCGGGCAGAACTGTATAAGGAGCCCACCAATGAGGAGCTGAATCGACTTCGGGAGACTGAGAGTCTCTTCCATTCCAGCTTGCTTCGCTTACAGGTACTATTGGGTGGCTGGGGCTTTGGTTAAACAGTGGGCCCAGGACCTTGATGCTGAAGGACTCTCCCCTGTTTTTTCAGGTAGAGGAGCTACTAAAGGAAGTGAGGATACCAGAAAAGAAGAAGGAGCGGATTGATACTTTCCTACGGGAGGTCAACCAGCGGGTCCTGAGGGTGCCCTCAACTCCTAAGACAGAGGTAAGGCAGGTAATGTGAAGAAATGGAAAGCCCCGGAGAGGTCCTCAGTGTGGGCCTCTGAAACAGGGCCTCCTCTTCTCCAGAGGGGGTGGGGTGCTAGGGAGCTCATTTTCGCTGCCAGGAGGCTCAACTGGAAGTCCAGTCAGCCATGTGTTCATTTGTTCAGCAAACACTTAGTTCCTTGCAGTACTTGTATTCTTAGGATACATTAGTGAACAAAGTGGTCTGTTTTCTAGTGTTGGACTTAGAGATAGTAGATAATAAGCATGGCAGGTAAACCGTGTGGTAATGTTAGAAAGTGGTAAGCACTGTGGACAAAGGAGAAAGTAGGGCAAGGTAAGGGAATTGTGGGGATATCAGAGGATGGGAATGGTCTGCAACTTTAAATAGGGTGGTTCAGGTAGGCCCCATTGAAGTGACATTAGTGTGAAGATTTGAAGGAAGTGAGTCAGCCATATAGATACCTAAGGGAGGAAGAGCATGCCGGTAAGGGGAAATAGTCAATACAAAGGCTCAAATGTAGGAGTAAGTCTGGTATATTCCTTGGATTGAATGAGGAGAAAATAGATGAGTTCAGAAAGGCAATGGGGGAAGGAAGCATTTCACGCAGGGTCTTGTACATAGAAATAAGGACTTTGGCTGTTGCTCTGGGTGAAATGAGAAACCACTGATGGGACATTTTTTGGTAGAGCAGTGATGTGATCTAATTTCATTTTTAAAAACGTTCTCAGGGCGCCTTAGTAGCTCAGTTGGTTAAGCCACTGCCTTTGGCTCAGGTCATGATCCCAGAGTCCCGGGATTGAGTCCCACATCAGGCTCCCAGCTCCGTGGGGAGTCTGCTTCTCCCTCTGACCTTCTCCCCTCTCATGCTCTCTCTCACTCTCTCTCTCTCAAATAAATAAATAAAATCTTAAAAAAAAAACAAAACAAAAACGTTCACTCAGACTGTTGTGTTAGTAGAATGGAGGAACGCATGAGTGGCTCAGTTGGTTAAGTATCTGCCTTTGGCTCCCGTCATGATCCCAGGGTCCTGGGATCCAGTCTCCCATTGGCCTTCTTGCTCATCAGGGAGCTTGCTTCTCCCTCTGCTGCTCCCTGTGCTTGTGCTTTCCCAGACAAATAAAATCTTTTTTTTTTTTTTAAGATTTTATTTATTTATTTGATAGAGATCACAAGTAGGCAGAGCGGCAGGCAGACAGAGAGGAAGGGAAGCAGGCTCCCTGCTGAGTAGAGAGCCCGATGCGGTCCTAGGCTCGATCCCAGGACCCAGGGATATGACCTGAGCCAAAGGCAGAGGCTTTAACCCACTGAGCCACCCAGGTGCCCCTGACAAATAAAATCTTTAAAAAAAAAAAAAAAAAAAGTAGAATGGCGGGAGATAAAGGTAAAATCAGGAAGACTAGTTAGAAACCTATTATGTGGTGATCCCCAAGAAAGTGGTAGTATCTCAGACTAGGATGGAGAAGTAGAGAAGTGGTCGGTATCTAGATGCTCTTGAAAGTGGAATGGGTGTTCTTAATGGAGATGAGTGAAGGTGATTTAAATGTTTTGGGCTTGAACAACTAGTGTGAAGTTGCCTTAATGAGGAGGACATGTTTACAGAAAGACTAAAAGTTTTCAAATATGTTGAAGTGTTTAATTTCAGATGTCTACTAGACGTCAAGGGGGACATGTCAGAAAGGCAATCAAATTAATATGTATCACTGTCTCTGTCCCCACAGCTGACTGACCAGACCTGGCTCCCAGCTGGGGTTCGAGTACCCGTCCACCAAGTGCCCTATACCGTGAAGGGCTGTTTCCGCTTCCTGCCTCCAGCCCAGGTCACTGTTGTGGGCAGCTACCTTTTGGGTACCTGCATCCGGCCGGACATCAATGTGGACATGGCAGTGACCATGCCCAGGGTGAGGTCCAGTATTTGGGTGACGAGGGACCTGTTCCTTGACCACCTGCAAATTCCTGGGTCCCTCTTTCTTTCCCATTTGCCACTTGCCAGGAGGTTGAAATCTGAACTGGAAAAAGGGCAGAGGTCCCTGGGTGGCTCAGTTAGTTAAGTGTCTACCTTCGGCTCAGTCATGATCCCAGGGTCCTGGGATTGAGCCCCACATTGGGCTCCCAGCTCAGTGAGGAGCCTGCTTCTCCCTCTCACTCCTGTTCATGCTCTCGCTCTCTCAAATAAATAAAATCTTAAAAAAACAACAAACAAAATTTGTTCTTTTGCTGTCTTCTTGAGGGCAGCTTAAATGTGCCCTTGGATAAGTTGCTGCTGTTTAGAACTTTGCCTTCCTTGTCCGAGAGCTAAGTATATTGTTGTTAGCCCTGGTTCAGACACTCTGGCCAGGAAAGATCCCTGAGGTTTCTTTCTTTTTTTTTTTTTTTAAGATTTTGTTTATCTATTTGGCACAGAGAGAGAGAGATCACAAGTAGACAGAGAGGCAGACAGAGAGAGAAGGGGAAGCACGCTCCCCGCTGAGCAGAGAGCCTGATGTGGGGCTCAATCCCAGGACCCTGAGACCATGACCTGAGCTTGAAGGCAGAGGCTTAACCCTCCAAGCCACCCAGGTGCCCCAAATATCTCTGAGGTTTCTAACTGTGACTCACCTTGTCTTCATCTTGGCCCCCCAGCTCTCTCACAACTAGCAGTTAAGTGCCTGGCTCTCTAACAACTAGCAGTTAAGTGCCTGGTCATCTCTCCCTTCTTGTGACCCTCTCCAGGAGATCCTACAGGACAAGGATGGGTTGAATCAGCGCTACTTCCGCAAGCGCGCTCTCTACCTGGCCCATTTGGCTCACCATCTGGGCCAAGACCCCCTCTTTGGCAGTGTTCGCTTCTCCTACACCAACGGCTGCCACCTGAAACCCTCATTGCTGCTTCGGCCTCCTGGTGAGAGGCACACATTGGGCCGAAGGCACAGTCTGGGGTGACATATCCAGTGTGGGAGGTGTGGGGACCTCAAGTCCAAGGTGAGTGGTTTGGGCCTCAGGTTTGAAGGGGAAGGTATAAGGACCTCAGATTCTAAGGTGGGAGGGCGTGGGCCCTCACATAGGAGGAGGGTGGTACAGGGCACCCCCTGGCAGGATCTCAGCACTCCCTGTCTCCCCCAGGGAAGGATGAGCGCCTGGTCACTGTACGTCTGCATCCGTGCCCTCCACCTGACTTCTTCCGCCCCTGCCGCCTGTTGCCGTCTAAGAACAACGTGCGCTCTGCCTGGTACCGAGGGCAGAGTCCCCCAGGGGATGGTAAGCAGGCAGTGGTATCAAGGTAGAGCTGAGGGGAAGGATGTTGTGGGGATTTCTCCTCCTGAGGCTTCCCCTCTCCCACAGGTAGCCCGGAGCCTCCCACCCCCCACTATAACACATGGGTCCTGCAGGACATGACCCTTGAGTCCCATATGCAGCTGCTGTCCACTGTGCTGGGCTCAGCCTTGGGGCTGAAGGATGGTGTGGCACTTCTGAAGGTCTGGCTGCGGCAGCGGGAACTGGACAAGGTGAGTTGGGAGTGGCACAGCTTCCATGCCTCACTGGGTGGCGGGCTGGCCCTAAGCTTGGGCCGCTCTCTCCATCTCATTTTCAGGGCCTGGGAGGGTTCAGTGGGTTCCTTGTCTCCATGCTGGTTGCCTTCCTTGTGTCCACACGCAAGATCCACACCACTATGAGTGGCTACCAGGTCCTGAGGAGCGTCTTGCAGTTTCTGGGTAAGGTGGCTAGACCCCGAAAGGCCAAGGATTCCACTCTTCCTGTGAATCCTCTCATCCTACCAGGGATCATTCAGTTTGTTGCCATCAAACAGTTGAACAAACTGAATTCTGGAGGCAGGCAGTTGTAGTCACCTGACCGGAGGCACAGTGTCATTAGGGCTGGGTCCCCTGGGAAGAAGATACCGTCTGATACACCCATCTTCTCTGGCTCACTTCAGCCACCACAGATTTGACAGTCAACGGGATCAGCCTATGTCTCAGCTCAGATCCCTCCTTGGTGAGTGGGGCAGGGTTGGGTCCGGACAAGGAGGCTTGATGGTAAGGCCCCAACCCTAACTGATTTCTCTCTGTGCCTCCAAGCCGGCCCTGGCTGACTTCCACCAGGCCTTCCCTGTTGTCTTCCTGGACTCCTCAGGCTTTCTCAATCTCTGTGCTGATGTTACTGCCTCTACTTACCACCAGGTACCAATCCCGTCGTCTCCCTCTCCTGGGTAACCCTCATGTCCCGGTCCAGATTCTGTCCCTTCTGCCAGTCCCAGAGCCCCAGAAACTCCTCTCCAAAGAGCTTAGGTCAGGCATGTCTCTTGGTCTGAGCCCTCAGGTCAATGAAGAGAGGGGTAGAGTGGTGATAGTTTCACATGTGAGTTCCCTGTTTATCCTGTGGCCCCAGGTACAGCATGAGGCACGGCTGTCTATGGCATTGCTGGACAGTAGAGCTGATGACGGATTCCAGCTTCTGTTGATGACTCCCAAACCCATGATCCGGGCTTTTGACCATGTCTTGCAGTAAGTTTAGGGGTGGCAGGCTCTGTCAGTGGGGCCTTTTCCCCTGGGGCTGCAGTGATGGGGCAGATGTTTAGATCTTCCTTGTTTTGAGGGGGGTGGTCTTTGGGGTCTGCAGCACCTCATTCTCTCTCTTTGTCCCTCTATGCCCTCTAGTATCCATCCATTGAGTCGCCTACAGGCAGCATGTCACCGGCTAAAGCTATGGCCAGAGCTGCAGGATCTTGGTGGGGACTATGTTTCTGCTGCTTTGGGCTCCCTGACCACGCTCCTGGAGCAGGGTCTGGGGTCCCGTCTGCACCTGCTGGCCCATTCTCGGCCCGCAGTGTCAGAGGTGAGGTGCTGTGGTGGTGGGGAGTTTGTGGGCTTAAGGGGGACTAGATCCAGAGTCCCATGGGATACAAAAGACACCATTCCTCTAGCTAGATCTACCTATCTACCTACCTTTCTTTATTTCTTCTTTCTTTCTTTTTTTTATCCATTACACAGAGAGAGTGTGCGCAAGCAGGGGGAGGGTCAGAGGCAGAGGGAGAAGCAGGCTCTTCATTGAGCGGGGAGCCCGATGTGAGGTTTGATCCCAGGATCCTGGGATCATGATCCAGGCTGAAGGCAGACACTTGACCAACTGAGCCACCCAGGTGCCCCTAGATCTTTATATCTGGGTTTCCAATCAAGCTGGGGCATTCTTGAGTTGAGCTCAGCCTTTTTACATCCTTCAGTGGGACCTCAGCCAAGATCCACCGAAGCACAGAGACTCTGGGACCCTGACCTTGGGATTGCTCCTCCGGCCTGAGGGGCTGACCAGTGTCCTTGAGCTGGGTCCAGAGGCCAACCAGCCTGAGGTGAGGAGCCGTGGTCTGGGGATGACTTGGGCCTATCTTGGGAATCCAAGCTGTGCGCTGGCAGAAGTGTGGCTTACCCTCATCCACTTAGATTGCAGCCTTTCAGGGGTTTCTGACAGAGTCCATCTTTGTTGATTTCTCCTACCACCCATTGCCTTTCCTCAGGCTTCTGACTTCCGCCAGTTCTGGGGATCTCGCTCAGAGCTTCGGCGTTTCAAGGATGGAGCCATTCGGGAAGCTGTGGTCTGGGAAGCAGGCTCTATGGCCCAGAAGCGCCTTATTCCCCACCAAGTGGTCACCCACCTCTTGGCACTGTGAGTCTTAGCATCTGGATGCTGGGAAGCAGCCATGGATTGGGGAGCCTTTTAGGAGGGTCTGGCCCAGGCTTTGGGCTGAGCAGCTAAAGTCCAGTTGCTTATTCCAGTAGCCTCAATGCCCACACTGAGTCTGTGCTATGCCCCTTTCCCAGCCATGCCAACATCCCAGATACCTGTGTCCACTATGTGGGGGGCCTTCTGGACGCATTGATCCAAAGCCCAAAAGAGGTAAGGGTTGTGTGTCAGGGCTGGGGTCAAGGTGGGGGGTGGTTGCTGAGCAGCTGGTGGAATTCGGTAGCAGGTGGAGGGCACTTGCTATACCTCAGCCAGACTGCACTTCCCATAGTGTCCAGCAGAGGGGATGCTGGCTCTATGGCAGCCTTAGCTGTGGTAAAATCCCAGGTGGTGGGGGTGGAGTGGGGAAGGGGGGATGGGTTGCTAGGGTCCTGGTCTCCTGACTGTGTTCTCCTTCTTAGACCTCCAGCACAGGTGAGGAGGCCCTGGCAGCAGCTGTGCGTTGCTATGATGACCTCAGTCGCCTCCTTTGGGGGCTGGAAGGTCTCCCGCTGACTGTGTCTGCTGTGCAGGGAGCTCACCCAGTGCTGCGGTATACTGAGGTGAGGTGCAAGGGGACAGGGAGCCCTTTCTGCTTGGTGACCCTCTCGCCTCTGCCCCACCCACCCAGTATTGCCCCTTCCAATTCCCATGTTCACTCTCTCCCTGTCTCAGGCCCCTTTCTCAGCCCTACTTCTTCCATAGGTGTTTCCACCTACCCCAGTCCGGCCAGCCTACTCCTTCCATGAGCAGCTTCGAGAGCGGGCCTCACTGTTACCCCGGCCTGACAAGCCCTGTCCAGCCTACGTGGAGCCCATGACCGGTGAGGAGCCTCTTGGGAGGGATGAGAGGAAACTTTCCCACTCCAGCCCACAGTCTCGAGACCACTTATTTTTCTTCCTAGTGGTATGTCACCTGGAGGGCAGTGGTCACTGGCCACAGGACGCTGAGGCCATACGGCGGGTCCGAGCTGCCTTCCAGCTGCGCTTGGCAGAGCTGCTGACACAACAGCATGGGCTGCAGTGTCGTGCCACGGCCACGCACACAGACGTCCTCAAGGTTAGGCTGGTGCAGGGTCAGGAGGCCCCAGGGAGGGAGGAGATGGGATGTGAGGGTGCTCCAGGCTGACCTGGATCTCTCACCCCATCCCCTCTTTCGCCAGGATGGGTTCGTGTTCCGGGTTCGTGTGGCCTATCAGCGGGAGCCCCAGATCCTGAGGGAAATGCGGAGCCCTGAGGGGATGATCTCCTTGAGGGACACACCTGCCTCTCTCCACCTGGAGAGGGAGACGAGGCACTTGCCCCTGCTCACCAGCGCCTTGCATGGGTATGGCCCTGTCTGAGAGGCCAGATGTTATAACAGAGATAGGAATTATGGAGTCAGGCAAATTCTAGAACCCTCGCCCTGCCACTTCACTGGCTATGTCCTTTTTGGGCAGGGCAGGCCCCCTGCTCCGGCCTTATTTCTCATGTGTGAAATGGGAATTTTATAGGACCAACCTGTTGGCATTAAATAGGGGTATGTGAGATTCTGTATAGAATGTGTTAGCACAGAGGGAGACTTCAGGGAAAGGTTGAGTGGAGAGTGGTGGTGGAGATGAAGTACTGTTCTTGGGCCCTGATGGCCTGAGGCTCATTGCCACTACTGTTCCCCATCCGCAGGCTCCAGCAGCAACACCCAGCCTTCTCAGGTGTGGCGCGGCTGGCCAAGCGGTGGGTACGTGCCCAGCTTCTGGGTGCGGGGTTCACGGACGAGAGCCTGGACCTGGTGGTTGCTGCTCTTTTCCTGCATCCTGAGCCCTTCACCCCTCCCAGGTGATTCTCTCCATCTTTACCTTAGACAGAAAGTTCCCCTTGGGGCCAGCTTTCATCCCTTAGGCTATACCTTCAGTCCAAATGGGAGAGGGTAGCTGAAACAGGTGACAGAAGGGGTTCTGAGACACCCCCCACCCCCTAATCCCTGCCAAGGGGTCTAGGTTGTCTAGACCACTGGGTGAGCCCTGGGATATGTGGTTGGGCCCAAACTCTTTGCTCACTCTTTTTTCTCAGCTCCCCCCAAGTCGGCTTCCTTCGGTTCCTTTTCTTGGTGTCAACCTTTGATTGGAAGAACAACCCCCTTATTGTCAACCTCAACAACGAGCTCACTGGTAAGTGGTAGGACTGGGGTCAGACTACCGCAGGAAAGACCATTTATGGATTGCAGAGTAGGGCACATGAGGTTCTCCCTGTCAGTCTGTGAGGTGCCTTTATGTGTGTGTGCCCAACCTTTCCTGGATATTTGTGCTTGACCCCAGTGGCCTTGGCATGGGGGAATTACTAGGAAGAAGAGGCCCAGTCCCAAGTCTTTAGGGAGTTCTGAGGCTGGAGAGCTATGGTTTGCTCACATGATGATCAGAAACAGAATGGGCTAAGGGTGGTAAGCAGGCTACCTGGTGGGGGCTGTGAAGGGAAGAAGGGAGTAGAAGGGGACACTGAATGCTGGGTCAGAAGTCTTGTGTGGAGCAGGAAAGGGCCCATATTAGGTGCCCAGACCTCTTGGGGAGTGGGGGTGATGATTTCCAGTTGTAACATGAGGAGCTCTGGTCCCAGCAGAGAGGAGGGTGTCAGCTTCCTAATTCCCCAGGTGTGTGGGAGCATAGGGTGGGAGGGGGGTCACGGGCAGGCCTCAGCTTGTGCAAGCCCGGAAACTAGACTGGGGTGCCAGGCAGTGGAAAATTCTGCCTCTGGGCTGAGCTTGGGAGTGTAGCGCCCCTCCCAGCAGGGGCAGACATGGTGTCCTTTTCATTGCTTTTGTCTGTTGGGGGAGGGCCGTCAGAAAATCCCTGCAATGGGCCAGCAGAAGACCTGGGGCAGTAGAACACGTCGGGAAAGGAGCAGGCTGACCCAGGACCCCCTCTTGTTCACAGTGGAGGAGCAGGGGGAGATCCGCAGTGGCTTCCTGGCAACTCGGACACAACTCCCGGTCATGGTCATCGTTACACCCCAGGATCGTAAAAACTCTGTATGGACACAGGATGGACCCACGCCCCAGGTGCAATCCCATCCCTACTTCCAAATTTGTGTTTTTCTTCCCCTAAGGAAAAAGTAGGCCCAGTCCGACCTCAGAGAGACCCATGGTTAGGTGTGATCTGTTTGCTGTATGTGTATCCCCTCTAGATTCTACAGCAGCTGGTGGTCCTGGCCGCTGAGGCCTTGCCAGTCCTAGAGAAGCAGCTAATGGATCCCCAGGGGCCTGGAGACATCAGGGTAAGCCCCTGACCAAGAGTGGCTCTGGGGTTCTGGGGAGTCTGCCTTTGAACATTGGAGGTCTGGAGGTGTGGAGGCCCTCACTTAATGCTCTGTCTCCTTGTTTGGTGAGACTGAATCCACAGAAGGCATCAGAGCTGCCCACGGTGCCTGACAGTGCTGGAGCCTGCAGGACAACCAGGGTCCTGGCTCTCTCCAGGCTGCATGCCTCTAGCCTCTGCTCCTCCTGAGAGGGTAAAGCTGACCCCAGCTGGGGCTTGGTGTTCCCACCTTCAGATGAGCATTTGGGTCCCTAATTGGGGCAGGGGGGGTGACAGACAAAAGAGAAGGAGGAAACCAAGGTGGGCATGTAGGAGGCTTTGTGGTCCACCTCTCAACTCCCAGTAGACACTGCTGACCCTGTCCTACCCTTCCTCAGACGGTGTTCCGGCCGCCCTTGGATTTGTATGATGTGCTGATCCGCCTGTCTCCCCGCCATATCCCCCGGCACCGCCAAGCTGTGGACTCGCCAGCTGCCTCCTTCTGCCGTGGCCTGCTCAGTGAGCCAGGGCCAACTTCCCTGATGCCTGTGCTGGGCTATGATCCTCCTCAGCTCTATCTGGCACAGCTCAGGGTAGGCCCTAAGGGACTGACTAAACCTGGGGAGGGGACTTCCAAGTGAACCTGGGGCCATGGAGGTGATTCTCAGGTGTCCAACACCTGTAGTCTTATCTGTGTCCTGCCCTTTCCTAGGAGGCCTTTGGGGACCTGGCCCTTTTCTTCTATGACCAGCATGGTGGAGAGGTGATTGGTGTTCTCTGGAAGCCCAGCAGCTTCCAGCCCCAGCCCTTCAAGGTGTGCTGGCTGGTGATAACCGTGTGTTTGTGAGTGTGTGCTTACAGTTCCATGTGGGCACGCCTGTCTGTATGTGGCGTGCTCTCTGAGTGACCGTGGGTCAGGTGTGGAGCACGTGTCTTGCATGTCTGTCTCCACTACTGCTGTTCCCCTCCACCACCCGCATGTCGTCTCTGGTGTACCTTTGGGACACTCAGTCCACATTTTTCTGCTTCCCCTAGGCCTCCAATGTGAAGGGGCGCATGGTGATGTCTCGAGGTGGGGAGCTGGTGATGGTGCCCAATGTGGAAGCGATCCTGGAGGACTGGGCCATCCTCGGTGAAGGCCTGGTGCAGGCCGTGGAGGCCCGAAGTGAAAGGTGGACTGTGTGATCTCCAGCCCTAGGAGCAAGCTGTAGGTGACAGCTGGTCTTCAAACCTCTGGAATGGCATGACCTCCACCCTTGCCATGTATGGATCCTTCGTGGAGTACCTGCCAGTCTGAACACACTGAGATGTTCCCCCAAAGAAGTCCTGCCCCAATTTTCTGTCTGATGCCTCAGTACTGGGGCAGAGAGTTCCCTGGGCCTGTCTGAACTCCCAGAAGAGGAGGGTGGGCTAGCTCAGAGAGGGAGCTAAATGAACCCAGAAGATCCATCTACCTGTCAGCCCTGGCCTGTCTTCCGAGGATGTTTCCAGAAGCTTGGAGAGGAGGACACGTGTCCAGGGCTGAGGCTCTGTCTCCTTTCTATTGCCAGGATATGTGCCTAGATCTTATAGTATGCCCTTCAGTGTAGGGTCTGAACTTTAAATAGGGCCCAGAGGAGGTGAGATACTTGCTGAGGGTCCCAGAATTCCCGCATTGAGAGGGGTGCTGCTGCTTTCCAGGGTGGGATATGGAATCTGGACAGAGGGCAGAAGGGGCTGGCTGGGTGAAGGGGCGAGGGGGACAGCTGGTCCTCTAGTCCAGGAAAGCTGCAGAGAGCACCTGTGTCTCAGTCCCTCTGGCTCTGTGCCTCTGCCCGTTCATGTCACAAACTGCCCCCACCTCGTCCCTGCAGCGGGCGTGCAGAGGAGAGCAAGACCCTGATCCTGCTCTCCAGGAGCTCTCCAGATCGGGGGTGTAGAGGGGTTGCTTCCTCCTTTCAGCCCGGTACACACCCCTCTTCTGGCAGCCTCTCCCTTCTCCATCTCCCCTGATCCTGGATGTTTTACAGACTCAGCTCAACTAGTGCTTCCTCTAGCCCTTCCCATGCCCCCAGCCTGAGGTGCTCTTTCTCTTCTCTGAAACATTGGAGCAGTTTTTGTCTGTTCAGCTTACTTGGTGGTCACATTCAGTGGCATGCACCCTTCTTAAACTTGGATTTTAAATTACTTACTTTTGGGGCACCTGGGTGGCTCAGTCGTTAGGTGTCTGCCTTTGGCTTAGGTCAGGATCTCAGGGTCCTGGGATTGAGTCCCATGTTGGGCTCCCTGCTCAGCAGGAAGCCTGCTTTTCCCTCTTCTGCTCCCCCTGCTTGTGTTCCCTCTCTTGCTGTGTCTCTGTCAAATAAATAAAATCTTTTAAAAAAAATCACTTACTTTCCCCATGTTCTTGGCTCTTCTGCCTTCTTCACATGGTTTTAACCTTGTCTTCTACACCTCTTTGGGGACACGTGACACGTAGATTTCTTGGTGCCTTTGTGGCGCCGAGGACAGCGCTGTGCTCAAGAAGGATACAGATGTGTACAGAAGGGCTGATGGGAGCAAGCACCAGATTTCAAAGAAAGAGAATCATGATTTTTACTCTGCCTAGAATGCGCGGGGTGGTGATGGTGAGTGGACGGTCATAGAGGGCTCAGTAAATGCCGGGTGCTATTAGGTTTTTTACATATCTTCTGTGTGGGAATGTGCTCACACAGTAATACCAGCCCCATGAAGTATGTGCTTTGACTTCTCATCTGAATGAAGGAGCAGGTTCAGCAGCAGGCAGGCCCCCTTGGCTGCCTGGCCATCAGGTTTCATCCTCAAGATGATAAGCCACCTATGGGAACCCTGATGTCCTTTTGTCCCAATTTTGTGAGTCTTCGTGAACCTATGCCAGTCCCTAGCTCTCACTGTTAAGCGATTAGAAATGGGCATAGAGAATATACCGATGGGCTATGTGAGCTGGAATTGGCATTTCCCCATGCCCCTGATGCATAATCCCCAAAGGAAAGCAGGCAAGGCTTCACTGTCAGAGAAAGAAACACCTTTCAGTGCTCATGGACCTTGGGTGTGTGGTTGTCCCTGGCTGCTCCTCACTCACTTTTCCCCACAGCCCGTCCCTGAGGCTCTGAGGGACAGTGCTGGCCTACTTCAGGCAGTCCTGCTTCACGCAAGGGTCAGCTTCAGTCCTTGGCTTCTGGCCTTTCCACAATTCAGTTCTAGAGGATCCCAGTGCAGGAAGGAACAGAATCGGCTCCTAGGGAGAATAGCAGGTGGCTCCGAGAGGGGCGGGCCGTGGTCTCCACTTGGGAGATGAGCCCTGGCCCTGCTACCTCTTCATGTGTCCTCGGGCAGGTCACACACCCTTGCTGGGCTCAGCCTTCCCACCTTGAAAATGGGCATGGTACTGGCCTTTTCAGGTGCACAACGTGGCAAGGGAGGAGGCCAGAGGACTCAGACTCAAGAACCTGGGCCATCCTTTTCTGCACTCCCTGCTTAGTTTAGAGGGTGGGGTGTGGAGAGTGCTGGAAGCCCAGCCCCTAATCTCAGTCCCTCATACTGCAGCCCCAAGCTGTTTTCCTCATATCTCTGGGAAGTAGGTGAGGAGGCTAGTGTGGTCTAAGATGATCTGGAAGTGGGGGTGGCCTGAGGAGCTGGACCTTCACTGGAAGGGAAGGAGAGAGGACTAGAAGGAACTGTGTAAGTGAGGGTGTAGGTTACAGCTCCCCATGGGTGCATCTGCCTCTGTGGGCTTCTGCATTTAACTTTGAAGGTGTACAGAGATGGGGTGGGAGTCTGTGTCTGATATATGGATTTGTCTGCTCCGTGTTGGCGGGTGTGGACATATCTATATGCGCCAATCTGTGTGCACATTTTTGCTTCTAGTTCTGAGTTGCTGTAAAAGGGGAAATCTTTTTATTTTATTTTAATTTTAATATTTATTTATTTATTTATTTATTTATTTTGACAGCATAAGCAGGTAGAGCAGCAGGCAGGGGGAGAGGGAGAAGCAGGCTCTCCGTGGAGGAGAGAGCCCGATGCGGGACTTGATCCCGGGAACCTGGGATCATGACCTGAGTGGAAGGCAGATGCCCAACCCACTGAGCCACCCAGGCACCCAAATCTTTTTTATTTTTAAAGATTTTATTTATTTATTTATTTGACCGAGAGAGATCCCAAGTAAGCAGAGAGGCAGGCAGAGTGGGGGGGAGGGGAAGCAGGCTCCCTGCTTAGCAGAGAGCCCAATTCGGGGCTCAATCCCAGGACCCTGAGATCATGACATGAGCTGAAGGCAGAGGCTTAACCCACTGAGCCACCCAGGTGCCCCAGGGAAATCTCTGTTTTTGAAGAGCAAGTTAGAAAAGAGCTCTCAGATAAAAAGCACAAACTCAATTTTTTCCCTGTGGATTTAAAGGCTTTAAACAAAAGTCTTTTCCTTGGGGCTTTGGTTTCTCCAGTTCTGTCTGACTTTTTTTTTTTTTAAGATTTTATTTTTATTTATTTGACAGAGATAGACATAGCAAGAGAAGGAACACAAGCTGGGGGAGTGGGAGAGGGAGAAGCAGGCTCCCCACTAAGCAAAGAGCCCAATGCGGGGCTCGATCCCAGGACCCTGAGATCACAACCCGAGCTGAAGGCAGAAGCTTAACAACCGAGCCACCCAGGCACCCCTCTGTCAGACTTTCTAAGCCTGTCTACGTAGTTAGATTTAGTGAACTCTCAAACGGTCTGCTCTTCTGCCTGTGGTATCACCACCTCCTCCAAACCAGAATCCTTTTGGGACTTTTGGGTGATGCAGTCGGTTGGGGATCCGACTTGGTTTCAGCTCAGGTCGAGATCTCAGGGTCGTGGGATCGAGCCTTGGGGCAGACTTCACACCAAGCCAGAGTCTACTTGAGACTCTCTGTCTCCCTCTGCCCCTCCCACTCATGCTCTCTCTCTCTAAAATAAACAAATCTTAAAAAAAAAATTAAAAAGTATTAAACCAGAATCCTTCTAGCTGAAGACCTATTTTCCTCTGCCCCATACCTTACTTTGGAGTAGAAGAGGGCAAGACCCTTGGGGTCCTTGCGGCAGGTTACATTCAATGAAGTCCTGAGGGCTGCTGAGATTTGGGCTAGCCGGAGTGCCCCCACCCCAGTAAATAAACATGTAACCCCCCCAACATCCGGTACTTGCTTTGTGAGTCATAGATTAATCCAGGTGAGAGATAAAGGGGAGGGGAAGCCTGGGGCACGTGAGTCACCCCTACCCTACTCACTAATAGGCTAGCCTGCTTGCCCATCCCTCTGCTGCAAAGAGAGAGGAGGGAGTGTGGGGGGAACGGGACTCTTAGACTGCCCACGGCGCTAATGGGGACCAGGGTGTTCCAAACCCAGAGGGAGACTCATTTCCCTTTCCCACTTCAGCTTCTGAGAGCAGGATGGGGAGGATAATTTTTTTGATTTGCACGAGGCCCAGAGAGGTGTCAGAACTTGTCTGGGGTCACAGAGGGGGCTAGGGGTGGAGACCCAGAGAACCCAGGCATCCTGGCTCCAGGCCTTGCTGCTGAGCCTGGGCTTTCCTGCTGCCAAGGACTGGAGTGAGGAAAATAAAGGAATGGAGAGCTGAGTTCCAGATCTGTGCAATGGGGCGGAGAGGAGTGCAAAGCCTGGCCCCGTCCCCTGTTCTGGGCCACCTGCCAGTCTTGCTGCTTTCCGTCCACCCAGAGCAGTTGACCGAAGCTGTTAGCAAGACCTAGAGGAGCAGAGCCAAGGATAGGGGAAGGATGGGAGTGTGCACACTCTGGTCCACCTTAGCTCAAGCCTAATTCTCCTCTGTCCCCCTAGCTGACAATATGGTATTATAATCAACAAACTTGATAAGATACTAGACCTTAATTATTCCAGTCACTTAAGAAAGGACAATTATGTGATGGATGTCTAATTATCGCTACAATGGCAATCATATTATACGGCATAGAGAGATATGGCATCTTGGCCTTTGTCTAATCTGCCCCCACAAAATCCCCATTCCCATCTCCCAATCCATGGGGTCTCCCTGGAGTTCAGTTCCGAATGATCCCAGGTCTAGCGATCCTCAGGAAGTCATACTTGAAGTCTGACAGCAGAACCTCCTGCTGGAGCCTGTCCCCTCCCTTAGATCCTTCCCCTTGTGATGCCTCTTCCCTGGGGGCAGGCAGCTGGTAGCTGCCCTGTAATTAGCGCCCAGACTGGGCTGGGATGAGGGGAGAGAATACTGGGTCTCACACATGCCCATGACATTTCTGGAACACCAAATGGAACCTCCTTCCACCACCTGTTCCCCATCCTTCCCTCTTCAGACCACAGGCCTCTCAGAGAGCAGTTGTCTTGGGCCCCATCTCAGGTTCAAGTTCCTGTCTTCCCAATTCTGCTCGCCTCCACTTTTAGTTCCTTGCCGACCTGCCCTCTTCTCTCTGCCCCCTAAGTGCCCAAATCAAATCCTCCTCACTCCCCATAGCTATTGCCCTGCATCTGGCCTCTTCCCCTCCTCCATGGCTTCCTTCCAGGCCTCCTGGCCTCAGCCTCTCCCCTCCAACATATCCTCCACTTCACAGCTGGAGGGATCCTTCTAATGCCTTCCATTAACTGGCAAATGGAGACCGTACCACTCCCCTGCTTTAAACCCTCAGGTCTCTGATCAGCTTTTACTCTTAGCAGTGAAATATTTGTCAACTATCATCCTGTTTAGAACCCTGATATAACATGGTTAAAACACTGTGCTTGAAGCAGGAGGCAAGGCCAGGGTTCTGCCTCCTTGGCATCCCTCTCCCCATTTCCAGTGGCAGAGTCACTTTGAGAACTCCCTCAGAGCCCTGGGGATTACAGAAGCACAGTTTGAGTATCTCTGGATCCTCAACAAGGTCCAGGCCCTTAGTACAGAACCCAAAGTCCTTCCCCAGTGGCTCTCCCTGGCTTGATGCACTACAGGTGCTCTCATCATGGCCTGGCCCAGCAGGCTCTCACCTGGAAGACCCTCCTTAAAATCCCCAGTCAAATGTTCCCTCCTCCAGGAAGCCCTCTAGTTGCCTCAGCCCTGCAAGAGCTCCACGCTCTCTTCCTGGCCGCAGGGGCCAGGCAAATGCCAGGCCTTAATTCAGGCCCCCCAGGAAGCCCATGAGCTTTTCTTTCTCCTAAAATTCTGGTCGTAACCCCTCATTCTCTGAGGCACCCATCCTCGTTCCAGAAGTTTCCTGCTAGTGAAGAAGGAGATAGGAAAACAGAAAACCCAGGGGTTCCGAGGATCTGATCCCTGAGGTGTGAACCTGAGCCTTCCAGACACCCTAGGCCTGTTCACAGGGATAGCCTGGTCTGTGTCAGCTCCATGTCACTAACTCCCCTCCTCCCAGGCTGGCATGGGGCAAGCCCAAAGTCTCCAGATTTCTCAACAGATCCCCATCCTCTATCTCTGGTATAAACACTGGACCCAGACCCACAGCCAGGCCCAGGCAGGGACACACAGATATCATACAGAGCCCCTGGGACACACAAATGTACACACAGGCCCTCATAGATACACACACACATGCATGGACCCCATGGTTGTCCACGTGTCCACGCAGGCCTCCATGGATACACACACACACAGTCAAGAACACACAGGGACACGTATGTATATTCACGTAGGAGGACATGTGGCTCGGATTAAGGAGGCAGCATCTAGAATGAGCCTTTCTTTCTATGTTGACTACGTAATACTGTTTTTAAAGCCTGAAACACCCATAGTCTTGTTTGGTTCTTATAGAGGCCCTGGGTTGGGGGATGGGAGGACCCCATCTGGAAACTTCCAGGTGACTGATGAAGAAACTGACACTCTGAGAGCTGGGAGAAGAGAGTTTCCTCTCTCTTCTCCCAGTGAGAAATGGCCAAGCCAAATTTGGAGCTGAGATTCCGGGTCTGTGAGAGGCCTCTGTCGCATCAGCCTAGACTTTCTGACTCTGGGCCCTTCCTCAGCAAGGATTCTAGGCCTCTGCCCCATCCCTCTCCCTCCTCTAGGACTTTCTGCTGTCCCCAAAGGGTGACAAGGGAACCTGAGGGACACCAGAAGGTGAACCCACAATCTCCAGGATATGGGTCTAAAGGTAGATTTTTCTCAGGTTCCAGCTGAGGTCTAGCTGGAGGTGCCAAGGGGGTAGTTTGTGTTTATGGGCTCTCTGCCACCTTGTCTGGAGACAGGGGGTGACTGTTGGTGCAGTGGGAGGAGATGCTTGCCCTCCCCCCAGTCTAGGGACGCTCATAATAGGATGATTCATCTCTGCTATCCACTCCCAATTCCAGTCCGGAGCCAGCCCCCAACTCTTGAGGCCTAGGAGCAGGAATAATGTCCAGCAGTGGCCTAAGAGTGGGACACATTCTAGAAAGGGAGCTCAAGTGTGGAGAGACTTAGTGGGTTCCTATGTTCTGGCTCCCCACTCCTATGCCTCAGACCTGAGGCTCCCTGGCTTCTCTGCCCTTCTCTACCTCTCCTCCTCATCCCCATGGGGTTTGAGAATCCCAGCTTAACACTTAGTGGCTGAGACCTTAGCAGGTAACTTCTTTTCAAACCTGTTTTGTCCTCTGTGAAGCGGGGAGGGATACACTTATTTTTCGGGGTTGCTTTGCAAATGGGGGGATGTGCTTTCTAAATTTGAAAATATCTGCATGTCTGCTTTGGTCTGCCACTCCCTCCATCCACTTCAGTGCTCTGGAGGAGACTAGGGGGTTTGAAGAGGCTGGGAGGACTGTAGCATGATTTGTTTTCCAATGTCTACACTCTTCTCTACCCCACTTGCTGACAGCAAGAACCATGTATCTTCTGATGGTTCAGGCTGCTCCTACTGAAGCAGAAAGAGTTTGGGGGGCAGGAAATGAAGGGTGTGCCACCACATCCCTGCCCCCTTACAGGGCCCCAGCCGGCCCCTCTGGTCCAGCAGGCTGGGACCTGCATCTTTAGCCCTTCCCTTGCCTGGGAACCCACTCCCCCAGCTCTGACCTCAAGGAGTCACAGCCTCCCACAGGGTGGATGGGCTGTCAAGGCCCCTTCCTGGGTTCAGCCCTCCCGCCCAGGTGAGACATAGACCTTGCTCAAGACGCCCTGGGAGGAGGTGGTGCCTCATCTGCATCCTCCCAGAGCTCCCAGGTGGGCTGGCTTCTAGCCTGCACTTGGCACTGGTTTTCCTTCTCAAAGCACAGGAGGGAGCCCAGAGGGCTATAAGTAAGCTATGTGACTCAGAGCCAGGCCCTACCAAGCTTCAATCACTTCTCCGTGAAGACATGCTTCTTTCTATCTTTTGCCCCAGGGGGCGCCATTGACATTGAACTATAATGCCCTACAGTGAGATCGGGCTGGAGCCCCCAAACTCAGGCCAGCCTGGCACTTCTGGAAAAAATCCCCAGGTCCTGACCCCTCTTAATCCCACATGAGGACTTGTAGGAATAAGGGACCCTTGGAAGGAATTGTATCCTTTCCCCTCTTTCAGGCCGACTAAGAAGCACGAAGCCCCTACCCATATCTTATCTTCTTAGCTCTGACCCAAACCATCCCAATGTGCATGCATATGTATATGTATTTGTATGAATGTGTGTGTCCAAGGTAATTTTAGATAGGGATGAGTTTGATGGGAGCACTTGGTGCAGCACATGTGAACACCTATAAGCTGAGTACAAACACGCGTGTTTAGCGGCCTTGTGTGTGCCTGCTGGTGGCAAAGCTGCCTCTGTCTTTCTCCTGTGCTCCGCTTCCAGGCCAGGCTTGGATGGGCCACGGTGAGGATGAGGTGCTCTGGGCTGGGGTTCCTTACTTTCTTCTAGTGCTGAGGAGCTCCTTGCCAGTTCCTGTCCTTTGCTGCCTTTGCAGCCCCATCTGAGGAATTGAGGGGCTGAGAAGCACAGCACATGATGGAGAGAAGAAAGGGCAGCACCGTGGAGGGTGTGCCCCATTTCCACAGTCTGGGCTCTGGCATCAGGAGTCTAGGGATGCATCTTGAGTCACAGACTGGCAGTGGGGCGGTGGGTAAACACAGTGATGTGCCCCTGATTCACCATGGGGCCTCCCAGCCCGTGGGGGCCTGGGGAGTGGGGGCGCTTCTCCTTGGGCCTTGGGGAGACCTCTTGTGTGGGTTACGTATATGTTTAAGCTCACAGCGAGGCTCTCACGTGAATGGGATCCCATGAGCATGTGAACAGAGCTCAGTGTTTATAGGTGAGAGTGGCTGCCAGCTTTAGGATGTCTGTGTGTGTGCATGTGCATGTGTGTAAATTTTCCCAAAGTGTGTTGCTAAATCTCTGGGCATGAGTCATCTCTGGAGCCCTCATTTCTGACAGCCACTCTGCAAGGGATAAGTGCCCAGGGGATTTAGACCACCTGGATTAAGGACCTCTCCAAAATGTGGTCTCCTCAAACCCATGGAAGAACAGCCCAGGCAACCACACCTCAGTTTTCCAATTATTAAATGCACTATGGGGAGCAACATGGCCTCATCAGATGGCACTTCAGATGGCCTCATCAGGTGGCACCTCACCTCAGATGGGGCCGGCAACCCTCACAGTTTAGCCAGCTTAACCTCTTAAAGGGTCAAACTTTCCCCTGGCTGGAGATCAGTGAAGAGTGGGGGAAGGGAGGGTTAAAAACAGTTGGGACTCACCCTGCTGGCAAGCATATGGCACGTGGCGTGTCAGGACAACTGCCGCTCGGCCTCTGGAGCCATGTGCAAAACATAGGCAGGTCCATGTGTGGCAAATTGAGTTAAGCCAGCCAGGTTGGACAGGCATATGCACAGCCACGAGAAATGTCCAAGTGCGATCTGGTACACAGGTCAGACGCCATGTGTGGACACAGCTGTGGACAGAGCTGGTCAGGACATGCAACATGGGACAGGTAGTCAGCATAAGGAACCACGGCCCACGAACGCTCAGTGTATGTTCTGTGAGCCCACCCAGGTCCGGACTAGGAGAGGGTCTCTTCACCCTTCTGGGCCCACAGCCTCATCCCTCCAGCCCCCGACTGAGGAGGACTTGCTGGGGCCCGCCATCCTGTAGAGCGGGGTGGGGCCAATCCTTTCCTTTCCGACCCGTCTCTCTCACTGGCACGGTCGTGCGGATGACTGTGGGGCTCCAAGGTCTCTAGTGGCGGCTGCATGCTCCCCAGACACTTTCCCGCACCCGCCTGTACCCCACCATTACCTCTCAGACCCGCGCAATCCCCTCGGCCCCCAACACGCCTCCTCCCCTAAGTGCCCTCCCCGAGCAACGTCGTCCCTAAAGCTCCTTACAGCCCCCCGCCGCCCCCTCCCTTCCTCCTCAGCTTCCCCCAGCCCAGCATCGCCACCAGCTTACCCGGGCAAGCTTTGGGGGGCGGCTGCCCACACCTCGGGCGGGCTCGTGGCTCAGCGGGCGGGGCTGCGGGGCGGGCGGGCGGGGCGCGTGCCTCCCGCTCCTATAAAGGGCGCCATCCGGCGCTTCGGGCCACTGCTGCTGGCCCGCTGCGTTCGAGAGTCGTCACGCCCGCTCCGGTGCAGCTGCAGCCATGGGTCGACAGAAGGAGCTGGTGTCCCGCTGCGGCGAGATGCTCCATATCCGCTACCGGCTGCTGCGCCAGGCTCTGGCTGAGTGCCTGGGGACCCTCATCCTCGTGGTGAGTGGAGGGACCCGGAGAAGCCCGTCTCTCTCCAGCCCCTATGCTCCCCGACCCCTCTGTTCACACTGGAGGCGCTTTTGTTTGAGGCAGGCACCACCCCTCTCCCAGCTTTGCTTTTCACCTTGACCCATTCGAGAGTGGTCTTACCCCCTTGCTTTAGTTAGCCCCGTCATGGCAGTTCTGACTCCTGCCAGAATGCCAGCTGTTACTCCACTGTCCGCTCTGATCAGTGGCCCTCTCACTAGGGCCCCAGCCCACCAGCTGGGGGCAGTGGTCTCCCCTGTAGTCTGAGACCTCCAGGGTCCTCTCCTGGTCCTCACCTTCCCAGGTTCCCCGAGTTTCAGCCCTGGAAGGCAGTGGAGGCATTGGCAAATGGGCCAGTATTAGATTATTTGGGTCCTGGATATCTGGCCCCTAATGAATAATTAAACTCCAGAAAGTCCAAAAGTTCCTGTGATGTGAGGACAGTTTGCCATGGGTGGGGACAGAGGGCGGAGGCCACACAGGTGGAAAGAGCAGAGCTGGAAGAAAGGAGGGTCCTGAAGATAAGGAGGCCGTGGAAAGCAGGTGGACCCTGGGCGCAGAGTATGTGGTGTCACTCTTCCTGTCCTGAGTTGCTCCCAGACCAGACTCTGTGCATCACCCAAACAGATGCTATCATTCTCTGTGCCCCAGCACTCTGAGTTACTCCCCACCCTCTAACTCAATCTCTGAGTTTGTGGGTTCTCTGAGTAGGCCACTTCACTGCTTGGGTTACTCTCCAGTCCATTTACTCCCTGGTTACACCACTTTTGTCTCTAGGTTGTTCCTGGGTGACTTTGTTTGCATATTTTGGGTCTGACAGACAACACCACTTAAAGTCTCTCATTTCATGTCCCACCTGCTCTCTGATTTTCAGCCCCTCATGTGGTCACGCCTCTTTTCTTCTGGGTTACTTTTGGGTTCAGTTGCTTTAATGGGGTGAATGGGTTATTCTTTTCCTTGCTCCAGCTCCAACTGTAGGTACTGTAAACCAACCAACACCCTGTGGACTAGGAGCTTAACTATAGAGGCAAGTAGGTAGGACTGGGATGGCTCAAATGGGTAGTGGTGGTGGAGCAGGCTCCATGGTGAGAAGAGGTCTTTTTTTTTTTTTTTAAGATTTTATTTATTTGACAGATATCACAAGTAGGCAGAGAGGAGGGGAAGCAGGCTCCCTGCTGAGCAGAGAGCCCGATGTGGGCCTTGATCCCAGGACCCTGGGATCATGACCTGAGCCAAAGGCAGAGGCTTTAACCCACTGAGCCACCCAGGCGCCCCGTGAGAAGAGGTCTTAGACTCAACCTTTGGCTTCCAGGAACAGCAAGGGAGAAACCAGGTGGGGGCACTCACCAACAGCCCCTCACAGGGCTAGTGGCCCTACCGTTGTCCTCTTCCTTCTCTCCCCCTGCCTAGAAGGGAAGAGGGGCAGGTGCTTTTCATTGTCCTGTCCCAGAGTCTTGTGTCCCTCACTCCCTATCTGATTGTCCCGGACATCCTTGTCCGAGAGCAGCCAGGACAGGGGAAGTTATCTTCCACATTCATAGAAGGGCCTCCAGAACCCCTCACACATCTCAGTTAGCCTCTCCCACAAAGGAGCAGTCAGACCTTTCTCTGAGCCCCAGGATCATTTGGCTTATCCTCAACCACAAAAGGAGAGTGTTAACTTCTGTGAAGGCTTTCGGGCTCAGGTGAGTGGAAGGCATCTGGTGTCAGTGAGAAACAGAACCTCAGAGGCTGCCTAGAGAGGAGGGGCTTAGGCCTGGGAGACCCAAGAGTGGTGGGTGGGGGACTTGCCTGCATACCTCAGTGGGCTGGGGACCCAGAGCCTGTGGTAGCAAGATCAGGGCTGGCCTTGGGATGAGGGGAGCCCCTTTCTCTGGGGTACCTAGCAAGGCAGGGAGTGGGGGAGGAGGAGGAAGAAGAGGAAGATTAGCCCCAAGGTGGTGGAACTGGCTCTGACAGCTTCTCCCTCCAAGGTCTCCTGGGATGAAGCCAGGTTTGGGCCTCAGGCAGGAAAAGAACTGAGGCCAGGGCCTGCCAAGCCGGGCAGGGTGCCCTGGACCCCCATGACCCCCCCTGCAACCCCCTCCACATACTCATGGTCTCTGATCTTTGCTCTCACCTGCCTCCACACCTTTGCCCAGCATCACTGCCACTGGCTTCTCCACTATCTCTTGGTCGTTCTGAGGGATGATAATCAAAATGCTTAACAGCTCAGTACAGCAGGACACTGACCCATCCGAATGGATAAGGGCCCTTAGCACAAGTCTTGGGAGCTGCCCGCTGGCTAGGCATAACACTTAGTTATGGGGAAGTAGAAGAGGAAGCGTAGGGCAGGGGCTGGAGTAAGCTTTAAGGAACACTCTTCAAGGCTCAGGGCAAAGCTCTTTGTGGCTGGTGCAGCAGCATTTTTACATTTAAATAAGAGGAACAGGGTGTTCTATACTTGCGGGACATCAGGGACCTTAGTCCTCTTGAATCTCCCTATCACTGCCAGAAACCTTAGAACCAGTCTGCCCACTTCACTGCCCTGCTACCTCTAGTGAGAGGGACCACTGAGATACTGTCTTTAAGACCTCCACATCTGAGTAGGGAACCTGGACTCCTGAAGGTGGAGAGGTCAGGGTGGGTGGAAAGAGGCGGCGGCTCTGGTACAGGAGCAGGGGCTCAGACATTCCAGATTCAGGCCTAACTTCTTGCCTTTTCCCTATTTCTCTGTGCTGTACGACAGCCCCCCACCACCACCCCTAAGCTCTTTGGGACAAGGAAGGAGGCATGTGTAGGTGGGGGATTAGTGAGCCAGGCCTGACGGGCTGCCGGAGAAACTGCTAGGGTGAAAGCTGCTCCCCTGTACTCCGCTCCTACGGAGATTCCGAAAAAGAGAAGATGGTCCAGTCATTTTTTGGGCTCCCAGTTGTAGACTCTGCTTCCAGTCCCTTCCATGGGGCCCTGTTAAAGTTTGGGCATTGTGGGTGGGAGGGCATGTCTGCTTACTCTGCCAGGTACAGTTGCTGCAGGAGGGGTGTGGTTTGGATTCCCCTGAGAAGGGCTTCCCCAAAGTCTTCAGATGACAGCTGGTGGAGGTAGGTGGTGGAATTCACCCATTTCCTCTGGAATCCGAGAGCTGCTGGGCCTCACTCTCCGCCTGCCTGGTTCTGTTTCCTGATACAGATGTTTGGCTGTGGCTCTGTGGCCCAGGTGGTGCTCAGCCGGGGCACCCACGGTGGTTTCCTCACCATCAACCTAGCCTTTGGCTTCGCTGTCACCCTGGGCATCCTTGTGGCTGGCCAGGTATCTGGTAAGGACTTGCTCCCCCTTCAGTCTTTACCCTCAAATGGCATTCCCACAAGGAACCCAGCTGGGGAAGAGGGTGGTGGAAGACATTCCCAAGGACAAAGCATAGTTGTGGGCTTAGCTTTTTGAGCCTTTGGAAGAGGAGAATGGAGAAGAACTCAATACTTGAACCTTTGACTCTCACTTTGGAATCCGATGATTGGAGGTTGGCCTATTACATAGTCCAGCCTATCCTCTGGTACAGGAAAACCCTTCTCTGCACCCCTGCTTAACGAGGGCCAGAGAAGGGGACTAGGGAGGTTAGGGATCCTGGTTTCCCCACTGTGGCAAGCTACAGTGACTAACAGGTCCCATCTCCCCTCTGCCCAGGGGCCCACCTGAACCCTGCTGTGACATTTGCCATGTGTTTCTTGGCGCGTGAGCCCTGGATCAAGCTGCCCATCTACGCCTTGGCTCAGACTCTAGGAGCTTTCCTGGGTGCTGGGATTGTTTTTGGGCTGTATTACGGTGAGCATTCCCCACCCTGCCATCCTCCACTACCTCCCTCCCTCTGCTTGGTACCTGTTGGCACCCGGCCTTTTGATGACAGACAGCTGGGACCTGCCCAAGCCCCAGGCTCTTGACTCACTCATCTCCCTCACGGGCCCAAGGTGGGGGGCATAAGGGGAAAGAAAGAAGTTGGGCAACAATAGAGTCCCAGGCTGTCCACCCCCCCACCCCCTGCCCCTCCACAGACTCCTGAGTAATACAGCAGTGATGTACCTCATCTGTGATCCCCCAGGAGGGTGGGTCAGCTTCTGCCTTCACTCACTCTGGGTCTGATCTGTTACCAGATGCAATCTGGGACTTTGCCAAAAATGAGCTCGTGGTCTCGGGCCCCAATGGCACAGCTGGCATCTTTGCCACCTACCCCTCTGGACACTTGGACATGGTCAATGGATTTTTCGACCAGGTATGGGCCAGGGAATTGGGAACATGGGGGAGGATCAAGCTGCTCAGCTGCTCATGGGTGGCAGGACGACGGGACTCCTTGTCTACAGGGTTTCTCAGTTGGGGTTTGGGGGACACCTACCTCACAATCATGGCGGCAGGTACTTACAAAACAGGAATTGGCATCTTTAGCCAGTTCTCCAGGGAATCCCTTTTGCTCGATCACATTCTAGCACCCCTGCTGGAAAGAGCTGAATATGGGAAATGGTAAGACTCTGGGAGCCCAAGGACAGAGGAAGGACCAGATGGTGGGATGGGAGTAGCTCCTCACCCTGTTCTCCCTATACTCCCCAGTTCATTGGCACCGCCTCCCTCATCGTGTGCGTGCTGGCTATCGTTGACCCCTACAACAACCCCGTCCCCCGTGGCCTGGAGGCCTTCACCGTGGGTCTGGTGGTTCTGGTTATCGGCACCTCCATGGGTTTCAACTCGGGCTATGCTGTCAATCCCGCCCGGGACTTCGGTCCCCGCCTTTTCACCGCCATTGCTGGCTGGGGCTCCGAAGTCTTCACGTGAGTGCAGTCCCCACCCAGCCTGCCCTAGCCTGACACCCCTCTGCTGCCCCACCCGCCCCGACTGCCTCTGTCTGTCCCCAGGACTGGCCGCCACTGGTGGTGGGTGCCCATCGTCTCTCCACTCCTGGGCTCCATTGCGGGCGTCTTCGTGTACCAGCTCATGATCGGCTGTCACCTGGAGCAGCCTCCGCCCGCCACTGAGCAGGAGAATGTGAAGCTGGCCCATGTGAAGCACAAGGAGCAGATCTGAGTGGGCAGGGGCCTCCTCCCCACCCCCCTTCCTCGAGCACCCACAGACTGTGCAGGGGCTGCTCCCTAGAAGCCTTCACGGCTCCCTCCCAGATGAAGTTCCTGGTCTACTCCCACTCCAGTGGACAGCCCCCTTGGGGATTCTCCCCAGGACCCTCCCCAAATGGGCCGTTAGGACACTGTCTTTAAGCAGTGGTGGGACAGGGAGTAGGGCCAACGTACTCTTAGTTTCCCAAAAAGAATGGGCTGTGTGTGTGTGTGTGTGTGTGTGTGGTTTCTAAGACATTCAGGGCAAGGGACCAAGTGGAAAGGATACTAGCTGTGGGGGGAGCCCAGAGGAGGGGGAGGGGTCTGTCTGTGGTGTGTCCGTCCCATCAGTGAGTGAGGAAAGTGTGAGAGGTCTGCATGTTTCAGGGGCTCCATGTGGAGAAGGGTCCAGATACATGTGTTCTGAGTATGGGTGTGTATGTGCCCTTTTTTCTAAGCAGGGGACTTCTCTAGATTTTAGGGGAGGGAGGGACTATGGAGGGAGGGTGGGACAGAGGAGGCCACAGCCCAGGTGTTTGTGGAGCTCAGAGCTCTGGCTGTATATAAGTAGGAACAGAGAACATAGTTCTGTCATAATGTAGGCACAAGGGTGGTGGGGTGAAGTCTCGTGCTTGGTTTTTTTTTTAAATACAGTGGATGTTTGTTTTAGGGATGGGGGGTTGGGAGACTCTACTTAAAATAGGGTCTTTACTCCTTTAATCCTCCACTCAAAGTACTCTTTTCTCCTTTTATATAAAAAAAAAAATGAATAAAATGTGTGCCTAAAACTGCCAGTTGTGCGAATTTCTCCCAGCTTGCTCTGCTGCTATTCTGGGGCTAGCTAAGGTGCTTCACTATGTCCAGTCACAAACGCCAGCCAGGGCCCCTGCTTGGTGTTTCACCTGGCCAGGGCAGCAGCCTAGGGCTAGTACTTGGGGACCCTGCTGGTGGGGTCAGGGGCAGGAATCAGTCCCACAGACAGGTCAGAGCCTCTTCACCAAGCCTTTCAGTTTGAACTCAGTGGCCCCACACTTCTCCCAAGCTTTGAACCTCTTGCACAATGAACGGCATATCTCCTTCCTGACTCCTGCATCCACCCACCATCCCATGAAAGCAGGCTTGAACCTGGCTTGAGAAAAATATTTTCTCGGGTAGCTAGCTGGCCAAAGGGGAGGAGGACTGCTGCTCAGGAAGTAGTGAGCTTTCTATTGCTTGAGGAAACCAATCAGACCATGGCCCTGAATCGTCTTCTATAGCTTGCTGTATCACCTTCCACCCCGACCTTGGCCGCAGACCCTTTAGCGGCCTCCCTGGCACCAGGCCTGCCCCAGCCAGACTCTATAGGAGCAATGAAGGATCTTTCTGACACCACTGTTGAAGTGGGCTTCTGTCCATGGCTCTGCCTGCTCTTTAGACACAACCCAGAACACTCCGCAATCAGCGCCCCCACGACCGGGCCCGTGGTTCCTGTTTGTCCTCTCACCATGCTCCGTCACCCGCAGACTCCTCGGTGCCCTTCTGTGCCTGCCTCCCTTTGGACCTTTGCTCCAAAGTGCTTACTTCGGAACTCTTCTGGTCTTCTCTAGCATCTCCTCCTTCAGAAAGTCATCCTTACTCTTCCCACCGTTCCACCATTTTCTAGTCAGTCATCTGAACTCAGGGACCACATTTAATCCTGCCTCCCCCTCTTTTCAGTTCTTCAGTCTAACACTTCCGATGCTCATAAGCCTGGGATGGGACCCACTGACGCTGGTATCTTGACTGCCCCCAGGGAGGCAAGGGGCTCTGCACCCTGAGCCCAGGAAGCTCTGTGAGGAAATCATGTGCTCCTTCTCACCTTCTCCTTCCCTACCTCCTTACCAGATGCTCTTCAAGTTTCACTGGGAACAAAAGGGAAGGCGGGCCAAAGCTTAGCTCTCCTGCAGAGTTAACTCCATGGCAGCCAGAGGATCTCTGGGTCTGGCAGGAGAAATGTGGTCTTTAGAGATTAAGCTGGTGATCCCCAACCACGTCATAGATGAGGGGACTTGGTCCAGAGAGGGTGAGTGGCAAATGCAGGACCACACAGCCAAGACTCAGGGGGAGGTGGCGATGGGAGAATGCAGTTCCATCCCAGGTCTCCAACCCCTCCTTGTCCCCAGCTCCCAAGAGGTGTGTCTGGAATGTTGGAGAGACCTGAGCCAGAGGGAGTGTCCCCTTCCCAGGCCCTGCGGGGAGGAAGGGCCACCCTTGGGAGGGGAATGTGGTTTCAGAATTTCATTCCAGCCACACCAGTCCTACCTCTGGTGTCCCTAACCTGCCGTCCTCCCCAGATGCCCCAAGCCTTCTCAAATCCTGCCCCTGATCTGGACCAGTCAGCCCCGAGAGTGGCGGGAGGCCCTCTGGTGCAGTGGTTGAAGAGTGGTCAAACCTGGATTCCAGGCCCAGCTTGGCTTCTCTTTAGCGGTTTGACTTTGGGGTGGTCATTTTTCTTTCCCTGAACCCCAGTTTCCTATGAATTGGGAGATACTGAGTCGAGGAGGTAGTGAAAGATAAGTCATGAAAAGCACTTAGCAGAGTGACCAGCAGAGAGCAAATAGTCAATAAATGTCACCTTAAGATTTTTCCAGCAGAATTGGGGAGGAGGGGATGGTGGTGGTGGAGAGATGCTGAAGGCTGTTTTTTTAAAGGTCACTGAATTCAACATCCTCTTCCGCCTCAGATTCTTTCCATGGCTTCTGAATTTCCTGAGATGGGGAGGAGGAATGGGGGTGATAGTTTGCTGTGCTCTGACTTGAGGGGCCTTTCCAAGAGGGATCAAAGGGAAACACAAGAGGGTCGCATGCATAGGTGAAGGGGAACAGGCAGCCCAAGGAATGTGTTAGACGGAGGGTCAGACCGCCTGAGAAGGGGTGGGGCCTGATCAGGTCCAGAGCAGGAAGTCAGGGCAGGGTCTGGTAGGGACAAGAACCAAGCCGCAGTGTGCGACCCCTCCAGGCGTGGGAGGGAAACTTCCCCCCTCCCCACTCCTGTCCAGGCTCTGCCTCTCATTAGTAGTTCTAGCTGATAACAAGTCAAAGAAATGTCTTCATCTAGTTTAGGAAAGTATTTTAATCCACTTTCCAGGGTGGGCTTGGCGGGAGTATCACCTTGCCGGAGGGTAGACAGCCCACACCTCAGCTCTGTCCTTCCCATCTCGAGTCCCTTGAGCCCTCTCCATCGCTCACTTTGGAGTCACCTGTGTTTCTTTAAAGTTCTAACTTGTTTGTATAGATATCAGCCTCCCTGAAACCTGAGCTCGGTTCCTGTTTCCTTGTGTGCCTGCCTGTGTGTGTGTGCACATGTGCGAGTGTGCATTTCTCAGTGTTTTTGGGTGTGGATGGCTTTCAGTATCTTATTATGTCTCTGTGGGTTTGTGGCTCTGGCCGACCAGGTCTCTGCCCCTTTCTGTGTTTCTGTCACTGCCTGGCTCTTTGTGTCTAGCTCTTTCTTTGTGTACCTCTAAGTGAACATCTCGTGTACCTCAGCCCTTCTGTGTACAGCTTACTTAGGAGTGACTCTCCTACCAGCCCAGTCCCGCTCGTCTGACCCCAGGGCATGCCTCCTCCTTAATTCCTGGTAATGAGCTCCCTCCTTGTTGCTAACTCTTTCCCCTTGATTTTGTTTGTCTGAAAACCTGGGTGGGGCTCCCCCAGGCTTGGGGAAGCTTGGGTGGGGTAGAGTTGGGTGGGGTGGGAAGGGGAGAGTAGGGATGACTCCACCCCAGGCAGAGACCCCAGAGGCCAGAGGTGCCCTTGATCTTCGAAGGAAGGGGCTGTGGGGGTGCTAGCCTAGGCAAGGCCCTGAAAAGCCTCATTGGGAGGAGGGAGCCTGTTCTGGGGTGGGTCCCCGAGTTGTGGGCCAGGGAATGCTGATAGTGCAAAGAGAGGAGAGGATGAGGCACTGGGGCCCTCAGGGAGACTGAAGGGGGGGCTCACTGTAGAACACCTCTGAATCCTAAGTGGATAGCAGCTGGGGGTGGCCTCCTCTGGGACTCAGTATCACCTGAGGCCTCAGGCTTTGGTGCCAGGTTTATTTGAGGTAAAGGAGAGAGTGGCAGTGGGAACAGAGGCTCTTTCTGGTCTCTTGGCTCCTTGGCTGTCCCAGAGTGGCATGAAGGGGAAACTGAGACCCAGAGTCTCACTCAGGATCTCAGAGCAGCATGGCAAAGCCTGCATTAGAATCCAGTCTCCTGCCCCTAACCTGGCTGCCTGCAGCCCCTTTCCAGACAGCACTTTGCAACAGCTCAGGAAGCAAGGCTTCAGGTCCAGCTTTCCAGCCCTACCAACCTGTGGGACCTTAGGCATGTGCAGTTCTCCAGTTCCCCCCACATGCAATCTCTGGCCTGCTCTATGCTGAAGGAGGCTAATATCTATGCAGTGCACCCCGGGGCCATCTTGCTGCTGGCTTACCTTGGCTTTGGCAAACTGGAGACACAGGCAGGAAATCAGAGGGCAGGGCAGATGGAGTGAGGGGAAAGGTCAGGGCCTTCACACTTTTGCCTGAGCTTTCACTGCATCCCAGTAACACTGCTCTGTTTGGCTACCTGCTCTCAGTCCTCAGGCTTGTTCGTTCCTGTGACCCTGATGGTGCCTCTACGTCGTCCCATCCACAAGCTCACGTCAGTGAGGCTCTCTGAGGATACACTGTTCCCTCTGGATCCCTGACAGACCCCCTCTATGCTCTTCAGTTTCTTCATCGGTGCAATGGGAATAGTAACAGTCCCTCACCGGGTTGCATGAGGTAAAGATTAAGTGAGTAATGTCTGTATACAACAGTGCCAGATGCAGAAGTAAGTGCTACAGAATGTAAAATAATATTATTATTACTGTTATTATCATGCTTCCTTGTGAGCTCCCTGTATACTGTGGAGAGGGAATGTGTGAAGCCAAGGTTGGTTTGGAGAGAAGTGACTAACTCTTCAAGGCCCTCTCTTCCAGCTCCAGGCTGTTAGCCACTTCTGTGGGGCCTTAGTCAGCCAGGGGTCTAGCTGCAGTCCCTCCAACTCACTTGAACCCAGCTTTCCCTGAGAGGACTGGGATGAGGGGAGATGGAAGCCAGAGCCCCCTTCCCACCCTGGCTCTTCTCCCGAAAACTCAGGCTCCTGAGAGATGGAGAGGTGACTTTCTCCACCATCTTGTGGGGCTTCAGGAAGCTGGTAAGGGTTGAGAGTGGTTGTGACAATGAATTAGGGGACCAGAGGGTGGTATATTTGGGATCAGGGAATAGAGTCAATCCTGGGGAGGTTGAATCCCAGGGGGAAGCAAAATCCCGATCTGTGTTTCCTAGTCTTGTCTCGCAGCCTTATCAGGAAGTCCCACCTCAGGTCTCACTGCTGGCTTGCTTCAGCTACTCAAGAATGAGGCAGACCAGGACAATTAGCATGATCGTGGGGGGTCTTTGCTAGCTCTTACCAGTACACTGGGAGTTCCAGCGGCTTTGGGAGTAGGGAAAGAGTCTTGCATATGGTCAAAGCCCAGCAGGCCCCAGGGGTGGGGGTAGGGAGGCACCAATGGGGAGGGCAGTGGCCAAGGTTGCCAGTGGGATGAGGTTATGAGCAGGCTATAAACAGACTCACCTGATCCCTCTTGGGGTCCCTTCCCTTGATCATGTGGTCCCTTCATTTGTCAGAATGAGGTTTGGTGTGGTGTAGAAAAGGGGTAAGTGTTACCTTTCCCAACCCTAGAGCTCTCTGGGGACAAAGACTTAAACTAGATTAATCACCTTGATCAGCTCCAATTCCTTGCTGTGGTGTATTCCCACCATCCTCTAGCCTCTGTGTTTTTCTGGAAGCCTGAGACTAGTGATAGGCCTTTGCCAGGCTTCCTCACTGCTCTCAGGACCAAGGAGGCCTCTCTGGGAGAGGCTGGGTGAGGGGAGAGAGAACTCTGAGAGCCCCGATAATCATCTGGACACGGTCCACCTCTTGTCTCTACGGAGACGCCCCCCCCCCCCCATAGCCAAGGAGGCACCTGGAATGTCCCACCCACCGCCCTCATCCTCTGCCTCTCTGCTCAGGGTCACTGCCAGGGCCTGGCCGGAAATGGGCTGAGGGAGGGGAGGAGGTGGCCTGGCCCAAGTTGGGAGGCAGGCTGCTGGTCAGACAGAGCTCTTTTCCTGGTAGAGGCAGCCTTTAAAGATTTTATTTATTTATTTATTTGACAGAGAGATCACAAGCAGGCAGAGAGAGAGGAGGAAGCAGGCTCCCCGCTGAGCAGAGAGCCCGATGCGGGGCTCGATCCCAGCACTCCGAGATCATGACCTGAGCCTAAGGCAGCGGCTTAACCCACTGAGCCACCCAGGCGCCCCTAGAGGCAGCCTTTAGATGGAAGATCCTTAGTTCCATGTCAGGAATGGAAAGGGGAGAGTGACCCCTGCCTGTGGATAAAATCTTCCCTTTAGGGGCGCCTGGGTGGCTCAGTGGGTTAAAGCTTCTGCCTTCAGCTCAGGTCATGATCCCAGGGTCCTGGGATCCAGCCCTGCATCGGGCTCTCTGCTCGGCAGGGAGCCTGCTTCTTCCTCTCTCTCTGCCTGCCTCTCTGCCTACTTGTGATCTCTCTCTGTCAAATAAATAAATAAATAAAATCTTTAAAAAACAAAAATCTTTTCTTTATGGGAGTAAGGGTTTGAACGCAAGCCACTTTGGGCCCTTAGACGTGCATGTGTGCCCACATACACATGAAGGTATGTCTGCTGTGCCTGGGGAAGACAGGGTGTGTGTTTACACTCACACAAACGCATTTACACCCTCACTCACCAACACCCCCCCACTCAATCCATACTCAACCCATCTATACCTATGCATGCACACTCATACTCTGATTCACACTCAGTGAGGCACTCAGGTGCTCAAACACACTTAGAAACACTTATGTGCACTCACGTATGCACATAATCATATGGACACCATGTTGATACTCCATGTCCTTATACTTACACACACTCACAGTCATGAATGCTCACTCACTCTTAAACGCACACTTACCAACACTCACACTCGAATACACTCCTACTCGTGGGTCTCCAGGAGCCACACACCTGTGGATGAGGGCAGCAAAGGCAAAGGATGTATCTAGCAGCTGAAAGTGTTGGGAGGCAGAGGTGGTGCAGAGACTGGGGACAGAAAGATGGGGGTCACAGGATGTGGTGTTGGTCCGGATGTGGAGTTCAGAAGCCTTTAGGTTTTGGGGTCACAACCCAGATTTTCAGAGCCAAGGGTCAGGAGGCAGGAGGTTTAAAGAATGTGGCTGAGAGTCCCAGTGTGTGGGCAGGGCACACAGTAGCTGTTGACAAACACTGGCTGAGTAAGAGAACAGCAGGACTGACTAAAACTCCCCATTTCTAGCTAGTAGAGCCTCCTGTCCATCTCACTGAAGTTTAGAATCCCAGGCAAGGAGACAGCGAGATGGTGAGGGCCATTTCAACCCCAGCAGTCAATGGGCCCACATCTTCTCAGGCAGTCTACCCAACAAGAGGTGAGTATAGTTGTGAAGGCTCCTCCACACTGCAAGATGACTCAAGTACAAGTGACTTGGACAAAGCTACTGCATAGGCCCGCCCAGGCAGGGGTCCCCGGTCTCAGAGTACATCTTCTTCTTCTTTTTCATTTCTCTCTCTCTCTCTTTTCTTTTTTTACAAGCTTTATTCATTTATTTTTTTTTAAGATTTTATTTATTTTTTATGTATTTGACAGAGAGAGAGCTCACAAATGGGCAGAGAGGCAGGCAGGGCTGGGGTGGGGGGAGGAGCAGGCCCCCCGCTGAGGAGAGAGCCTGACGAGGGGCTCGATCCCAGGCCCCTGAGATCATGACCTGAGCTGAAGGCAGAGGCCCAACCCACTGAGCCACTCAGGCGCCCCTATTCATTTACTTTTTAAAGTAAGCTCTACACGTAATGTGGGGCTTGAACTCCCAACCTCAAGAGTCACATGCTCTACTGACTAAGCCAGGCACCCCTTAGCTTCTAAACCCAGAGAGACCCAACTGCAGACAGAAGCCACAGCAGACCCATCTGCCTGGGGATAAACAGAAAGTGACTAAGCTCTGGGCTGTCCCAGAGATTTGGGCCTATCCAGGAAAGAGGGGGACCTGTAGGAGTCTCTGGAGGTGTGCAGGATCAGGGAGACCTGTAGAAACTCCGCTCAGGGCCTCCTGGAACCGTCTCATGTGTAATGTAGTGTCTCTGTTGTTTCTGCCAGAGATCTTGGGTTTATTCATTCATTTGTTTGTTTATTATTTCATCAAATAGTTGTTGAGGATCTTTTTTGTGCCAGGTTGTGGAAGGTACCAAGAGTGCTAGAATGAGCACGATGCATATGACACCAGGTAGGAAGTGTCTGGATGCAAAAAAAGTGGAATTCTGACTCAAAGTGGCCTAGGCAATGACGCTAACGCACTGGCTTACATAACTGAGAAGTCAGAGGAAACTTCAGGTGAGGCTTAATCTAGCACCCAGGTCCGTTCTCTCTCCCACAGTATCAGCCTCCCTGGAAGCCTTCCAGCAGGGAAGAGGGAACATGGGCCTTGGCTGCTCCACGGTAGCACCTCTGTCCCAGCACCTCATCCTATCCAGCTCCCTGGCCTCTGGCCACATCCCTGGTTTTCTTTCCTTTCTCATCTCCCCTCCTCACTTTCTGCCCCTTGGCATACTCTCAATTTTGTTTTGTTTTGCCCAAGTATTCAACTGAGCAAATGTCAAAAGGGTCACCAGCACAGAGCCTGAGGTTTCCTTTAATGGGACCCACTTTCCTCAGGTTTTGAAAAGCAGTTTGCAGCCCCTTCCCCATCCCAGCCCCCATCATAAGGGAATAGCATTCTTTCTCTCGGTGATGATGATGATGACTGCCATTGACGTACCTATTCCCCAGACCAAGCTTCATGGAGACAGGAACCGAAGGTCTGGTTATAAAAGCTAGCCCCTCGTATGCTGCAGGGGGCTCAATAAATATTTGTGGGATGAGTGGATGGGAATATTCAGACACCCCCATCTTGAAGCCCACCTTCCTTTCTCTCTCTCTTTCCAGGGAATGGTTATGACAAAACATTAGAAGCCCCAGAAACTTTTAATGGGGTCAGCTGTGGCAGATTCTAGTGGAATACACCTGGCTAGGGCACTTGTGGCAAAAGTTGTGTTCTCCAAGGAGAGGAAGGTTAGTAGTTCTCGGTGGACCTCAGATTGGTATGGATGTGAACCCATGGGGGAGGAGGCAGAGATGACACTAAGGTTCCATACTTAGGTCTCTTGATGGGCCTGGACATAGCCGGGGAGGGCATCCAGCCAGCCCCTTTGGCACTGGCTGTGCCCGCAGATCTTATCTGGGACCAGGCTGTTGCGTGGTACTGAGTCATTGGACCTGCGGCCTAGGAAACAGTTCTCGTGTTGAAATGGGCCCAGAGGAGGGAGTGGAGTGGGTGTCTCTAGTTTGCCACCAGCAAAGACATCATCACCACTCACGCTTCCTGTCATCCCTGGGTCACCTTCATGGTCATCACTTATCTCTGACCTTGTCACTCATTTGTCACCCTCACTATCACCCCTGCGTCACAACCACTAGTCCTTTCTTAACCATGCTGCAACTTGACCCAGTTCCCATCCTTGTTTTACCTTCTTTAGCAAGCCACCATCCCTGTCCCCTCCTCGTTCTCAAGGCTCTTGCTCTCTGAACCAACCCTGTCTTCTTTATCAACTGCCTCTACCCCAAACTTGTTACTGGCTAGTTCCACTCCCATCTCACCTGTCACCTTGATGTCACCACCTGTCCCTGTCATCCTCATCACTTTTGTCACCACACTCCCTACCACCTGTCCCAGTTTTGCCCATCACCTTTAAGTCTTTGGACTATAGTTGGCTCCCCCGTCCCCTCTGTTGGTTCAGCAGCACTGTCCATCTCTGCCTCCCCGCTGTCGCTATTATCAACATCCTTCTTCTCTCTAGTTCCTCTTCTAGGTCCCCAAATGGGCTTTCCCCTCTGGTATAGATGTCCTCAACGTGTGCGCCTAAGACTTTGCCCCGGCCTTTCCAGTCTCCAGCCTCCTCTGGGCTTCCCTAGCTGGGACTGCCACACTGCTTCCCTGCACGCTCTGCCCTGACACTCGGCTTCATTTCACTCCTAGGGTAGCCAGACCTGGGGGCCTGGCACTTACTCCTAGGGTATCAAAGGCTTACTGTCGGGAGCCTTGCCTGGAAACCCTGACTCTTCTCTACCTGCACCCATGACATTTGGCAATGTTTCCACCCAGCCTGGACATAAAATCTCCACTATTTCCCTGATGCCCCCTCAAACTATCACCTATCCCCTTACAATACACTCTCATGGCCCCCCAGTACCTTGTCGTATCACACTTAGGATCAACTGCTTATTTGTATAATAGGAAGGCTGTCTTGCCCACCAGAGAAGGACACTCTGGGAAGGCAGGAACCTTGTCTGTCTAGGCTGCTGCCAGTCCCCAGAGCCTGGCACAGTGCCTCACTTCTGGTAGGGGCTCAGTGAATGTCTGTTGAGTGAATAAATACTATTTATTGAGTACTTAACAGTACCAGATACAGTGGTAACTGCTGTATACATACTAATGTTCATTTTCTGTCATGTTTTGGTCTCCCTTTTCACTTTATTTGCTTTTGGGCATTTCAAGGGCTTTTAGCTGATTTGACACAAGCTATTTTGACAAAGTTCAAGCAGAGAGGCACATTTCCAGTTACTCATCAGAAAGTGAGGACACTTAGAGAAAGTTAGTTACTCACAGAACAAGGAAAAACACTTCCTTGTAATTAGGGCAAAGAGAATTGCAACTTGTAAGGTAACCTCTTGATTTCATTCTTCTGCTCTCTGAGGGAGGTAGAAGAAGCTGGGGGCTAAGGTGAGGGGGCTGGGGGGTACCTGAAGAAGATCCCTTCTCATCTCCAGAAAGCAAGAATTAGATCCTCACCTTACACTATTAAACTGATGTGTGTGTGTGTGTGTGTTTAAGATTTGTTTATTTGGGGCGCCTGGGTGGCTCAGCCGTTGAGTGTCTGCCTTCGGCTCAGGTCATGATCCCAGGGTCCTGGGATTGAGCCCCGCATTGGGCTCCCTGCTTAAAGGGAAGCCTGCTTCTCCCTCTGCCACTCTCCCTGCTTGTATTCCCTCTCTTGCTGTATCTCTCTCTGCCAAATAAATAAAATATAAAAAAAAAAAAAGAAAAGATTTATTTACTTGAGAGAGAGAGAGAGAAGGGGAGGGGCAGAGGGAGCGTCTTAAGCAGACTATGTGCTGAGTGGAGCCCAGTGTGGGGCTCAGTCACAAGACCCTGAGATCATTACCTGAGCTGAAACCAAGAGTCAGTTGCTCAACCAAATGGGCCACCCAGGGCCTCTAAACTGATGACTTTTTTTTTTTAAGATTTTATTTATTTGACAGACAAAGATCGCAAGTAGGCAGAGAGGCAGGCAGAGAGAAAGAGGAGGAAGCAGGCTCCCCGCTGAGCAGAGAGCCCGATGTGGGGCTCAATCCCAGGACCCTGAGATTATGACCTGAGCCGAAGGCAGAGGCTTTAACCCACTGAGCCAGCCACCCAGGTGCCCCCTGATGATTTTTTTAAAAAAGATTTTATTTATTTATTTGACAGACAGAGATCACAAGTAGGCAGAGAGGCAGGCAGAGAGAAGAAGGGAAGCAGGCTCCCTGCTGAGCAGAGAGCCCAATGCAGGGCTCGATCCCAGGACCCCGGGATCATGACCTGAGCCGAAGGCAGAAGCTTTAACCCACTGGGCCACCCAGGTGCCCCCAAACTGATGATTTTTAAGAGATAAGTAAAAAAGCGTTAAAATAAAGCTGGATGTTTCTTATATTCTTTGTCCCAGTTATTTCATCCCTGGGAATTTATCCCTGGGAAAATAACTGGAGACGTACACAAAGCCTTTGCCCAAAAATCTTCATTGCATTGCTATCTCTACCACTGAAACATTGAAATACAAATATGTATTTATGAATGAAAAATATATAAACTTTAAAAGTTGAAAAGACAGATGGAATAAAGTGTGGTCTGACTCTTAGTTCCTGAAATCATCGTCTTGAAGAGTTCATTATTCTAGAACCATGGCATTCAGTGAAAAGGGCATCATATGAACAGGAATCCGCAGAACTGTTTTCAGTTATGTCAACAGAGTACTCAAAGATCAAAGCATGAAAAGGAGTGAAAGGATTAATAGGTATTGTGTGGTTTCTGAATTGTGAGTAGTTTATTTTTATTTTTGTAGTTTTCACCTATCTATGGTTGTCATTATCACTTTGATAATAAAACTTATGCATTTGTAAAAATAACAAGGGGCACCTGTGTGGCTCAGTTGGTTGAGCGGCTGCCTTGGGTTCAGGTCGTGATCTCGGGATCCTGGGATTGAGCCACTGGCTGAGGGCTCCCTGTTCAGCAGGGAGTTTGCTTCTCCCTCTTTCTCTGCTCCCCTGCCCCCCCACAACTATGTGCACATGCTCTGTTTCCAAATAAGTAAATAAAATCTTTATAAAACAACAACAACAGCAAGGAGGCAAGAATAATGTTTTATGTGAAAGTGTCAGTAGTTTATAGCCCCGTTATTATTTCTTGATTTACTAGATTGTCAATCCCAGGAGGCCAGGCTACTTGTCTATTTCTCAGTAGTAGGCCTGAAAGAGAGAATGACTGATAGAGTGTGATGGAGTTAATGAAATGTACTTTTCTGGGGCCACATCTCTCACTACTTTTTTCCTTTTTTTCTGTTTTTAAAGATAGCATTTTTTTTTTAAAGATTTTATTTATTTATTTATTTGACAGAGAGAGATCACAAGAAGCAGAGAGGCAGGCAGAGAGAGAGAGGAGGAAGCAGGCTCTCCACTGAGCAGAGAATCCAATGTGGGGCTCGATCCCAGGACCCTGAGATCATGACCTGAGCCGAAGGCAGAGGCTTTAACCCGCTGAGCCACCCAGGCGCCCCTAAACACATCATTTTTAACTGATCTCTACACCCACCATGGGGCTTGAACTCACAACCCCGAGATCAAGAGTGGCATGCTCCACCAACTGAGCCAGTGGGGGCTGTCCACTAATTTTCATTTTAATTCTTCAGAATAACCCCTTCCTACCCAGAAAGAGTGTTTTGGGGGCTGCCCTAATCTGCAAAACCAAAAACCCTCACACACGTGACAGCACATTGAAAAAGCAATGCGAATTTGAGCAATTCTTATCAGAAATATGAAAACGAGACCTGATTATGCACTAAACCTGCCCCTCCTTCTTTGTTCCTGGTTCAGAGCAGGGAACTACCCAGCCAGAAACCCGGAGTCACCCACACCTCCTGCTCCCGCACTCCCACAGTCCATCACACTATAGCACTTTGCTGCAGCCCAAACCCTTTCCCATCGTTAATGCTACTCTCCCTGAGGCAGCCGCAGCTTCCTGCCTTCATCAAGCAGAGCTGCCTCCTGACCAAGTTTCTCTGCTCCACTCTTGCTCTTCCCACCCAGATTCATGCCTTACAAGCTACGGCCATGCTGAGCTTTCTAATACTCTGATCCACCCTGTCATTCTCCTGTTTACAGCTCTTCAGTGGCTCGCCATCACTCTCAGGAGCAAGTACAAGATGGTTCACAATCTGGTTCAGGCCACTGCTGTCATTACCGTGCTTCCCCCCATCTGACCATACAGAATTTCACTGGGCATGACCCAGGCAACCTCCGGACCTTTGCATGAGTTGTCTCTTTTCCTGGGGAAAATGATCCTTTCTGTCCCACACTTCCCTGCCTGGCTAACTCCTTCTCACCTCTCAGTTGTGAAAGTGGACGTCCCTTCCTCCAGGAAAGCTTCCTTGATGCCACTCTGCACTTGGTTCTGTCCCCCTCTTCTCAACTCCCACAGGCTTCTGTGCTTACTGCCTCTGATATCTGCATTGTACCTTCTTATTTTACTCACCATCTTCCCTGTGTGCCTTGGAATCCCTCCAGCTCTGGGACTGCGACTAGCTCTCCATTGCAAATAGGCACCTCACCTTGGTGGGGTTTCCATGGCTGTTGATGAATGAATGAATGACAAATAAATCAAATACTCTTGTAAGAATTGGTTAATATTTCTAATATGCATAGGAGCAGACATTTAGAAAAAGATGTCCTAAAAGGACCCATAAATTCTACCAAGGAGGTGAAACTGTCTTATGATCAAAGAAATACTGTGGATTTGATAGACCAGAATTCAAGGGTGAATCTGTATTTAGGAACAGTGGGAGGGGGCACTGGGCATGGTCCACCCCATCTGGGAGAAGTATTTTATTACTGACATTGTTTTAGGATTACTGTTGTTGGTGATGGAAGAAGCAAGATTGCTTTTAATCAGTTTGACTGTTTTTAAATTGTCTGCTGCTGATACACTCTTCCTGCTTGTCCCCAGGTCGGACTGCTTCCACCCTGTCCCCATTTAGTAAGCCACTGGTAAGAAACCCTGATTACGGAGTGACCCATCCTTCATTTATTTATTTATTTTTAAGATTTTATTTATTTATTTGACAGACAGTGAGAGAGGGAACACAAGCAGGGGGAGGGAGTGGGAGAGGGAGAAAAAGGCTCCCTGCCAAGCAGGGAGCCCGATGTGGGGCTCAATCCCAGGACCCTGGGATCATGACCTGAGCCAAAGGCAGACTTAACGACTGAGCCACCCAGGCGCCCCTGTTTTCCTCCCTTCATCTCAGAGCCGGGAGTAATTTCAGAGGTGTCCAACCTCTCAGAACTCTGCTGAGCATTGTTGTCCTTGACCAGAGTTGGGACACTTCTGTGACTCCTCTGGAACCCCAGCTTCCTCAGTGGAACCCTCTAAGTCTGTGACAAGGAGGCAGAGATGGAGGACTATGCATGGGGTCCAGCCCCAGATCGAGCCCTGTCCTTCCACAAACACCCTTGAGGCCTTGGGCTGGTCTCAGGGCCCACATTCTCCAGTCCTTCACAGCTTCACTTTGCCCACTCATAAAACTGGGGCATTTAGTGACCTGGGCCCTGGGGTCCTTCATGAACTTCCCAAGCTGAGAAAGGGATGCCAGCCATGGGCACAACGGGCATTTGCTCCCTCAGGCTCCCTCTTTCTGTCCCTCTCTCTAACTTGAGTGAGACATTCAACCACCTGGGACTCACTGGTTTGGGTGTGTCACCTAGCAGAACGGCAGGCGAGTCTGGACAGGTGGACAGTGGAGCCTGGGCTCCAGGTTGGGGTGTGTGTATGTGTCGTGGAGACTGGGTAGATGAGGTGTATCCCAGGCAAAGGTCAAGGATGGGAGAGGTGGCTCCAGCAGGCTGGCTGCCCTTTCTTGGTGACAGCCTTCAGGAACTGCAGAGACAGAAGCTGGGTTGGGCCAGGCCCTGGCTCTGCCATGCGGCTAGGGGGTGGAGAACAGCCCTTTAGTGAGGTCACTTCTAGGGTGGGAGCCAAGGGCCCTTTCTGGGAAGGAAAGGTGATGTCATGAATGCAGAAGGGATTCAGGTTAGACTGCAGGAGGGGCAGGTGATGGTGGATCAGGGAATGTGAGGTGCTTTTAATTAAGCTGTTTCCCAGAAGGGAGGGGAAGAGCTCTACTATCTAGCCCCTCCATGGGAGAGAGGACTGTCTTGTCAGTAGGCAGGGGAGTTGGACAGGATGAGCTGGGGAACAAGGTAGCCCGTAGCCCTTAGCCAGGTTTGCGGAATTCATAGCGGAAGAGGAAGTCCTGGGACATCTAGGGCTTGGGTCAGACACCTGCCAGCCCTGGATCTCAGTCGTTCCTCAGTGAAATGGAGAGAATCTTCTTGGTCCTTTGCCTACCAGAGAGACAAAGTGTCCCCTAACCTGGTCACAGAAGACCAGGGATCTCTGTTATAAGTTACTTGTGAAGTCCTGGGAGCTAAGAGAAAACTCAGCTGAAATTTGGGCTAAGTAGGGTGGAGATGGGGGACCCTGGACCTTCTGGGGGCAGAGTGGTGCCTTTGCATTCAAGCACCTGCAAACTCCCCGACAGCTAGGGAACATTCTTACCCTGTCTTCCCAGATATTCTGAGCCCCCGATGAAGTCCCTATCATCAGATCCCCACTTCCCTAACCCTGTCTCTTTCCCCCAGTGTCCCTCTGCAAGGTTCCTCAGCCCCTCCTGGTTGCATTCCATGAACATTTATTGAGTGCCTTCTATCTGCCAGGCATTTTCGAAGCCCTAGGGATTCAGAGGTGAACAAGATTGTTGGTCCTGGTGCTCGTTCCCTCCCTCCGCCACGCAGAGGGAAAAAAAGCCAGAAAGTGAATGAGGTAGTTTAGCCTTCACTGGCCATGAAAAAAAGCAGCGAACATGGCTGTGGGAACCCAGAGGAGGCCCCGAGTCCACCCTAGGAAAGGTCGGGGCAGAGGTAACAGACCAAGTCTAGAAGGGCCAGCTGGCCTTTGCTGGGGAGGCTATGGGGGATGGGCGGGGCAGAGGTTCTGGAGCCGTCCCAACAGGCTCACAAGAGCGGTTCCAGGAATTTTTACAAGCCGCTTACTAAACATAGCCATTATTAAACATTAAATTATATAAAATATTTATTTTTAATATTTAATTTTATTTATTTTTAAAAAATTTTTATTTGTTTATTTGACAGATCACAAGTAGGCAAAGAGACAGGCAGAGAGAGAGGAGGAAGCAGGCTTCCCGCTGAATAGAGAGCCCGATGTGGGGCTTGATCCGAGCACCCTGGGATCATGACCTGAGCGGAAGGCAGAGGCTTAACCCACTGAACCACCCAGGCGCCCCTATTTTTAATATTTAATTTTAAAAAAGATTTGAGTGAGAGAGAGTACACGAGCATGAGCAGGGGAAAGGGCAAAGGGAGAGAGAGAGAGAGAGGATCTCCAGCAGAGTCCCTGCTGAGCATGGAGCCCAACATGGGGAGGGACTCGGTACCAGGACCCTGAGGTTATGACCCGAGCCAAAATCAAGAGTCAGATGCTCAACTGACTGAGCCACCCAGGCGTTGCTTAAGATTTTATTTTTCAGTAATCTCTACACTCACTGTGGGGCTGGAACTCACAAGACAGAGATCAAGAGTTGTATCTGAGCCAGCCAGGAACCGCTAAATATAAATTACTTAGAACAAAGGTGATAAATTCATCGCTTTCTAATTGTTACTGCATTTTACTATTGTGTGTACTCTTGAAGTTATTTACATCAATTGTACTTTATTAAAACTGTATTTACTTATTTATTTAAAAGATTTTATTTATTTGAGAGACAGAGAGAGCACGAGCTGGTTGAGGGGCCGAGAGAGAGGGACAAGTAGACTCCAAGCTGAGCGCAGAGCCCTTAGGTAGGACTTGATTCCAGCACCCTGAGATCATGACCTTAGCCGAATTCAGACACTTAACCAACTGAGGCACCCCGGTGCCCCTTATTTATTTTTAACTAATCTCTACACTCAATGTGGGGCTCAAGTTCATGACCCTGAGATCAAGAGTCGCATGTTCCACAGCCTGAGGCAGTCAGGCGCCCCTATTTACATCAATTGCATCTTTAAGATGGAGAAGGTATATAATGGTACACTGGTACTCACGTCTTCCCAACTCCTTGTTCAGTGACGTCATGTAGGCAGAGGAGGCAGCTGAGGCAGCTGAGGCACAGAGAGGTTAAATAAGCGCCAAGCGGCAGAGCTGGGATTGGAACCTAGGAGTCTTCAGAGGCTTTTCCTCAACCACTAGAGGTCACATTTTCAGACTAGGCTTTTCAGACTAGGCTTTTACTCTGAGACCCAGAGTAATGTGTGTGTGTGTGTGTGTGTTTTTAATATTTTATTTATTTATTTCACAGGCAGAGAGATCACAAGTAGGCAGAGAGGCAGGCAGAGAGAGAGGAAGAAGCAGGCTCCCTGCTGAGCAGAGAGCCCGATGCGCAGCTCGATCTCGGGACCCTTAGACCATGACCTGAGCCGAAGGCAGATGCTTAACCCACTGAGCCACCCAGGCGCCCCTAGAGTAATGTTTTTTATCTTAATTCACACACAAAGTTGACCATATATTCACAGACAAGCCCGGAATATAGTAGGACCTTGAGAACAGTCTTCAGAGCAGTGGGACTTGAGTTGGTGGTGATAACAGATTATGAGGAGCCAGGGAAGGGGGCATTTACTAGGCTCCCCCATTTGTTGGGTGATACACTCACATGTGCTACTCTGCCCTTCTGGTTCTCTGTTTGTGGACTGTGCCTCCATCCTCAGGGAGCTCGTATTCTCAGGGACATATCTCCTGAGCAAGAATACAAAGGCGGGGTGCACCTGGGTGGCTCCATTGTTAAGCGACTGCCTTTGGCTCGGGTCATGATCCGGGGGTCCTGGGATGGAGCCCCACCTTGGGCTTGGGCTCCCTGCTCGTCAAGGAGTCCCCTTCTCCCTCTCCGTCTGTTCCTCCCTCTACTTGTGCTTTCTCTCTCTCTCTCAAATAAGTAAAAAAATTCTTAAACAACAATGAAAAGGAATACACAGGTGGGAGAGGGCAGTGAGACTGCCCAGGCCCAGAGTGGGGCTCTCGGCTCAAGTATATACAAGCTAAGAGGAGTGAGAGGTGTGAATTATGATGGACAGGGAGGGTTTCTGTGGAGGGGCATAGATGGAAGGCTTGGGTTTGGACAGGGGAGAGGAGAGACAGTAGGTCCTGCTACCATCTTGGTTTTTCCCACCGCCTGTATGGCAGAAGTTTGAAGGTAGCCTTCGAGGCACAGTGACAGACAACTCAGCTGCAGATACATATATTAAAATATTATTTATATATATATACATATATAAAATTGAAATTTGAAAGGAATAGAGGTGTTTTCTGGGGAAATGGAGTATTGGGGTTTGCTGGAGGCAGGTGGCAGGGCGGACCCCATGCAGGGTGTTGATCCCTTGAGGCCACATCTGTCACCTTCGGGCTTCCCATTCTGCTGGCTCAGCAGGTCCCACAGGTTGGCAGGTGACTCACGGCTCTCCCTCATATGACCTTGGTCCAGGAAGGGGCAAGGGGTGTATGGAATGGAGCCCCTGTGTGCTCCTGTGTGTAGGGCATATGCTGTGTTATGTGCTTGTGTGTGAGATGCGTGCCCATGTCTGATTATGTATATAGGCTGGTAAGTCCCTGGGCACACAGCCATGGGAGCCACACAGAGATGTGGGCCATAGGTGTGGAGGGTGGGCACAGTATGAGGCAGGGGTGATGTGGGGGAGCACATAGGTCTCCCTAGAACACATGTGCATGGGTGCAGTTCTCTCCCTGAAAGAGAAATGCAGCTTCAGAGCCTGGTGAGCCACCAGAGGAGGCTTGGGTGGTTGGCAGGTGAGAAGGGTTCTCTGATGACAGCTCATCCACGCCGAGGAGGGCTTGGCGGAGCCAGCTGGCAGGGCCGGGCAGTCTAAGCCCATGGTGACAGCAGTGGTTTTCCCTAAGCTTATTCCTTAAGCCCCTGGCTGCAGGCCAGGGTGGCTCCCCCATCTTAGCCCTGAGAGGACATGCACACCCTACATGCCACACAGGGAGGTCAGGAGCAGCGAGTGTGATGGGTGGGCGCTGAGCCAGAGCTTTCTCTCATCCTCTGAAGGCAGGAAGGACAGAGGGTCTGCATGACATCTGCTCTGTTGGGATATGAGGAAAGCATGTCATCCCTGGGCTGCCCATGCCCCTGGTTTTGGTGGGATTGTGTGTGCCGACATGCAGTGTATGTGCGTACCCATGTCTGGGTGTGCTGGTCCCTGCCCCAGTGCCCGGGGCCTTGGGCTGCCTTCCCATCATGCTCCATGATCTGAGAGATGCTTCAAGTGGGACAAAGGGCCTGGAGTAGCACCTGGGAAGCCGGGGTTCTCCTCCAGGTTTTCTCATAGTGACTTCGGAGAGGTCCCTTTGTCCTCTCTGGGGCTCAACTTTCTCATCGTAAAGTGCAGAGGGGCAATAATCCCTCCAGGGCCACCTCTCAAGGCTGAGGCTGCCGGGTGACAAAAAGATGGGTTGGAAAAGTTTGGAAGGCCTGGTCCAGGGGCTTCACAAGGGGAAGGGCAGCATTCCCTGTGTTGTTCAGCTGTAGGACTAGGGGGTGAAAGCAGGTAGCGACCTCTAGGGGACCTGCACTCTGCCCTACAAGGGGTTGTTCAAACCTCCTGGGGAAGTGAGGTCTTTAGCGTTCCGGGGCTGAGCTTCAAAACCAATTAATGTTACAGGCTAAGACCTGCCCTTGGTGAGGCTGGGAAAGTCTGCCTACCCATCTCTGCACCTCACAGCCCTGCTTGCCTGCTAAGCGAGGAAGAGCAGTGCCCCCTAGGTGGAGGTTGGGAACCAGCTCACAGTTCACCCTCTCTCATATTCCATCCCTTCTCTCCACTCCCTGCCCCCCACCCAGTCTCCACCCCCAGCTTGCTGTCTTTCAGGTTCACACTTCCTCCATTCAGAGTTTTTCATCCTGGGGCTGTAGGCTTAGCCAGAGCAAACAGACAGCACTAATGTCAACAACACCAAAAGGAAGCTGCACAGGAGATATGGAAAAGAAAACTTGGAAGCCATAATGAAGGTGTGCAGGCTGGGCAGGATGGAGCCATGTGTTTCCCCTCACAGCAGCACCCTGGGGCTAAGGCTGGTTCTGCCAATATCTTATGGGGTATCTGAGGAGGGGGCTCATGGGGGCGCTTCCAGGGGACCCAGGTCAAAGAAGTGAGATGAGATCATCAGCAGGGGGTTCTAGTGCCCACACTAATGAGTGCTGTAAAAAGGATGTGGTGGCTAAGGAGAGGGGATGCTTCTGACTGTCCCCCCCAACACACTCCACAGTTGCTGCTACCTGGAGGCCAGGGCTGTGGGTGGAAGCAGGTAGGGATTCGGTTAACAATCTAGAACAGGAGCAGGATTGGAGTTGGGGCTCTGTGCTCTGCCTCAGCTGCTCACCTCAGGGCTCAGGATCCTGGAGTCACATTCCCGGGATTCCCAAAACATGCTCCCCTGCCCCACCCACAGGCATAGTGGCCCTCCCTGACAACCTATTCCTCTCCACTCAGGGCAGGTGGAGCTCAGTTCTCTTAACGTATGTTTGTTGTGCACCTGCTAGGCACAATATGCTATCAGGCTGGGGCATCCCCAGCCGGCGGCCTGTCCCAGGCCCTGTCACGCCTGGATCCCCCAGATGCCTGGGAAGCTGACTGCTTATTGATGGAGCTAGTGATTGTAGGGCGCCTGGGGCAGCCCCACCCCTGGACCCGAGAGGGCAACCAGGGAGTCGAGTCCAGGTTGCTGAGTGGCCAGGCTGCACTGGGAAGGGCAGAGAGACCAGACTCACCGGGCTTGAGCAGCCTGGAGTCTGGGTGCAAGTCCACTGGCTGTTGTCTTGCTGTCTGTGGAATGAGGGTCGTGTACTCCGCGCTCAGCCCTTCTGGCTTGGCCCTAGCGTCAGGCAAGAGTTGGTCAGGGCACACGGGTGGGGTGCAGGGTCCCCTTCTCCAACAGGCATCCTCTCCACCTCTCCACAGAGCACTTGTCACGCCACCTACCAACTCAGTCTATTCTCCCAACGCCCCTCTGAGGTGAGGAGTAGCAGATCTCCATCGCACAGAGGAAGACACACAAATGTCTTGCTCAAAGTCACCCAGCTCCAGTTAAGAAGCTGAACTGGAGGGGCGCCTGGGTGGCTCAGTCGTTAGGCATCTGCTTCGGCTCAGGTCATGATCCCAGGGTGCTGGGAGCAAGCCCTGCATTGGGCGCCCTGCTCACTGGGGAGCCTGCTTCTCCCTCTTCCACTCCCTCCATGTGTATTCCCTTTCTATCAAATAAATATACAAAAATCTTAAAAAAAAAAAAAAAAAGAAGAAGAAGAAGAAGAAGAAGAAGAAGAAGCTGAGCTGGATTCAAGCTCAGATCTGCCCAGGTATAAACCTGAGCCATGAACCACAACTTACCACCTGGATGGGGGAGGCCCCCCTCAATAGCCAAACCCCAAACCAGCCCCAGACTCAGGCTCCAGAACAGGAGGTCCCTGGGTTTTCCACTGCTCCTTTCTGCCACCACCTCAGTCTTTCACCCCTCTCAGAAAGCCTCCCTGATCCCGACTCCCCTCTTCATTCTAATTAAGCTGGTACCTGACACCCCACCATTATTAGACCCCTTCTTTTCTACTGTGGAAGGATTTTGAAGTTGATGACGTAGAAATGAAAGAAGAGGAATGGTTGATGGGAAACTTGACAAGGGAGGGATCAGGCTGCCTCTGTCTGGACCCACTGACTGGTCAGCCTTACTAAGCAATTGGACATTATCTCTGAATAGGTCAGGAAAGGAAGCACAGAGCACTATCTACAGGATAAAGGATCCTCTGCCCCTCTGCCTGCCCTTGACCCTAAATAAAACCACACCGTTAAAACTAACTTCCTGTATATTCTACAAAATGCAGGGGCTGGAGGAGAAGTTAAATGGCAGCACAAAGAACCAGCAAACAAAACCAGAACATGGACTTCCCACAGAACCACGTTTACTCAACAAGTCAGTGACGTGAACAAATCAAAGGGAGATGGGGAGCAGCTGTTTAAGAGAGACCTTAACCCAGTGTAACGTGTGACCGTATTTGGATCTTGACTCAAACCAACCAACAAATTAATGCATAGAGACATTTTGAAATAATTGTGGGGACTCTGTAATTCCATGGACTTGTTCATTTTGTTAGGTATGGCATTGTGACTATTTAAGAAAATGTTCATATATTTTAAAGATGAATATTGAAGAATGTAGGAAGAAAATGACAACATGGCTGGAATTTGTTTTAAAAAATATTTCATAAAAAATGGGGCGCTTGGGGTACCTGGGTGGCTCAGTCAGTTAAGCGGCTGCATTTGGCTCAGGTCATGATTCCAGGGCCCTGGGATCGAGTCCCACGTCAGCCTCCCCACTCAGTGGGGAGTCTGCTTCTCCCTCTCTCTCTGCCTGCCTCTCTGCCTACTTGTGTTCTGTCAAATAAATAAATAAAATCTTCAAAAAAAACAAAAATGAAAAAACCGGGGCACCTGGGTGGCTCAGTGGGTTAGGCCTCTGCCTTTGGCTCAGGTCATGATCTCAGAGTCCTGGGATTGAGTCTTGTGTTGGGTTCTCTGCTCAGCGGGGAGCCTGCTTCCCCCTCTCTCCCTCTGCCTGCCTCTCTGCCTACTTGTGATCTCTGTCTGTCAAATAAATAAATAAAATATTTTAAAAAATAAAATATTTCATAAAAGAGAAACTGATGAAACTAGAATGGGCAGACTTGGGAGAAGTTTCGAGGAGGCTGGACTGAAACTGGTGAAGGTAGACATGTTTATTAGATGAACGAAAAAGAAAAGGAGAAGGATGTTAGAGCAGTGGGGTGACATGTGGGCAGGCGACAGGCCTAGGGAGATGGCAGCATTTGTGTGGTGGGAGAGGACACTGGGGATGTTTGGGGCTGACTTTTCCATTGGACACAGAAGGTGCTGTGCCTGCCAAGATATTCTATTTAAGGGCCTACAAAAAGATGTTTTGTTTTACAATTTAAAAAATGAACTCAGTTGAAGAAAAGGTTTTAATACACAACACTGATATATTTGTCTTTACAGCAGTGTGTTTGTAAAATATAATTTTTATTTTATTATTATTTTTTTTTTATGGAGGAAGGGGCCCGAAAAGGCAAAGGTGACAAGGGCATGTAGTTCAGAATGTGGCCACAGGATGGGAAAGAAATGCCCAGAGATGGAGTCTGAGGGAGGTGAGAAGCCTCTAAGTCTGCACTGTGGGGAGCACTCACCGTCCTGGGGGTCCTCCTTCTCCTGGGAGTCATCCTCCTCCTTCTGTGCTCCATCCTTGCATCTCCCAAACAGAGATGCCTTAGGACCATCCTCAAGCTGGGCTAGCCACCAGGACACCTGGGTTTGAATCACTCTGGACCCTGGGCTGTGCTCAGAGCAGAAGACACTATCTCCGCTTGTCCAGCCCAGTCTGGCCCAGACTTCACTCCGGGGACCAGGGTAGGGTTGGGAAGAACCTCCACTGACACTGGGAGATGCCTGGGAACTGGGAGGCCCCACCCCGCCTGGGGTCTCTGTGTTCCACTGAGCCTTCCTGGTTGAGGCTCAGTGCCTGTGGGTGCCTGTGCCCTAGGCCTTGCCCACATAGACTTATGCACAGGCTCTTTGCGAAATCACTGTGTGCCCCAAAAGCTGTAAATTAAACCCCCCCTTCCCACACGCTAGCTCAGTCATTTTCAAAGCTACTTTCCTGCTGAAGGGGGGGTACCCTGTGGGCATTTCCTTAGGGTCTCTACCCTTGTTTTTCCTCAGTGGCACGTCTGTGTGTGGAAAGGCCTCAGGATTTGGGCAAAGGTGAGGGAGGCAGGAGGTAACTCAGGGAGCAGCTGGCTTTACCCTTCGGGAGGCAGGCAGGGAGGCTGCCCCCTCAGGAGTCCCTACTGTGAGTTGGGAGATAGGGAAGTCATCTCACATTGGAGCTGCCTGGCCTCTGGGCCTGACTCCTTTCTCAGGCAGAGCAGGAGAGTAGAGAGAGAGAGTAGCTTTCTCTGGGGGAGCTGAGATGGGCTCCCTGCCACCCTGAGCCCCCTGTTCCAGGCCCCCAGCTCCTGACCAGATCAGATAGGGCACGTTCCTGCTGTGAGCTGCCTGCTGACTGGGACTGGGCTGACGCAGGCAGGAAAATATTAACCCAGTGGAATGGGCACATGTAAATGTGTGCATGACTCCGTGTGTTTGTGTGTGTGTGCGTGTGCGTGTGTACGTGTGTAACCACAGAGGTTTTCACATGCAAGGCCAGACACAGATATGTAGGTATACATACACACCTGTCCATTCACACATATAGATGCTCACATACAGACATACACAAAAACACAAATGCTTCTCACACATGCAAATTCTCTCAGGATAATCCTCCAAATTCTGTCAGTGAGATTGCCTCCACTAACAAGCCCTCCCTGATAGCTCTAGCTCATACTGGGAAGTAGGAGGCCTGAGCTCTGTGCCTGGTTTCTGATGCTAAATTAGGCAACATGACATAGGCCTTAGAGTGGAACAGGCTTGTTTTTGAATTCTGGTTCCTTGTTTGTCCTTGGGCCAGTGGCTGTGCCTCCTGATCCTATCTTCACCGGTCTCTGTCCCCCCTGTCCTGGACACCCACGTATGACTCTTGAAAGGATGAGAGGCTGGGCTGTGGCAAGGGGAGTCTGGTCATTGGAGAAGGTCAAGGTTACATGCTGTCCTGCATCGTGCTTGTGCCCCTATCCCTCCCCAACCTAGCACCTGGTTCTCCTAGGTAGGGGGCCCTGGCCTCCTAGGGCAGGGGACAGAGCCCTGATCTGGATGTTCTAGGTCTGGGTGATCTTGAGCAAGTTGTTACCTTGCTCTGAATCTCAGTTTCCCTATCTCAAGAGTTCGAAAGGTGACACTTACTTGGGTGAGACTTAAGGGTCCTTTCTTTTTTGAGCAGAAGGAGAATCTTTATGACTTCAGGTGATTTCAGAGAGACAAGGGTCCCTTGAAGAACGCACGTTGTGTTCCCACAGCCATCCCCGCTCTTTCAGCCAGAGCATTTTCTTTCTTACTGATTATACACAGGCTCCTAAGTTATACACCGTATTCGGTGGCTCAAAAGAGTCTGAAAAACCCCAAGTGTAAAACAATTTGGTTATTTTAAAAATAAAAATATCTATAGTTATATATATATATGTATATATATATATATATATAATCTATAAGATTTTATTTATATATTTAACAGAGAGATAAAGAGCACAAGTGCAGCAGCAGGCAGAGGGAGAGGAAGAAGCAGGCTGTCTGCTGAGCAGGGAGCCCAATGCAGGGCTCAATCCCAGGACTCTCGGATCATGACCTGAGCCAAAGGCAGATGCATCATGGACTGAGCTACCCACGCACCCCCTTAAACAATTTGACTGAAAGTAGTTTCTGTGATAAGTTAATCAAATAGAATATTGGTTGAAACAAATAATTAGCTGAAATGATTAGGTTTTTTACACATCAACACTTTGGTGGATATTTTGGGGAAAGTTCAGAGAAGTTTTAACATCTTTTGGCAGTTTTCTTTCCTTATTTTGATTTTTAAAAAATTTTATTTGCATTTTCATTCCTAATTTTGGATTTTGGCCTCTTGTATCTGCTCCATGCTGTTCCTAATAGGGAGGAATTGGAAACATTTAAAATAGGGGACAGTGTGTCCTGTATAGTCACATACAAGATATGGATATAGACCTGTTAGGATGGAAAGATAGTCTCAATAATGTTAGAGGGGGAAAAAAGGCCTTTACAAAGTAAGTTTCATTCTACTTATTATTGACCAAGTAGGAAGGGGATATGTGTATATATAAAAGGATTAGAAGGAAATCTACCAAAATGTTAGGAATAGTTGTCACAGAGGGAAAATGGGTCTTTTAAGTTTTCTTTGGCTTGTTTGTATTTTAGTTCAAAACAGAATAAAAAGGATCTGAGATTCTTTTTATTTGTTTTCTATTAAAAAAATTTCCACTCCAATGATAGACAATTATATCTGCTCGACTTGCTTGGCTATGTGTTCATAAATATTTAAATTTTCAGTTAGGTTGAACATTAATGTCCCCAATTACCAATTCACATTGTAAGATTTTTAGTGTAGTGAGTAAGAAACAGGAGGTGGAGAGGGACCTGGCTGGCTCAGTTGGTAGAGCATGCAACTCTTGCTTTTGGGGTTGAGTTTGAGCCCTATGTTAGTTAGGCTTAGAGCTTACTTTAAAAAAAAAGAAATAGAAGGTTGATGAGCACTGGGCTATTTCCAAATTTTCACTAGCAAAAGAAAAAATGTATTGCAGACAAAATGAGAATAAGAAAACTAAATTTCTTCAAGAGGGACTAAATGCTGAGAGGTACATCAACGTTTGACAACTTGCCCTGTAGCACACTAATATTACCACTTCATTTTCAACCCATTTATATTTCCACTAAATTTGTTTCTTACTTACTGGGCCACTGTGCCTCCATAAACCTTTTCTTGGGCCTGGGTGGGAGGGACCACATATCCTCCCACCCCATTTCTCAGGTGAGGAAACAGAGGCCCAGGGGCAGGATGGAGCCACTTCTCTAGCCCTCTGCAAGCCACTCACAGAATGTGTTAGGTTTTCTCACAACCCTTGGGGTTCGAATGGCTTCAAATAACCACCAGCACCGCTCCCTCCCTCGCTCACTTTGGAGCACTCAGCTTCCCTGTCATCTCTTCCAGATGATTCTTGCCTCCCTCCAGGCTGGCTTAGCTGCTGCCTATATTCCGTCCACCTTATCATGGCGTCTCCTATGTCACCTGCTGTTTATCCATCTCTCCCAAGAGACAGGACTGTGTCTTCTCTACATCTGGGTCTCCAGTACCTCGCCCAGCAAATGAGCCAGGGTCTCGATCCCTGACTAACCAACATGGATCCTAAGCCCCTCCTTCACCAACTTGATACCCGCCCAATCCAAGTCCACCTAAGCACTGCCCTCATCCAAGACCCCAGCTTCACTTTTGACCCTTACCTTACTCTGACCCTGACAGTACACACCAGAAAGGAATAAAGGCAGGTGTCTCATATGTCCAAAGGTTACATCTCTCCCTTCCTGAAAGAAGCAGTTACTGTCCTGAGCCCACCTGAGTCTGCAGAGTGGAGTGAGGGGCAGAGCCTCAGCTGCAGGGGGGCAGCAGTGGAAGAGTTTGCTCCTTAAGGACAGCTTCCGACTGGGAAGCCCTCAGATTGCAGCCTGCCCCTGCCTCTCCCTGCAGAGTGACCTGCAGGGCAATTTGGGGTTGGGACACAGGACAATGTGCGTTCAGACCTGGCTTGGTCTATTGGCACCCTCTAGAGGACAGTTTTGTTACCAGAGCTAGCTTTGGGCAACCCAATCCTATATGGCCTCCCCACCAGCCTCAGTGCTCCCGGACTTACTGCCCACTGCCCACCACTCCCCCTGGCAGGTCCCCTCACAGTCTGCAGAGCAGCAGCCACTCCCCGTGTCTCAACCCGAGTCACCCGCTCAAACACCACAATGCCCCATCCTTGGAGGCCCAGTAATGCCCTGGCTCCAGAAGTCCACTCAGATGGCAGCTAATCCCCTAGCTCACTCCTGACCCCACCTTAGTCACTAAGTTTCTGTAGCTCTGCCCTGGGGCCCCATACTCTGGTCCAGCTTTGGCCCCTTCACAGAGGTCTTGCTTGCTGTTCCCAAGGGAGGCATTTTCCTGAAGATGGGGCATAGGTTTTCCCTTCCCCTGCTCAGATGGGGGTTCCCAAAGGAGGTGGCCCAGGCTTCTCTCTGCCAATAGACGAGGGACCCCAGAAGACCAGGCTTGGCTCTGTCTCCCTTTTCAGAGCAGGGTTTCCCTGCTAACATGGCTTATGTGTCCTCCTTCCTCTGAGACGGGGAGGGGCCTGAGTTTCCCTTTCCTTCTCCAGAATGGGGGTTTCCTGAGGATTGAACTAGGCCTCCTTCCCCAACCCCTCCACCTGGCTGTTGATCTCCAGATCTTCCCATCTCCAGTCCCCATTCTGCACAGCTTTTCCCACAACCAGGGGCTCCAGAGCCTCTGTGCCCTCCCTCAGGTCTGGGGCCCCGGGAGGACTTGCTCTGGCTTTGGGGTGGACACCCGGCTTGGAGGACAGGCCCTTCCTCTGGGACCCATCCTGAGCTCTACCTCTGACCTCACAAGGGCTGCCTCAGAACCTGGTCTCCGTGGCGCCGCTGGCAGGAGAGGGGATGCTATTTTAGGCAGTGTGTCTGGACTTGGCCCAAGTGGCACGGGCCAAACCCCTGCCCCACTGACCTCTCCCCTGGAGGAGCAGAGCAAAGCAGCGCGTGGGGCCACCCCAAGGGGGGCCGAGAGGCGGGCTCTAGGCTAGGGACACAGGGACAGTGGCGTCCCAGCCGGTGGTGCAGCCAGAGCCCGGGCCAGTCATGGAAGAACAAGACCAAGACCTCCTGTAACTCAGAAGCCGCCAGGGTGGATGCTGAGGAACATAAGGCCTTTCAGTAGAGTGAGTTTGGTTCCAGGCAGAGCTGGAACAGGGGGCCTCCCCTTCGGCTCAAGCCTCAGTGCTACTTCCTGGGGGACATATGGTTGTGGGGAGAGATGACCATGGGACTATCTGGGGGAGGAACTCCAGCTGGGAGTTAAAAGCCAGGATGTTGGTTCTGGTTTAGTCCTGAGTTGCTGTGTGACACAGGCATGTCCCACGCTCTCTCTGGGCTCTAGTTTCCTCACCTGGAATTTGACTATTGGGAGGAACAGCAGCCCGCAGAGGCTGGGAGGCCGTGTAGGGCTGGGGTGTCAGGAGAGCGCTGGCCAAGGAAGAAGGAGAGCAGGCAGACCAGACCCTGGACCAAAGCAGAAGGCATGCAGATCAGAGAGATGGTTCGATTGCTGGCTTAGCTGGAGTGGTTTCTCCCCTGGGAGTTCCCTCCTGAGGAGCTGGGGCTGGGGGTTGCAGGGTCCTGCAGTCAGGACTAGGGATGTGACCTTGTGCTGCAGCTACAGGGAATCTGGCTAGAGAACCGGGGGACTTACAGAATGGGGAAACTCAAGGGTTACCTCTGTGTGGTCATTTGTGTGGACAATGGGAATACGCTGGGGAATTTTCAGGAAAGGTAAGAGGGTGGACTTTGTTCTGAGGTGGCACTATGGACTAAATGAATTCTCAAGACTTCACTTGTGAGTGCGTGTGTGTGTGTGTGTGTGTGTACTTGAGGAAAAGGCCCTGGAAAATCAGAATTGAAGTCAGCAGCAAGAGGGCTTGAGGTTAGACTCAAGGCAGTAATACCCAGATACGTGAGGGTGGCACCACTGAGGGGAGGCTGTGGGCATCCCCACTGTCCAAGCTGGCAACCTGGGGAAATCAGGAGGACCTGTGAAGAGCCTGGTCCAGGGGTCCGGAGGCGGCAAGGGTGAGGGGGTGGGACTCCAGGGCCTTTCCCCATTGGCTGAAGCACAGCCACACCTCTCCTTGCCAGCTTGGCTGGTTGAGAGATTGGAACTGGCAGGACCTGTCCCTGTGTCTTCCCCACTGGGAGACTGGGGTCTGATGAGAATGTGGGGCCAAATTCTGTGCCCCCTAGCCCTAATGACCTCTCTTTGGCTCTGCAGCATCTAAAAATCTCAAAGACGGAACATGGCTCAAAGAGATAAGAAGAGGCGGTAAGTACCCTACTCGTTTTCCTCCTCCAGCCTCTCATCCCCCAACCACCTGCACACCCCTACTCTCTGCCTCTCCCTCATGGCAGCTGACCCTCCCCAACCCCCCTCCTTCCCATTCCCCGCTGGGTCAAGAGGCTTAGAAGAAGGGCCTCTCCCTCCTGGGCCCTAGGCTGGGCCCTGGGGTGACAGAAGGCTGAGAAAGAACTGGGTGAGGGCCAAGGAGTTGGTGAGTGGGTTCCAGCTGCCTTTATGTAGGTGGTGCTCAACAGAACTGAACTCACTGCTTCTCATCCTCGCGGGCTCAAGTCTCTTTGGGGTACAATAAAAGCCAAGGTCCTTGCAACGGCCCAGGGCCTGCCCTTCTAGTCCTGGTTTCCTCTCTGACCTTCCCCCACGCTGTCCCTGCTGTCTCCCACTCCAATCACACTGACCTCCTTTCCTTTCCCTCAAATGTGCTCAGAATCCTTCAGTGATTTCCCCCTCTGCCTGCAATGCTCTTCCCTCACCTCCTCCTGTCTGTCACCTTCTCAATGTGGCTTTCCCCAACTGCTCTACTTAAAATCATACCCCACCCCGTTTCCTTGCTCTATTTTTCTCCAGAGGCCATACTACCTTCTTCCTTCCTTCTTTCTTTCTTTCCTTCCTTCCTTCCTTTCTTTCTAAGATTAAAAAAAAAAATTTATTTGTGAGAGAGGGACAGAGAGCACAAGTGGAATGGAGGGAGGGGCAGAGGGAGAGGCAGGCTCTCAGCAGAGCACCGACACTGACACTGACGCGGGATTCACCACCTGAGCCGAAGGCAGCCGCTTAACCACCTGAGCCACCCAGGCACTACCCCCATAGTTCGCAAATGTACTTGCTTATTACATTTCATCGATGCCTGCCAGCTCTGTGTGAGCAGAGAGTTTTGTCTGTGCACTCCTGGACAGACAGAATGAATGGCTCCCCTTTGTGCTGGACTCTCTCTGGGGACTTAGACACTGTTTCCAAAGATCCACTGGCATCCCAGTTGAAAACAGCCTCCATACCCCAAGCCCACTCCTCTTCCCGTGACCTCAGGTCAGCCCAGGATCCCTTTCTCCACTGCTCAAGCCAGAAGTCAAGACCCTGTCCTTGACACTTCTGTCTTCCCATGCCTCGTATCAGGTCACATCTCCTAAAATATCTAGACTGTGCTCACTCCCACCATTCTTTCCCCATCGACCCTCCTCCCTCACAGGCACATTAGGCCACCACCTGCCCACTCTTCAGAAGTCTCTGCAGGCCTCACCTCCCACCCCTGGCTTCTCGGCTCTGATGGAGCTGCCGTTAACCGTCAGACCCACTAGATGAGTGATCCAAGGGTGGAGACTAGGTTTGTACACTGACCGCAGGGGCCCGGCTAGCTTACAGGTGGTTGGTTGATTAGGTCATTAAATGAGCTGGGGAATAGGAGACTCCGTTAGCTGGCCAAGTTGCTAGATAAGTAGTTAGTTGAAGGGTTGGTTGGTGAGTTATTAGCTATTTAACTCTTTCATAGGCAGGTACTTAGATAATTATCAGGTTGGCCATTAGCTTCTTGGCTTGTAGGCCAGTTTTTCTCATTCTACACCCTTTCCTTGAGCTATCTCATCTCTGCCCAAGGATCAAACGACCACCTGTGACCTCTGGATGTGTGTCTGTAAATAAGACACTACCAGCTGCCTCCACATTACCGGCCATCTCCACCTAGATGTCCAGGAGGCTCTTCAAACTCCACACAGCCGGAGGGACTCCTCGTGCTCTGCCTAAGCCTGCAGCTTATCTCCTCTGCTCGCTTGTCATTCTGCTGTTATGCCCGAAGCTGAGGACATCACTGACCCTTCCCTCTCCATTTCCCTCTTTAGCCAAACACCAAGTGTGTCATTTTGACTGTCTTCTGGCCCTGAGGCTTTCTGCCATCTGGCCTTGTGCCCTCTCTGCCCACCTCACGCTACTTTCTCTCTTTCTCTCTCTTTCTCTCTCTTACCAGCCCATCCTTGGGGAGTCCATCTACACGCTGTCTTAGCGGCAAGCCTCTGCCATGCCATTCCAAGGCCCAATTTCCCCTGACTCTCAGGATGCTCCTTCATCTGGCCAGCCTTCCATTCTCAGCCCATTTCTTCTTCTCTGGGTGACCCTCCCACGCCCCTCCTCGAGGTCGTTTGTTTCCTCCCTGCAATCCAGTGATGCCCACCTTTCGCCTGTGGCAACGTTCCTCACGCTTTATAGTGATTACTTCATTGTTTTTCTTCTTGAGAGTTTTTCTTCCTGAGAGCAGGGGTCCTGACAATATTTTCTATGACAGTGCTTGATTGTAGTAGGCATTTGATAAATCTCTGGGTGTGTGGCTGGTTGGTGATTTGTTGCTTACTGTGTCTCACCTGCTGTGTGGTGAGGAGAAAGGGGCCACGGTTGGAAAGTTCTCTTGGTGTCCTTGGCTCCCGCTCTGTACACCTCTCCACTACCTCTGTGGTACTTTCCCATGACCATCTTGGGTACCTGCCTGCCTCAAGCTACTCACAGGCCCTTCTTCAGGGCTGAGAAGCTGGTAACAGGGGCAAAGAGACCCCCCCCCTCCCGTGCCCCACCATGATGCTGCATGGGAGCTGGAGCTGGATGGACATTGGTAAATTGTCCCTTTACTCTATATAGCCTTCCATATGCTCAGCCCTTAGTTTGTTTTCCTGGGATGAGGACAGAGCAAGGACCTGGGTGGGTGAGATTAAACACAGGGTCTCAGCCAGGAAAATGGAAGGTGTTTTATTCATGCCTGATTTACGATTCTTACTCCCTTTACTTATTCTGTGCTGCTGTAGGGCCGGGGAAATCTCGGGAAGCCTGGGGTGCGGTGGGGTTGATGTTGCTATCCCAGGAGGAAGAGGCAGTTGAGGGCCTGGGGTCAGCTTCAGACATTCAGCAGGAGCCGGGTCACCAGTCTGACAAGCACTAAGGCCACACTTAGAGGACTCTGTAGCCCTCCTCTTCCTCTTTAGCCTCCAGAACTCATCTCCTTCCCCAAACCAGAACTCTCTGCCCCACCCCCAACAGATGATGGGACCAGTAACTCATTTTTTTTTTGTCTATCTCTTCATCCAACCATGCATTTATTAAACAAATATTTGTCAAGCATATACCATGTGCCAGGCCCTGTAGGAGATTCTGGGGATCTAGCGGAGAGTACAACAGATGAATTCCCCAGTTTTTATTCAGTGGACAATATCTATTGCACACCTACTCTGTATTTGGCCCTGTGCTGGGCAGGTGAGCATACAACAGTGGGGAAGACCCAGTCCCTCCTTGCCTCCCTCTTCTCTCTCATTTGTTCATTCCTTCATTCACACACAGAAGTCTGTTTGTGTCAACCTGGTTGCCGAGCCTGCTGTACTTCGCAGATACTTTCCCCTCTGGCAGAACCTGATGCAAGTTTCAGGCCTCAGTGTTTAAGGAGCCCTGAGCGGCCTCTGCCACACCCTGTGTTTGCAAAGTGCCTTGCTATTAACAGGTCCTGCCTGATGCCCGGCCTCTGTTCTCAAAGCTTTGGCTCCTGCAGACAGGCAGACAGACAGACTGACGGGCAGCTGAGCCCCCTCTTCTGCCTGCCCTCTCCCATCTGCTTCTCCTCTGGGACTCACTGGCACCACAGATGGCACTTTTCGGCTCCCCATTACCTTCTCTGCAGAATGACCTCTTTAGTGCACCCTTCCCACTGGTCCAGTCCCCTCCAGAAACAAGGGACCTGGGGCACCTGGGTGGCTCAGTGGGTTAAGCCGCTGCCTTCAGCTCAGGTCATGATCTCGGGGTCCTGGGATCGAGTACCGCATCGGGCTCTCTGCACAGCAGGGAGCCTGCTTCCCTCTCTTTCTCTCTGCCTGCTTGTGATCTATCTCTGTCAAATAAATAAATAAATAAAATCTTAAAAAAAAAAAAAAAGAAGGGACCTAGCCTGGCCATCTAGCACCAGTTCCTCTCCACATTCCTGTGGCTCTTAGTCGTCTCTCATCCCAGCTCTACCAGCTGCCCTGGGCAAGAGGAGGTGTGTGTGGGTAACCTCTGGGTTACCCATTAACTCAGCCATGACCTAAAGGGCCGATGGCAGCGAGTACACTCGAGTCTCTTTCCTGCCCATGGGCTTGGGCATGCTCCATGTCCATCCGCAGCTCCAAGATGGTCTCATCGCCCACGGTAATCACAAGGATGCAAGCAATCATGCAGAAGGAGATGGTGCGAGAGTTCCTGGCCGAGTTCATGAGCACGTATGTCATGATGGTGAGTGGGTAGATGGCACAGGGTGGGTGGGCTCTGAGGGAGGGACAGGAACCTCAAGACCTCAGGAGGGTGGGGCTCAGTGAAAACAATCCATGATCCCCTCCCCACCACTGACCTCTGGGTCACATTATCCCTTCTCCAGCCTTGGAGCTGGGCTCCTGAAGGAGAAGCATAAGAAAGTAAAGAGAAAGCTCTCTTTTCCTGGCCCTCTTTTTGGGAAAGAAAGAAATCATAGTATGTGGGGAAAGAACAAAAGCATGGGCTGGGGTGCAGGTGTCAGGGGGCATGGTTGGAACTGGAGAGAAGGGAAATTAAGAGTACAGAGATTAGAGAGAAGTGTCATTGAGCACCACACTTTAAGGATCCTGAGAGCCATGAAGAGGTGTGGAAGGTTTTCACGTTGGGGAATGATGTGTTCACATTTGGATTTTAGAAGGTGTCTGGGGTGCAGTGTGAGCCTTAGCAGAACTGGCAGAACTGGTGGGAGGAGAAGCAGTTAGGAGGCTGTTGACCTAGGATAGAGAGAGGGTGATGACTGGTCCAGGGATGGAGGAGAAAGCACACAGTTGAGGGAGCTGTGGAGGAACCAAGACTTTGCAAGCAGCAGATGAGGGTAAGTGCTGAGGAGGCCACTCTGGAGCCCAGGGCCCACTTCAGCGTGAGAAGCAAGGTCAGTCTGGGTGTGCTCAGGTGAGGTGCCAGTGGAGACGTCTGGGAGCTTAGATATAGAGGTCTGGAGCTCCAGAGAGGGACGGGGCTGCAAGTAAGGAGTTAGAGCTCATCAGAATATGGATGGTGGTTATAAAAGTGTTTGGTGAGACTGCACAGAAAGAAAAATAAGTTGAGGACAGAACCCTGAAGAGGAGCACGCAAAGAAGCCTGAGGAGGAGTGGTCAGAAAAGTGGGAGGAGAAGGGGGGACTGTTATAGAAAGGAGGGCCCACAGGGAGGGAGTGGTCAGCAGTGGGGGGCTGCAGACAGGCCAGAGAAAGTGGCTGCTGGCAAGGGTCTATAAGGATTAGCAACATGGAGGTCACCGGGGACCTCAACAAGGGCTTTTTTATTGGCTGATGGGACAGAAACCAGACTGCAGGTGGGATGTGAGGTTTCTTAGAAACCCACCCCCCCTCCACCTACAGCAGTCAGCCTCTGCCCTGAAGCTGTAGCCATCCCTGTCTGAATCTCATGGAGGCCCCAAGTCCATGAAAAGAAGGGGCAGCTCTGGGAAGGAAAGCCAACGTGGAAGTGGGGGTGAGAGAGTATGAGAGTGCCTGAGTGCATGTGGTTATGTGTGTGCACAGGGGGGAGTATTACCGGTTGTATGTGTGTGAGTGTGCATTGAGCCACAGTGTAGGAGACACTAAGTGTAGGAGACACTGGACCTAAGAATCCTGATTCTGCCACTGAGTCACCAGCTGGACCTGAGCCAGTCTCTCTGCGACTGAGTCTGTCTTCTCAGGTATTTTATTTTTATTTTTATTTTTAAAAGATTTTATGTATTTGTTTGTCTATTTGAGAGAGAGAGAGAGAGAGAGAGCATGAGCAGGGTGCAGGGGCAGAGGGGGGAGGGAGAGAGGGACTCTCTCAAGCAGACTCCACCCCTGAGCTGGAGCCTGATGCGGGGCTCGACACCATGACCCTGAGATCATGATCTGAGCTGAAAGCAAGAGTCGGATGCTCAACTGTCTAAGCCATCCAGGCGCCCCTGTCCTGTCAGTTATTAAGCATGTTGTTGAATTGGACCTTCATGGGCTGTGGAGCTGTTTGAGTCCTGCTGTCTTCTCAATGTGTGATCTTTTGCAAGTGTCTTGACTCTTTAGAACTTTAGCTTCCTCGTCAGTAAACGTGACACTAACATCAAGCTGGCAGACACCTAGTATGTATGCAGGACATATGTGCTGGTCTCTGGTCATGACATGTGCTCGCAACTGCCCTCCCCTCCCCGTCGCCTGTGCTTTTCCCTTTCCCCATTACTTGCCTTCCTGTTTTGACTCCTGAGCAGTGAGGACAGCAACTGGATGGTGTCCAGCCTTAATCCAGGGCAAAGTCATTCATTTATGACAAGACATTCTAGCCTCGTGAGGGCTGTTAAACCTTGGAACCATGGAGGTGGGAGGGCACCTCCTCAGAGAGCTCTTAGGGGAAGCCGGCACCACCCACATGCACTGATGCCTTTCCTTGTCCCTGTTTCTCTTCCTTTTTTTGAGATTATTATTGAGCTGTATGCCAGGCGCGATGATGCCAAGCCCCTTACATATAGTATCTTCTCAAATCTGCACAGCAAAGCATTGTGCTCCTCATATGAGGGAGGTTCTATTATTATCCCCATTTCACAGGTGGGGAAACTGAGCCTCCGTGAGACTAAGTTACTTATCCAACGTCACATTTTAAGTTAAGATCAAATCCAGTCCAACCTAATATCACAGCCTTGACCCTTAGTTTCTATACTCTCTATCCCTTAGCTTAACTATGGCAGGACTTACAACACTCTGGCTTGTTTATTCTCCCCCAGCTGAGGTAAGGCCCTTACTTTCAGGCTTTTGGTAGTCTCTGGGCCTCAATTTCCCCATCTGTAGAACAAGAGCAGAAACATTTGCCAGGCAGATCTGCTGTGAGGATGGAAGGGAAATAACACTTACAAAAGAACTCTGAGGTTTAAGCTCATATAGGACATTGTGTTGTTGTTTGCAGTTGTTGGGCCTGTGCCAAGAAGTGGGGGCTTTTTCGGTTATAGAAAGCTCAATGAGTCATCAGGGCGAAGGTTTTGCCAGAAAAACTAGTGTGACCTTGGGCCCCATTTACTGCAGCCAGGATGAGGGACGTGGACTGTTCTTCCGGAGCCTTCCAGAGTGCTGTGCTCAGGACTGGCCTTGTGGTGATGGGGACTGGAATGGGCTGGGCCACATCCACCCATCAGGGAGAGGAGGAGCTGGGCCATTAGGGCTCTGGAAAAGCAGTTGTCGACAGGAGCCAGAGAGGGAGGAGTTGCAAATGTACACGCCATGGGGACCAGACAGTGAAGTCAAAGTGGTGGGGACTGTGGCAAGCGGCAGAGTGCTGGCCTGCAAAAAGACATCTCTGCCACTAGCCCAGCAGACGGTCACCACACAGGGCGGGACGCAGGCCAGTGTTGCCCGGGCTTCTGATTTTTCAAGGGAGCCTGAAACTTCTGGTGGTCAAAACCAAGGTACCCAAACAAAACCTTGTTCTGGATAGACTGGCCCATGGGCTGCCAGTTGGCAGCCTTGACACAGGAGATCATGTGGGGTTTAGTGACTCATTCATTATTTTTAGCAAATGGTTTTGAGCTCCTGCTTGGAAATGTGGACCCTCGGTCTTCAGACCCTCCATGTGTGCTCCAGCCTCTGCACCTCCTGTCAGCCCATCCTGGCCTCACACCCTACACCCTGCCCCATCTGTTCCTGTCCTCTCCTGCCTCATCCTACCCTTGGCCTAAGTTTTCCTGCGTCTGGGCTCCCCTGCACCTGTCCTAGAGCCCTTGGGGGACCTACGTGGCCCTGCTCAACTCTCTCTCCCCTACCCTATGCAGGCAATTCCACTTATTCTCAGGCTTTCCCAAAGCTGCTCTGTACTCTGCCCCCCACCCCCCTCTTTTTTAAATCAGCAAATGGCTGGATTGCTAGCTTGACCGAGAAAACCATCAGGCAGGCTTCCTGCGTCTGGCTTCTCACCCACCCGTCCCTGCAGCACCAGGCTCCACTTACCTGCGCATCCACATATCCCCTCCTTGGCGAGGGCGGGGTGCCTCCTTCATGGAGGGCCCCCCACTCCGGCACCAGTCCCACCCTCCAGTCCACTCAGGTACTTTGTTCCATCCTGAGGCAGAGCGTCTCCTTCTCTCAGCCTTGCCACGCTGAAGTCTCTCTACGTAAACCGGCACTACACAAAACATTCCTCCCTTCCCCCGTGAGCCCCTTCAATGATCATGCTCTCCCTCCCTCCCTCCTCAGGCAGGTTCTCAAAGAGATGTCTGCACTGGTACCCTTCATCTCTTCTTCACCACCTACTTACCTCTCAGTTTCTGGGACCCGGTTTCTGTTCCCATGGCCTGATGATGCCGTGCTCAGCACATTACGAAGGACTGCCGGATTGTCACATCCAGAGGGATGCTTTTCAGGCCTTCATGCACTTGACCTGGAGGCTGCATGTGGCCTTGGGGACCACACCCTCCTGGGAAACTCTGCTGCTCTCTCGTGTCCAGGGCACATTCTCCCTTTGTTCCTCTCCCATTTCAACACCTGCTCCATCTGAGGTTTCTGACGCCAACCTACATGGGGCAGCCCACAGTCGACCATCCTCTTACCTTCATCCTCCCTGAAGGCTCAGCTAGAGCTCCCATGTCCACAATTCTCTAGGCTTTCTTTTTTGAAAACACTAGAACAGAGCTGTGCAAGGGACATACAATATGAACCACATATGTAATTAAAAATTTTCTAGTCCCCACATTAAAGAGGTAAAAAGCAACAGGTGAAATTAATTCAAAAAAATTATTGCATTTAATCCATATAGCCAAAATATTACTACCAGTTCAACATGTAATCAATATAAAATTATTAATAAGATATTCTACATTCTCTTTCTCCTACTAAGTCTTTGAAATCTGGCATGTACTTTATTTACACTTAGTGTGGGTCTCAATTTGGACTGGCCACATTTCAAGTCCTTAGAAGCTGCCTGTAGCTAGTGGCCATCATATTGGAGGATGAATCTAGACTTCCATTTCCAGCAGCCTTGATATGTATACATCCCTCAGAGATAGCGTATCGAAAGCACAGGGAATTTTCAAAGGAGGTGCTTTCCAGGTGTGGCTTTAGAGTAACGAGTTTTCAGAATCTGGCATCTGGAACTCCAGACAGAGGGAACAGCACATGCTAAACCACAGAATCATTCAAAAACAAGGCACGCAGGGAGCAGTGTGGTTGTTTGGTGTTGAGGCTGTTTGGCATAGCCGACTGCCTAGATTCGAATCCTGGCTCACCCTGTGCAGGTTGTGTGCTTTGGACAAGCCGCTCAACTTCTCTAGGACTTGGTTAACAATCTGTCAAATGGGGAGAATAAGAACATCTAACACACAAGCTGGTGTGGTGTGAGGGTTAAAGGAGGAGATAGATACAACTTGCTTACAAGTGCCTGACACACAGTAAGTGATCAATAAGTGGTTATTATGGTTTAGTAGTAATACTATTGCTGACCATAGAGAACACGGGAGCAGATAGGAAACTGAGAGGCGCAAGGGATAAAATTATACAGGGTCTTAAATGGTGCCCTACTGAGTTTGGACTTTATCCTAGAAATGGAGGGGAGCCAGTAAATGTTTGAACAAGGGCAGACACGATCAAATTTTTCTGCTGGAAATGTCACTCTGGCTGCAAGAAGGAGGCTGGGTGAGATCTGGATAGAATGAAGGCAGAGCTGACTGGTGTGAGGGATGAGGAGGAGGAAGCTCTCACTTGTGACGTCTAAGTTTCTGGCTTGGCCGACTGGGATGGGGAACATAGGATGAGGATCACATTTTCTGGGAGATGGTGAGCTTTCAACATAGAACCTTTGAAAAACCCATAGATGCCTTTGAAAAACCCAGGCTCCCAGCAGGTATTTGAAGATCGGGATTTAGCTCCTAGGTGGAAGTTTTGGGCATTTTAGTGCATCAGGCTTATCTGAAGCCATAGACGTGGTAAGAAGGCCCAGGAAGAGTGACTGGAGAGAGACATGAAAGGGGTCAAGGATGGAGCTCTGGAGTCATCCATATTCATGAGGCAGATGAAGGAAGAAGAATGTGGGAAGGAACTGCAGAGAGGGAGGCTTCGGAGGTAAGAGAAAACCAGGGGAGACAGAGATGTCGTGGAGGTCAAAGAGGGACTTTCCAGAAGCCCAGAGTGGTTAAGAAGGTCAAAGTTAGCAAAGTCAAGTAAGACAATGTCTGAAGGGATCATGAGGAAATCAGGAGGCTGGAGCCCTTAGGGAGACTTTTGGTGTCTGTGACATGTGGAAGCAGGAGCCAGACTGAAGAGGGAGAGCTAAGGAAGGGATCAAGGAGCCAGCCAGTGTGTCTTTCCTAGACCCTGGCCCACACAGGGAGGGGGTGTCCAGGGGTCCATGGCAGGAAGGAAGAGACCCGAGCCTCTGGGAGCAGTCAAGGGGAGGGTGGAAGATACAGGCAAGAGGGAAGTGACTGAGAGGGATAGAGAAGCTAGGCACAGGACCAGAGCTAAAGGGGAAGGTGGATATAGATTCCAGTGGGAGCTGCAGGAGGTTAAGTGAGGGCCTAGCTTCAGGCCTCTAATCTTCCTGTGAAGGGGGTCAGTAGGGTTTATTTTCTGAGATGATCCAACAGTTAACGGATGGGCAAGGGCAAGAAGTTCAGAAATGACACCCAAGGGCATTGGAAATGTTGCTGAAGGCAAAGGAGGTAGAACCTCATTGGGCTCCTGGGGCCACTATGGGTGTAGGGGCTGGGGTTCTGGCAGAGTCCAGGCCAGAAGTTTGAAGATCCCTTGAAGAAACTTCCTGCAGGTTAGGTTGAAGTATAAGATACTCTGAGGGGTTCAATCCACACCGGCCATGCCCTCCTTGAAGCCCTACCCCTACCCTGAACATCAGGTGGGCTTGGGGTCTAGGGGCCTGGATGTGTCCTTAAGAGCCTCTCACATTGCCACTTTCCTCCCAGCTCCTTGTACAGCCCCACTCAGCTCTCGCTGGTCACATCGTAAAGGAAAGTCAGGGAGGAAAATTTCTGGAGGAAGAGGGCATGACAGAGGGTCTCCAGAGGCAATACATGGTGGCCTGGGGCATAGGGGTGAGGAGCCCAATCTGAGCCCGAGCCCTCTTGTGAGGTTGGGGCTTCTGTGCAGGTGATCCCCTCAGAGGCCCTCCCTTGCAGGTGTTTGGCCTCGGCTCCGTGGCCCATATGGTTCTAGGAGGTAAATTTGGGAGCTTCCTCGGTGTCAACTTGGGTTTTGGCTTCGGAGTCACCATGGGAGTGCACATGGCAGGGAACATCTCTGGTGAGTGCTCCCGGGGCCCCATCTGATCAGCAAGGCCAGGTGTCCCCTGCAGGCTCTTCCTGCCTACTTCTAGGCAGCCCCTTCTTTAAGTCCACCCAAACCCGATACTCACTGGCCTGGGGGGAGGGAGAACACCCTGAACCCCTTTCTTCTGACCCTCTCTGCCCAGAATCTAGAATCTTCATAAGCATCCCCAGGCCCCACATTTTTACTAGCTGGGTCAACTTAGGCAAGTTATTTAACTTCTGTCTCTCACTTTCCTCAATGGTGAAATGGGGATGGTAGTCCTTGCCTTGTGGGGTCTTTGTGAGGATTAAATGAATCCATTCCATAAATACTAGCTGTTATTATTATTATTAGGCTAAGCAGGGAGCCTGATGCAGGGCTCAATCCTAGGACCCCAGGATCATGACCTGAGCAAAAGCAGATGCTTCACCGACTGAGCCACCCAGGCTCCCTGCTCTCATATTGTGTGTTATTTTTGTTTGTCTCTGTTCTCACACCTCTGACACTTCTGCCCCTCCCCGCAGGGGCCCACATGAATGCAGCCTTGACCTTCACCAACTGTGCACTAGGCCGCATGTCATGGAAGAAGTTTCCTGTGTACATCCTGGGTCAGTTTCTGGGTTCCTTCCTGGCTGCTGCCACCATCTACTGCCTCTTCTACTGTGAGTGTCCTGCCCTGGGATGTCCATCTCTGGCCTCAGCCTCGTCCTCTGAAACATGGGCAGATCCAACCCCAGTGTCCTCGTCTGTGAAAACATCTGGGGGAGAAAGCCTTGGAGGTGCTCCCCACCCCTGGATCCTACAGCCTTAATCCTGGGACTCCAGTGGGGTTTAGCTGGTGGCAGGTTCACACTCAGTCTGTGTCTCCACAGCAGCCATTATCGAATTTTCGGGCGGACGTCTGACAGTGACTGGCCCCATAGCCACCGCTAGCATTTTTGCCACCTACCTTCCTGACCACTCAACGCTGTGGAGGGGCTTCCTGGATGAGGTCAGTGGCCCAGCGTGGATTCCCCTCCTCAAGCCTGCCTCACCTAGCAGGCAGCCCTCACAGGAGAGAGGACAAAAACTCTGGTTGGGCTCTCTGCTCGTGGGTTGGGGCTGGGGATGCTGCTGAAGCTCTGTGGACGCTGCTGAAGCTCTGTGGTTTGGCGAGGGGCCCCAGAGGGCTACCATGGTGTCTGCTCCCCAGGTGCTGGTGACAGGGTTGCTCCAGCTATGTCTCTTCGCCATCACGGACAAGGAGAACAACCCAGCACTGCAAGGGACGCAGGCCCTGGTGATTGGCATCCTCGTTGTTGTCATTGGCATATCCCTGGGCATGAATACAGGATATGCCATGAACCCATCCCGGGACCTGCCCCCGCGCTTCTTCACTTACATTGCTGGCTGGGGTATACAGGTCTTCAGGTACTGCCCTGCCCAGCCCATTCCTGCACGTTTTCCTGTGGGTGCCCTGCATGCAGGGGGGTGGGGGTGATGTGAGGAGCAGCTCAGGAGAGTCCTGCCCAGCTCCCAGGTGGCCTGGGGAGACAGGTGTCGGACCCCATTTCCCCCAGAGGAGCACCAGTGCAGATCCTGCTCTTAGACTGAATGTCAGTCCTGCCCCAGGACAGGCTCAGGGACAACTCTAAGGCTAGAATGGGGGTCACTCCTCGACTCTCAGGCCCTACTCTCTGTCTCAGCCTGAGTGGACATGGGTACTATGCTGGGGATCAGTGCCTTCAGCAGGCCTCTGCCTCTTGCCTGCAGGGCCCGGGACTGGTGGTGGGTGCCGGTGGTGGCACCGTTCCTAGGTGCCTACTTAGGTGGCATCATCTACTTGGTCTTCATTGGCTCCACCATCACACGGAGGCCGCACATATTGGAGGACTCCATGATGTCTGAAGACCACAGAATACCTGTGTTGCCCAACACCATGCCAAACCCAGCCATGACGTCTCCCCTCACCCCTGTTTCTGTGTCTCCCACAGTCCAAACTGTCCCCCCATTAAGTGACCCCATCCTCCTAGAGCAATTCTAAGAAAGATTATTTGTGACCCTATCCCCCCACTCCAATAAAGAAAGCCTTGTCCAACACAGTGGCACCCCCACTTCCTGGGTGCCTCCTGTGGTTGGGCTTCCCTACGGGATTCTTCCAGGAACTCCAGGGTTATGCAGTAGTCCAAGGCTGGAGCACAGAGCTGAGAGGTCTCTAACTCCTTCCAGCTTTGGGAACTGGAGTGGAATGGGGGAAGAGCTGACCTATGGCCTCAGTAGGAACAGGAGATTAAAGGATGCCAGACACAGAATGATGGACTTTCGAGGCATAGTGTAGGGGAGGGATGGTTTTGGGGAAAGGACAACAGTTAGCTGGAGGTAAGCTCTGGGGATACTTTGAGCTTCCCTGGGATGGGACTCCAGACTCCCTCAGTTCTGGCTAGTCCTAGACCAGACAAAGCAAGGCCCAAGCATGTAGATCCGAGTTTCTCAACCTTTTTTTTTTTTTCTTTCAATTATTGCTCCCTCAGAAGCCTTTTAGACATTTTCTTTCTTAATCACATGGTATTTTAATACCACAGATGTACTATATGTGTTTAAGTATTGTGTGTGTGTGTATGTGTATATATATATATATATATATATATATATATATATGCTTTATACAAAATAGAGTAAGATTTTTCCATCTTCCTCTTCCAAGAATCAATGTTCTTACCTTTGGAGGAAAAACCACCCCCCACCTTGAAAAGGTCTAATGTAGACTGAAAGTAGGTGAAGGGTTGGTTTCCTCTTTTTGCCACCAGTGCCAGAGCTCTCCTACACTCTTTCCGGAGTCAGAAGGAAGATGCAGAGAAGGAATTTCTTCTAAAAGATACAGAGACAGGAAATGGCTTCATGGGGTTCAGGGGACAGGCATAGAGGCTGGGGGGGGGGGCGGTGGCAGCCAGCATCCCTACTCACTCTGGGATCAAGCAGGAATTACCCGGCTTTCGGGGACTCAGAAAGCATCACCCATGGTTCCTGTCATTGTCCCATTGAGCCTTTCAACAATTCCTGAGAACCTCCTGTGTGCAGGCCCTGCTTGGGCACTGGAGATGTTGAAGTGGATGAGGCTGAGCCTCTGCCTTAGAGGAGCACAGTCTGATGAGGATGGGTAATCATGAGGAAGGAGCTAAGTGGCAGAGAGGGGGCTGTGGGGCTCAGAGGGGGCTCACCATCCAGCTGTGGGGCAGGGGCAAGGGATGGCTTCCCAGAGGAGGAGGCAGAGCCAAGTGGAGGACAAATGTTGTCCTTTCTGGGGTTGGTTGCTGCACTTTGCAGTTTGAGGAGATGGAGGCGAGGAGGCTGGGCTTTCTTTGGGAGTTGGGACATGGTGAGATGAGATTTAGCAAGCCCGCCTGAGCTGCAGTGTGCAAGCTGCTGGGAAAGGGGGAGATTGGAGCTTGCGAGGGAGTGTGGTGAGAGGCAATAATCCAGGAGGAGCAGCAGATGGGAGAAAGGGGATTCACCAGATACGGAGGAGGTAAAGCCCACAGGGCTTGGGCTCAGATTGGGAGGATTGGGCAAGGATGCGCTGGGGATCAGGCTGACTTCAGTTTTTGGCTTGGGCCTGGGACACTGGAGATGTGCCACCTGAGTGTTCATGGGAGACAAACTGATTTGGAGAGGAAGATAAGTTACATCGTGGGCATGTTGAGTTTGAGTTGCCTGTGGGACTTGGGGGTAAGAGGTGTGTATCTTGAGCAAGTTATTCCACCTCTCTGGGCTTCTGTTTTCTCATTTGTAAAAGGGATCGTGTATTACTTACCATTTGTGTTGCTGTGAATATTCAATGAAATAAAATGTGTACTATGCTGAGAACAGTGCTCGGCACAGGATAAGTGCACAATAAACAATTATGACTTATATGTGGTCTGGAGATCAGAAGAGAGTTGAAGACAGCGATTGAGGAAGTCATGGTTGTGTGGATACCACGGGGGCCATGGGAGAGTGAAAGGAGGGTCAGTGAACCATCCTGGGAGCATGGCTGGGAGGTGGCTGGGAGGTGTGGAGTGCGCACCTGACTGAGGAGGCGTGCAAGGTGGGTGATCACGGGGCCTACAATCAAAGACAAATGTCCATCAGGAGGGGAGCAGATACTTACCTTGCCATACAGTCACAGACAACAGGACATGACACATCGGTGAAAACTGAGGCACGACAGCTTCCTGTAACAACACGGACAAAGTGTGGAAGGCATAAACAGTAGACTATATACAGAATGACACCAGGGGTATCATTGAAATACAAGCCAAAAGGAATATATTCTTTGGGCATACACGTGCGGTAAAACTGCTTTATTTTTTAAGATTTTATTTATTTTTGCAAGGGAGAGCGAGCACGAGATAGAGGAGGGGCAGAGGGAGAAGCAGTTTCCCTGCTGAGCATGGAGCCTGACATGGGGCTTGATCCCAGGACCCTGGGGTCATGACTTGAGCCAAAGGCGGATGCTTAACCAACTAAGCCATCCAGGCATCCCCAGATAAAACTACTTAAAAAAAAAAAAGAAGGGATAGGGGTGCCTGGCTGGCTCAATCTGTGGAGGTGTGACTCTTGGTCTTGGAGTTGTGAGTTTGAGCCCCACATTGGGTTAAATAAAATCTTTAAAAATAAAAACAAAATCTTAAAAAAAAAAAAAAAGGATGGTTCGTCCAGAGAGACAGAAATGGGAGGTGAAATGGGGAAGAGCTTTGGGTAGTACAAACTATTACTTTTCTAGTTCTGGAGTTGGAGGTCAATTTATAGGTTTGTAAATGATTGTGCTTTGTAACATATAACTGTGATATATATTCATTTGTAGGTATCCTATGTTTTAAAAGATGAAGAAATAACCACAGCATGAGAACAGGTTATTGGAAGTGATAGGTATGGAAGGTCCAGGGATGAAGGGGAGAGGCTTGACTCCCTCCCCAAGTCAAGAGGCTTGACTATGTCTGACATCTCAAAGTGAGAGGAGCTGAGCCAGCAAACCAGGCCTGGGAGTGACCAAGGAAGGGTCCACAGCTGGAAGTCCCAGCCAGATGCCTCCCTCTCTCTGCCTCAGTGGCATGGTGAACATGAGAAGGGTGGCCTTTTTCATTCCTGGCATTCCAGAGCAGAGTGACCCTAAGGCCTTAGTCACAGGTGGGAGGTGTATGTGAGTCCAAGGGCTCTGGCTCCTCCTCTCCTATCCCCCTTGCTGACCACTTCAGCCTTCTGCCACCCTCATGTCCCAGGGAGGTGGCCTTGGAGGTAGGACAGTCAGTGGGTCCATCCAGAACCTGCCTGCTGGCTACCAGTCTGCACAGAGATGCACTAGGCCCATTATCCAAAATACCCTGCAGATTCTGATCCTGATGTCAGGCTCTGATGAGCCCTGACCGTGGTCACAGAGTGTTTCTGTGCACAGATCTCTTTCATTTTCTTGGCAGAAGTTGGTTGAAATTCTACAACATGCCAGACACCATTTTGGTGCAGAGGATATAGGCACAAAAAAATTTCTTGTTCTCATAGAACCAACATTCTGTGCAAGACACATGGTGTGTTAGTGATACATACTAAGGAAGAAAAGTAGCAAAGAGGGATAGGAAGCATGTGGGGCTGTAAAGACCGAAGACCTCACTGAGAAGGTGACTGCTTAAAACGAAGACCTCACTGAGAAGGTGACTGCTTAAAGACCTGAAAGTGGGGAGGGAGTGAGCCATGTGGACACCTGGAAAGGGAGCATGCCAGGCTGAGGGAACAGCCACTGAAAGGCCCTCAGGTGGGAGTGTGGAGGACCACTGCTGGAATGGGAAAAGGGAAGAGTGGAAGAAGAGAAGGTCAGACAAGCAGGTCTGAGACAAACTGAGAGGCCAGGCCCAGGGGAGAGGTAAGGCCAAGGCCTGGCACAGAGGTAAGGGAAGTCTCTGGAATAGAGAGGCAGATAGGCAGGCAGGCAGGCAGAGGTAGGGTGAGATGGGGTGGATATCACCATCCCTGTGGATCCCTGGCTCTTAGCTCTGCTATCTGTCTGACTGACAGACAGACAGACAGACACACACGCAGAGTCTTTTGTAACCACGCCCTGGCTTGGATCCAGGAGACACAGCTGTTTAGCTCTGAGAGCCAGGTTGGGATATGAGACAAGGAAGTCCTGTCTCTGCTCTCATTCTCCTAGGTGCTGGCCCAACACAGACTGGCTGTGTGACCTGGACAGAACCCCTCTCTTCTCTGGGACTCAGTTTCCCTCTCTGTGCATTGAGGCTTGGATTTGTTGGGGTCTGGGGGGAGCCCCACAGCTCTGACTTCTTCCAGTACTTTGCAGTCTCATGTCATGACCTCACTTCCCTTTCTCCCACCCCAACTGAGGCTGTGGTTGAACGGGGGACAGGGTAGGGCAAGAGCAACTCCCAGCCCCAGACCAGGCTCCTCCAGGACTTTGCAGATGAAGGTTTGGTCCTCAGCCTGGTGGTCCTGGCTTTGGGAGGGACCCTGACTCCCTGTCCTTCCCTGCCCTCCCACTCCCACTCAGGCCCTTCAAGGGACAGGAACTCACAGACAGCATTCCGTTCTGGCTAGTCTGTCTGTCTCCCTCAGATGGGGTCCTGCAGCCCAGAAAGAGATGGGAGCAGCCATCTCGGGCAGGTTGGGGTGCTGATGCCCCCAGTGGGAGGAGGCTATGGCCCCTGAGAGCTGTGCAGCCTGACCATGGCTAGGCACTACCTCTTTGCTGATCCTGAAGTGGGAAAGAGGAATAACCCAGCTCCCCTGGGTGCCACAGGGCCTATACTGTGGCCCCCGAGAGCACAAAGAGGGCAGCCAGGCTGGATGCAAATGCTGGCTCTACCGCTCACTAGCTGGATGACTTTAGGTAAGACAGGGTAATAACAGCTCCCACCTCACAAGGCCGCTGGGATGAGAAAATGAGCCCTGCCTGGCATGTGGGCAGTGTGTTTGCTGTTACCACTCCACACCCTCCTGGTCCTCATGCCCATCTTACATCCAAGAAAGCTGAGGTCTGGGGAGATTGACTTGGTAAGGGGTAGACAATAGGGATTCCATTGCTTACCAATATGGGCTTGGCTAGTTTTTTTGTTTGGTCTCTAAATTGTGAAATACATCCTATAAACATGCATATATAACATACAGGTACAGTTAAAATAATGAAAAACTCAAAACACAAAGACCCCTAATGAACAAATAACCCCAAACAGTCAAGTGCCCTCCACTGAGATTTGGCATGTTACTGAACCTCTCTGGGCCTCACTTTCCTCATCTGTAAAATGGGGATAATGAAGGTCAGAGGAGTGAGGTTTCAGTTTTGCCACTGTCCTTTTGCTGTGATGAAGCAGGGTGAGGAAGAATGTGCCAGAACTCATGGTCTCCCCTTGTGTCTGCGCTCAGGAGTCAAGGGGTGGGTGGGTGCTAGAGAGTGTGTGCAGGGGCTTTTGGAGGGGATGCTCAGGCTCTGGGCCCCGTGGGGGATCTTGATGAGGGCAGCTAGAGCTTCACAGGCTGGGTCAGGGTCAGAGAGGGAAGGCACACAGCTCAGAGCCAGGTACACCCTGGCACACAGATGAGGTCATAAATCTAGGACTGATACTTTGAGCCCTCCAGGGACCCAATGAAACCTCCATTGGTTGATAAGGAGGATTCCTCAGATGGGGGTCACAAATGGCCCTTGGCACAGTTCAGCCAGGGCTAGCAAGAATGTGTTCCTGTCCTCCCCACTGCCCCAGAACACCCACCTCTATTCTGGCCTCTGGCCCCAGGTCAGGAACATTAGGGGGAAGTTGAATTCCTGAGGGAGACTCAGTGCTGGGGTAGTGGAGACTGGAAGGTAGTGGATATACTAGGAGACAGTTTGGAGGTTGGACATGCTGAACTAGAGGTGCTTGTGGGGCATCCAGGGATAGGCACAGGCTGGGCTAGAGATAGATAGAACCTTTAAGCCCAGAGTGGCAGGTAAAGGCTTGCAGGTGGATGAGGTGGCCCAGGGAGAGATGATGGAGTTCTGGGGAGCGCCCATGTTTAAGAGATGACTAAAAGGGAGGAGGCAGCCAGGACCCCTGATCACTCCTGGCCCCAGGAACCCAAATACTCTGGTGCCTTAACTGACTTGTACCATGGGGCCAGTCCCTTCTCTCCAATGAAGGTTCCAATGATCAGGGCAAGCAAGAGAAGCCCCAACTCTCCTAGGCAACCAGGAGGAAAACTCCAGAGACCTCTACCACACAGGACTTCCCTTTAGCACCGAGTCTTCCAACTTCAACTCCCAGCTCTGGCTCCAGAATTGTCAGACTCCTGCCCTGTTCCTCAGCTCCCTGGCCTCTAAATGATGGAGCACCCAGGGCCCGGTCCTTGGACCTCTTCTCTTTCACCCTCCTTCCCAGTGTGACCTTACCAGGCTGTAAATACTATTATATGCCAACAGCTCCCCAAATTAGATCTCCTGTCCAATCCTGTTTCCAGACTTTAGGCTCCCATGTACAACCACCCACTGGACAGATTTTCATCCCTCAAGACTGTTCCTCCCACACTCTTTCCTATCTCAGTAAATGGCAAATTCAATCTTCCCGCTGCTCAGGCCAAAATCTTTGAAGTTGTGCCTGACTCCATTCTCTCTCATACCCCACCCACATCCCAGCTGTTAGCAAACCCTATAGGTGTTACCTGCAAAATTATCTAGAAACCAACCCCTTCTCATCACCCGACCACCATCAGCCAGGTTTGAGCCACTGTCACGTCTCTTGGATTACAGAAGTGGTCTTCTGATCATCTTCCAGACTTTTTGTTCTGAGTCACCCCTATAGTCTCAAGACATCAGCTGGAGTATTCCTTTCAAAAAATAAGCCAAATCATAACCTTCACTCCTCTGCCCTAAGCCTTCCAATGGCTTCCAGGCACCTGCTTCTCTCTCCTATTCATTCCCATATAGCTGGATGGCTTTGCTGGTCCTTCAAGGTACATCGCATGTTTCCACGATGGAGCTTTGCAATGGCTGTTTCTTCTGCCTGGGATTGTTCTTCCTTCAGATATCTGCACGACTTGTTTTCCCCCCCGTGTTTACATGGTTTATGTCAACAAACAGAAAACTGTATTAAAAAAAAATAGGGAGGTGATAATAATGATACTGGTTATAAACTCTACTAAAAAGTTTTAAGGGGCGCCTGGGTGGCTCAGTGGGTGAAAAGCCTCTGCCTTCAGCTCAGGTCATGATCCCAGGGTCCTGGGATCAGGCTCTCTGCTCAGCAGGGAGCCTGCTTCCTCGTCTCTCTCTCTCTCTGCCTGCCTCTCTGCCTACTTGTGATCTCTGTCTGTCAAATAAATAAATAAAATCTAAAAAAAAAAAAAAGTTTTAAGAGGTTTTTTGAGGCCAAGAGGAAGCACTTACCCCACCCCTCCCCAGGCTTCTGGTTTGGGGATACATACTGCCCCCTCGTGGCCATTCTAGGAAAAGTACCATCTTCAGGAGGTTGCCGGCATTCTCTACGTTAGGACATAGTGTATAAACCTCCATCCCACCTGTCCTGATCTGCCAGACATTGCAGTATCAGCGACTCCAAGGTAAACTGTGTGAGCTGTCCCTGTCCTGTGTATGTAGTGGAGAACACAGGTTTTGGAGTCTGGCCTTACAGGAATTTCAGATTCCCAATTATTCATCAGCTGATCTTGGGCAAGTGACCTAACTTCAAACTTTAGTTTCCCCATTGGTAAAAAGGAGATAGTAATATATAGTTCAGGGGCACCTGGGTTATGCCGTTGGTTGAGAATCTAACTTTTGGTTTCAGCTTAGGTCATGATCTCAGGGTCGTGGGATTGAGCTCTGTGTTGAGCTCAGTGCGGAGTCTGCTTGAGATTCTCTCTCTCTCCCACCACTTGCATGCATGTTTTCTCTCTAAAATAAACAAATTGCTCTCCAGATATATATATGGATGCCTGGCTCAGCTGCTTAAGCATCTGCCTTTGGCTCAGGTCATGATCCCAAGATCCTGGGATTGAGTCCTGCATTGGGCTCCTTGCTCGGTGAGGAGCCTGCTTCTCCTTCTGCCTGCCAATCCTCCTGCTTGTGCTCTTTCTGACAAAATCTTTTAAAAAATTAAAAAATATATATATACTTTAAGGGTCTTTGAGGAATAGATGATCACAGTGCTTGGTGCATATTAAGTGCTCAAAAGCTATTACCCACTATCAGAAGAGATTCTTGGGCAATTTTGGGTGCTGCGTACTTTGGACTCTCTCACCCTTGCATCAAGCCTGGGGTGACTGGAAGCCCCAGCTCTTGCCAGAGCAGCTTCACAACTGCTCTGTTCCTTCCCCCCAAGCAAGCTATCTTCTGAGATGGCCCTGGGATGGACTGGAGGCTTGATTGTGCTAAGATGCCACAGGACACCGGAGACTCTCCCAGCCTCTCATATCCTACCATTGCCCTTCCAGTGGGTTGGGACGACACACAGGCAGGAACTATTACTGACGTCACAGATGGGGAAACCAATGCCCAGACACTGGAAGCAAACTGCCCACGGTTCTGAGTGAGTTGAGGCAGCCAATCAGGCATCCTAGCAGTTTGGCTGGCTTATATTCAGTCAGGTCTCCCAAAAGGGTATGCCTAAGAAGAGTACCCACATAAAGCCTGAGGCTGAGGGTAGCCTGGGCCACTGGGAAGGACTCCCAAGGGAATTCTGTTTGGGGAACACAGTTTCCCTTTCCTTGAGGACTCAAGACACTTCCTGACCTAGAGGCAGTTCTAGGCTGTGAGACCTGAAGCCTGGATTCCAGTCTTGGCCTGGCTCACAGAGGGAAACCATGGAGCCTTGTCCCTTCTGGGCTAGGCCTTTGTAGCCAGAGGGGTTGGGCTAGCTTAGAGCTCTCTCTGGGGACTTGTGGGCTCTAAAAAGCCATGAGAGATTGTCTGGGATACCCGTGCTAACATCATGTAGGGAGCTTGGAAAGAAAAAAATTTGCCATGGATATGGCAGGGCATATGGGAGGATTAATAAAGAAGAAAGATCTGTGAAGGTGACCAGGCATTCACACCCCAATTTCAGAAAGAAGGCAACACTAGCAGGTTCCCCATTAAGAGAACAAGGTCTCCAGGCTTTCAGGCATGAAGCAATAAGGCTAATACCATGCTGGAAGGATCCCCTCCCCCAAACCTTAATCACAGGACCCACTGTTTTGAGACTTTGAACCTCTCCCACAGGACTGATATTCTTTCTTCCCCTCCCATGGTCTGTTCTCTGGCCTGTCCAGGACAGGATCCAGAGCTGCTTCACACAGACCCTGAGATCAGGAGGGCTGCTTTCATCTCCAAGCCTGAAGACAACCTCCCACTGCACCTCAGACTGGCACCACCGCTAAAAGGAGACAGCCCTGCTGGACAAGCCAGAGGGAATTCCAGAGATAAGAACTTGGGTCTCTGAAAAGCTCTGGCCCCATAAGTAATCTCCTGCTGAAGGAGGGTAGGGCTGAAAGGGGAAGGGATGCTATCACCTGATTCTCAGGGAGCAATAATGTGGGGTCGTGGTGCCCACGGGATTCCTCCACAAATGGCTTTTAGTCCACTCACGTAAAGTCTTGCCAAGGCCACTACTCAGTGGAGAATGTCAAACCCTTGAGAAGCAGCTTCCCCTTGCTGAGGAAGTCTGGGGCCCCTTTAGTGACCCTAGGGGTGTTAGCTCCCTGCTGTCCCCAAGCATCCAATCTCCTGAATCTCTTCTCTTTGCAGCGCTAACCCCCCACCAACCTCATCTTTCACTTGGATCACTCCTATAGCTCTCGGCTGGGTCTCTTGCCTCCAAGTTAATCCTCCAATTCCTTCTTTACACTCTGCCGAGAAACTGCTCTAGAAGTGGGTGGGCAAACTAAGATCCTTGGCCAAATCCAGCTTGCTGCCTGTTTTTATACAACCCATGAGCTAAGAATGGTTTTTACATTTTTTAATAGCTGGAAAAAGTATTATTTTGTGACACATAAAAATTGTATGAGGTTCTAATTTCAGTATCTGTAAAAATAAGGTGTTGCTGGGACAGTCATGCTCATTTGCTTATGTATTGTCTATGGCCACTTTCACAGCATGATGGCAGAGTTGGATAGCTGCAACAGAAACTCTAAGACTTACAAAGCCTAAAATATTTGCCGTCTGGACCTGTACAGGAAACATTTGCTGATTCCTACTCTGGATCAAAAATCCAGTCATGCCATTCTCTGCTTAGGACCCTCCAGTGGCTCCTTGTGGTTTTCCACAGCTGACCCCTTCCTTCCTATCTGTCCAACCTCATCACATGTCCTTCCAGTTGTCTGTCCACTATGGACAACTAACCCTTCCTCAACTCCACCACAAACCAGATCCCTGGGCTTGTCTAATGCTATTTACCCTTTCTTCGCCTGCTTCTCTTCTCCTAATAGCAGTCTACCATCATTAAGACTCAGCCCAAATGTTTCCTCCCGTTTCCCTTCTCCCAACCATGAGAGCGATCCCATATCCTACCATGCCACAGGAAATTCCTCTCATCGCTCTACTCAGCTTTTAATAACAGACTATGGACTTATTTGTGCCAGACCAACTAATTCTATTATAATTCTTTGTTCAGTTATGTGTCCTCTGCTGGCTCACTATGAAAGAACAGGCCACAGCCCTAGCATAGGGCTGTATGGGGTAGGCACATACACATTCACTGGAAGGGGCCCGTTTAGCATTCTGTACCTTAACTTGGCTAATAGTATGAAGGAAGAAGATGCTTATGTATTTTCCAGATATTAAGTATCTTTTTTCTTTTTAAAGAGAGGGAGAGGGAGGGAGACAGGAAGAGGTGGGTGGAGGAGGGGCAGAAGGAGAGGAAGAGACAGAATCTTAAGGCAACCTCCATGCCCAGTATAGAGCTCATTCTCACAACCCTGAGATCATGACCTGAACTGAAATCAAAGAGTCAGAAGCTTAATAGACTGAGCTAACCAGATGCCCCTCATTTTTTTTTTAAATAAATTCTACACCCAACATGGGGCTTGAACTCATGACCCCAAGATTAAGAGTCAGATGCTCTGCCAGCTGAGCCAGTTAGGTGCCCCCAAAGTATCATTTATATAAACTTTCAGCATTCATGACAGATCAGGAATCTACATGTATCACAACTCATTTAATCCTTACGAGGCAGGTGATACCTCCATTCCACCAAGTGGCAAGCTATGTATGTGGCAGAGCTGGCAACTAGAATCAGTCTCCTGCCTCCTGAATTCTGAGATGTTCTCCAAGAGCAGTTCATCCACTGAACCACTGCTTCAAAGATGTAACAGATGCTCATGGGCTTCCTGCTGTCTTCAGGGCCACTGACCCTGTGCTAAATGAGTCCAGAGAGAAGTGGTTTTTAGTTTTCCATCTCTTCCCTCCAGTTGCTTCTTCTTGCTCCCGTACCTGCTGCCTCTCAAGGTAGACTATCTGGGTCAGGATCAAAGAGTGACCCTGCTCTTCCTATGAAAACCAAGTGCCAGTTTCGTAATGTCACTTCTGAAATCTGTTGCTCTGGGGCTCAGGCTTGCTCTGGACAAAGAAGTTGTTGGAAGTCTGGCCTCCAAGCCGAAGGGGTGCCAAGGCAGAGATGACCAAACTAATGTAACTGTCAATGCACCTGCCTTAACAAAGACTCAAGAATATCTCCAGAGGACTGCTGGGAAAAGTCCTGGACTGTCCACACACTTCTGTGATTATTTAAACCGAAGTTCAGAGCTCGGAGACAAGGAGAGCCAGTACAGCTGCTCCTGGCCTGGGAGAAAGCAACACAGGAAAGGTCAATCCACCTGAAACCCTTTCTCAACCAAAAAGGAGTTAGGGCTAACTGGTCAGTACACAGAGGCCACAGTGTGAACCAGGCAGAAGGAGCGTGCTCTCTGTCCTCTACCATCATGGCATATCTAGCTAAACTGTCACAGGATAGGCCCAGTGATGTAGTATGAGCCACGCTCCTGAGCTCCAGAAAATAGGAATTCTATAAAGCACCCTGACTCCTTTCCTAGGTCTAGAATTGATGGCATTAAGAACCCCTAAGATAAATTCAGCCAGACAGACCTATGAGAGTTTTTGGTTAAAGACTCAGATATGATAGCGGGGTTTAACACAACACGTGTGATTCTGGATGCATCTGGTATTTTGGACCAAGAAGTTCACTTGTGCTCTTCCGAAGATTGTGATCAGTTTGGATTAATCCAAAAAGTGAGGCGCAGCTGATGTTGCATTTTTAAGAAGAGTATGGAGAATTGGGACAACTGAGTCTATGACTAAATACCACTTTTAGGCTAAAATTCTGGTTTGTTCAAATCAAACCCAATGTTCCCCCCAGCCCTCTGAGCAATCACGGTGATGGTGGAGGCTCTGCAAATACAAAACTGAATCACCAGTGACCATCTAGTCAGAGATCTGGCCGTACTGAAACACTTTATACACACAGAATAGAGGACAAGGAGATTTCTGACACACTCATGCTTTGGACGTATCAGTACAAGACAGTATATGAGACTGTGTGTGAGTCCACCAGGCAGTTAACTGGGAACAAGCATGATTTATCTGCTGGCAAACGAGTCTCCATCACACCTAATCATTCTTTTATCTAAGTGCATCTTGATCTTCTCAGTCCTGGACATCAAAGTAGTCAATTACTGGTTCCTTGGCTATTTTCTGTAAATTACTGCTTGCAGGATTTCTGAAAAGCAAACAAAGAATAATCAATCTTTTCTTGTTTGGGGGAAATAGACTGAAGCCTACAGAAAGTTAAGGAACAGCTGATTTACCATTTGCAAAGCTTTGATAAGACAGTGGGGCCCACCTGAGCAGGGAACTGTTTAAAATTTGGAGATGGGCACACAGGGGTTCACTCTATTAACACTATTTCTCTACTCTGAGAAGTTTTCCACAATAAAGTTTTATACTAAAATAAAGCAAACAAAGGGGGGGAAAAAGCATGGCATGAACAGGCCAAAGATCCCACATGGTTATGATGAGGTGGTACTGGACACAGCTGTGGAACATCATGTGGAATACCCTCATGTTTCCCAAACCACTGCCCATGTGGATATGGAGCTAAGCTGACTAGAATCCATGCCGTCTGCTCTCCAGGGGTGAAGCAGGGCTGGTTCTGGGGAACTACGTTAATCCAGACAATCCCTGCCAAGGTTATACCCAGTGGGCAACACCTAGCTGTCCTGTCCAGTCCTCGTGAACACAGACTGCCAAGGCCACCATGGTGACCCTGTAAAACTGCCCTTTCCTCCCTCCCAGAGGTTTTGTATAAGAGGTTCTGGTAGGACTGCGTGCGGAAGGCCAGAACAGCATTAGGGGACCCTGGTTTCAGAGCAACTTTGGGCAATGCTGCCTCAGTCACAATAAGGGAAAAAGGGATGGTGCTCCATCCTTGCTCCTGAAACCTGCTGCTTGCCAATGTGGTTTTCTTTTCTCTTTAAATTATGAATACATGTTTTTGTTGTAAAAATTATTCAAACCATATAGACGACAGATCAAAACACAAAAGTATCCACTTTCACTGCAACCCTGACCCACTATCTGACTTTCACCTCCAGAATAACTTTGTGAAACATGTCATGTTCCTAAATCCTCTGGTGTGACAGACTGAATCCACTTCCCAGTGTCACCACCTACACCACAGAAGTTATGTCCAGTGATTTTTCCCCAGAGGGGAAGTGGGCACTATGAACATCGAACTTGGGAGCTCTCTGGCATGAACAAATGTCTGACATTCCAGTCAAACCGGACTTATTTGAACCAAGCACCCCAAGGTCAGGCCTGAGAGGCAGCCAATGGCTAGTGGAGTCCCAGACAGTTCAGCCCCTGCTGTCTCCTCTGAATACAGGGCCTTTGGAAAGCAGCTGAAGGATTCTTACTTGTCGGTCTGATGTCTGTGGTGAGGAATTGGTGGTGGAGGCCGTGACTGCATTTCCCTTTCAAGGACACCTGTCAGCGTGGTAGGAGGACAAATGGACTTCCCTCTGATAAAAGTCAGAACACAAAGTATTGAAAAGTGAGAATTGTTTGTGGAGATAGGCAGACCGCTGGAAATCCAGTCATGACTTTCAAATGTGCTGCTGCTGAGTGCTCTGATGTGACCCATCTCCTCTCAGGCATGGTCACCTTCATTTAACCCTCATCCTTCCACCCGCCTCTTCCTGGGCCTGTTATCTGCTCCCTCTGGTCCCGCGCTTAAGTTTTCTTCATTGGTAAGGACCTACTCTGTCAAGTTCTGACAGTGATCCTAGATCCTCTTTATCACTTCCCAGCTCACACTACAGCCTTAGTTTCCTCTAATGGCAAACACTGTTTATGGGGGATGCCCTGAATCAGAGTCCAGCATTTTTTGTTTTCATCATGCCAGAAGGACAAGGGAAAAAGGGATAGATAGATGTGATGGCCAGGCATTCAACCCAGGCCCTTAGAGTCTGTTCCCTGTGCCTGGCGAAATGCTACCTCCAGTGTTGCTCATAAATTGGGCAGACAAGAGGCTTGAATGTCTTTAGGCATGTCTGTCCTGTGGACTGAAACATGAGCTTTGCTCTCTGTTTCAGACCTTTATCTTTTTTTTAATTTTTTTTTTTTTTAGAGATTTTATTTATTTGACAGAGAACATGCACAAGCAGGCAGAGTAGTAGGCAGAGGGAGAGGGAGAAGCAGGCTCCCTGCTGAGCAAGGAGCCCAACTCCGGGCTCAATCCTAGGACCCTGGGATAATGACCTGAGCCGAAGGCAGCTGCTTAACTGACTGAGCCACCCAGGTGCTCCCTGGCTCAGACCTTTAGATCAGACCTTTTGATCATGTCAGAAAGGCTAGCCCAGAAGCAGATTTTCTACCTATTCTTCTAGGAGAGGAAGTAAGGCAAGCAAATGTTGATAGACCTTGCTTCCGAGGTCCAGTTTGCTGCAATGAGCAGTTCCTCCTGTGATAGAAAGATCAACCCACCTGACTGCAGTGACCACAACATTGCGCTTTGGTTCACTGTCATAGCTCACGCTCTCCAGGCCATACACTTGGGCCAGGTCATGGATGATCCGGCGATGGTCTCTGTTCATGGGAGGGAAGCAGTGGCTCTTCTTACTATTCTTTCCCTGTATTGAGGGAAAAGATGATGGATTGATAAAATCATCCTGAAAACAGAATATACTTACAAAGGTCCTTCCCACCACACCAAAACAGCTGGGCTGACAAAGAGGTGGCTGAGTTTTAGAGCATAGAGTATTCTGCTGGCTGCTAAGCAAGCCAAGGAGTTTGGAAGGATGAGGTCTGATGCACTTCCTTTATCTATTCTGTGAGTCACAACACTAGCAGCTGGCCAGGATTAGGGATCAGGGGAAGTGAAAAGAACCTAAGAGGACAGTATAATGGTTCCTCCTAATGCGCTGGTAACTGGGGAGTAAGTGATATACCGAAGAAATGACTAAATAAATTGAAGACATAAAACCAGACAGTCTCATTTCTTATAAAAATACGTTCTACGCTAAAAATTTTTAATGTGCAGATACACTGGAAAGCAGGGAAATACATTAGTGTATGTTTGCTAGTTAGGAGAGGAACAATGATTCCATTTTCTCCTTCACGTCAGTATCCCAGGAAATGGGAACAGAAGGAAGGGAGAGAGGAAGGGCAGGGGCTAAGGGAGATGGCGGGAAGGAACTCCACCTTCATTAGATATGGAGCTAATACAGGCATCTCATCCTCACTCATAGTCGCCATAGAATAAAGAGAGCGCCACCCTGGGGTTGGCTGCTTCTGACTAAATTCGAGACTTTCCTCCTTAGAGCTACCTCCAGGACAAGGGCTTCACTATCTTGAGGGAGTCTATCTCACTACTCTTCAGCTCTAGTCATTCAACTTTTGATCTTTACCCAAGGGCTTTTAGCCTGCCTTGGAGGTAATAAAGAACAAGTGTGCCCTCTCATACAATAGCCCCTCAGAGATCAAGTCTTCCTAAGTACCCCACAGTCATTCAGCTATCACTACTAAATGCCTCCTGTTGTCCAGAGCTTCTTCACCCAATCTTAGCCACTGAACTAAAATTTTTTTATTTATGCTGAATTTGATCGAGAATATCTTTGCTGAACCAGGACAAGGCTTCCATGGATGTTATAATGGCTGGGCTTTTGGGGAAGATAGGGATCGTCAAGAAGTTGTGACTTTTTCCTGTAACTACTCTACACTGATGGTGTTTCTGGGACTTGATTTTTTATCAAGCTGGCCTTAGAGACATGTCCAGTTGGATGTTTTGACTTCAACCTTATTCACGGCCTCCACAAGGGCTTCCATTTCTTTTTCAATGTCACTGACAAACTTTAAATCCTTCCTGAAATGAGAAATCATCACAGTTAATTTCATTTGTTTCTGCTCTTTGAGAATCCCTTCCACCCACGTTCTCTGCCCATAATCTGCAATGTGGGCAGAAAAATGGCAAAGGGCAAGAACTGTCAGATAACAGAAGGCTGACTGTGACTAACAAAGGAAGAGAAAAAGAGAAAACAAGTATGGGAGAGGAGAAGACAGAAGGAGAAAGAGCTGTCTGAAAGGCCAGGAGACAGGAGGAAAATAAGAGCAGTTACTGCCCAAGTGAGGGCCTATGTTGGCAGCCCATCACTCAGTTCAGGCTACTCCAACTGGGCCCTAGGCAGGCCCAAACTTCTACTACATGGTCCACACACCCACAGCCCCCACAACCCATGCACAATTCTTCAAGGGGACAATTGTGAGAAACCAAGAAAGGATTTTTATTAAACATCATAATCTCTTTTATATATAAACTTCAACTGGCTCAATCACAGAGGAGTACTTATTAGTTACTACAACTTAAAAGAGCAAACACTCTTGCAAACCACACTTAAGAAAGCTGGTAACAGGGGAGCTTAGGTGGCTCAGCTGTTAAGCGTTTGGCTTTGCCTCAGGTCATGATCCCAGAGTCTTAGGATCGAGCCCCACATCGGGCTCCCTCATCAGCAGGAAGCCTGTTTCTCCCTCTCCACTCCCCTCAATGTCTCTCTCCATCAAATACATAAATAAAATCTTAAAAAAGCAAGCAAGCAAGCAAGCTGGTACAAGTTACATACCTGGCATCCTCTTTCAAACTGTCACTGAATTTTGACCCTGAAGAACGTACATTGAAAGGATCAGAATCCTCACTAATATGAAACGCCTCTGCTAACCGCCTGAAAATAAGAGAGAAGTAAGTAAATAAAAGGAAAAGGGCAAGAAAACTTTTTAAAGTAACACAGAGAGCCCGCCATGTCTTAAATTCTTAATGTACTAATGACGCCATTTCAGCAAACCTAATTACTAAGGAAGGAATAGCAACAACTTGGGAGAAGATATGATTTTGTCTTCCTAGAATAAAATAAACAAGACAAATCTATGTGGGTCTGAGTGAACCAAATGGGCTGATACTGGCAACTTGGGTTATCTGGTGAAGAGAAGGGGGGCAGGAAATGAGAGCACTGGGAGTGTAGTGGGGCGTGGCAGTCTCAGAGGTTTCACCTAAACATCACATACATACATACATAAGGTAGACATGTACACATTAAAACTAGAATCATCTTACAGAAAATATGGAAAATAAAGAGAAGAATTCCATTAACAACCTACGCACAAAATTTTAGTATACTTCCTTTCATATTTTTTTCCCTTTAAGTCATTGCAATTAGTGTTTATAAAACTTGGCATCTGGGGCACTTGGTTGGCCCAGTCAGTGAAGCATGTGACTTGTGATATCTGGGTTATAAATTCAAGTCCCACAGTGGGTGTAGAGATTACTTAAAATAAAATCTCAGGGCACCTGGATGGCTCAGTCAGATGGGCATCTGCCTTCAGCTCAGGTTGTGGTCCTGGGATCGAGTCCCATGTCAGGCTCCCGGCTTGGTGGGGAGCCTGCTTCTCCCTCTGCCTCTGCCCTTGCTTGTGCTCTCTATCACTCTCAAATAAATAAATAAATCTTAAAAAAGAAATAAAATCTTAAAGGAACACAACTAAAAAATCCCAATTTGGCACCTTTTTTTCACCTATCATTATATGATTGGCATTTCTCATATTACATTTGTTTTTCACATTTACTGTTTTAATAGGTGCATAATCTTCTAATTATGTATTTACCAGAATTTACCTAAACATTCCCTAGTTTATTTATATTTATAGTTCCCTAGTTTCTGAATATTTTAAGTGACATGATATCACTGGGCAAAAAACTTTTAGGGTTATTTCTCTGGAAAATATTTCCAGGTGTGGGATTACTAGATAAAATGGTCAGACTCATGAGCAACACAGTCTGAGAGCTTTCCGCAGCTGCCCATTTGTGTTTTGACTGCCAGTGAACGAATCTCACGGCATCTCAGCAATACCCAGTTATGTCTTTCTTTTGTAAAGAGAGATAAAATTCAGGTTAGCACTTAGTACAATTTTTGTTTACACTGAAATAGGGGTCTCTTGCAAGTTTAATGCCCATACATATGAAATCTGATTTAAGCGTAATTCTAAAATTTTCAAGAGAAATTTTCGAGAGTTTTGATGTTTTGATTAGTCAGCCAAGAATTAAAATTTAAACACCAATAAAACCTATCTGTGGGCTGAATTTGGCCTGCCAGTTTTTCATTTCTGCAACAGAATATATGTTTGCAACTTGAGATGGTATTTTTTTAAGACTTAATTTTTTAATTTTTATTTTTTTGAAGATTTTATTTATTGATTTGACAGAGAGAGAGAGCACAAGTAGGGAGCACCAGGCAGAAGGGAGAGGGAGAAGCAAGCAGCCGATGCGGGGCTCAATCCCAGGACCCTGAGATCATGAACTGAGGTGAAGGCAGACGCTTCACTGACTGAGCCACCCAGGTGCCCCTAAGATTTTTAATTTTTTTTTTTAAAGATTTCATTTATTTATTTGACAGAGAGATCACAAGTAAGCAGAGCAGCAGGCAGAGAGAGAAGGGGAAGCAGGCACCCTGTTGAGCAGAGAGCCCGATGCGGGGCTTGATCCCAGGACCCTGAGACCATGACCTCAGCCAAAGGCAGAGCTTTAACCCACTGAATCACCCAGGCACCCCAAGATTTTTAATTTTTTTTAAGATTTTTTTTTTTAGATTTTTAAAAAAATATTTTATTTATTTATTTGATCAATCACAAGTAGGCAGAGAGGCAAGCAGACAGAGAGGGAGGAAGCAGGCTCCCTGCCGAGAAGACAGCCCGATGCAGGGCTCGATCCCAGGACCCTGAGAACATGTCCTGAGCCGAAGGCAGAGGCTTTAACCCACTGAGCCACCCAGGCGCCCCAGATTTTATTTATTTATTTGACAGAGACAGACAAAGAGAGAGAAGGAACAGAAGCAGAGGGAGCGGAAGAGGGAGAAGCAGGCTTCCTCCTGAGCAGGGAGCCCGGTGTGGGCCTTGATCCCAGGACCCTGGGATCATGACCTGAGCCGAAGGCAGCTGCTTAACAACTGAGCCACCCAGGTGCCCAAGATTTTTAATTTTTAAAAAATAATCTCTACACCCAACATGGGGCTCAAATTCGTAACACTGAGATCAAGAGTCGCATGCTCTACTGATGGAGCCAGTCAGGCACCCCATATATTTTTTTAAATTGGCATTTCTTTTTCTCCTAGGTCAGTGGGTATTAAGAAAGAATCTCTATATAGTGAGGACCATCATAGGTCATCACTCTAAAATGGAGGAGAAATTCAAAAACAGAGAGCCAGTTATTTTTCTTAAAAAGATTTTATTTATTTATTTGAGAGAGAGAGAGAGGCAGAGAGAAAGCACAAATTGGGGAGAGGGAGAGGCAGGCTCTCTGGATCCCAATGTGGGGCTTGATCCCAGGACCCTGGGATCATGACCTAAGCCTAAGGCAGATGCTTAACTGATTGAGCCACCCAGGCACCCTGAGAGAGACAGCTCTAATCAATAACTAAATTTACTGAGGATAACTAATAACTAATTTAATCCTCACAACAACTGTGGAAGGTACATATTGTCACTGTTTCCACAGATTTTTAAGAAAATTAAAGCTTCAAAAGAGAACATGACTTGCCGAAGGTTACATAGCTAAGTGATTTGTGAAGGCAGGATTCAAATTCAGGCAATCCGACTGTGGTCTACTATATAAACTGTCTCTCAACTACACAAAGGTGCATTTCTACGCTTTAGAGGCCTTCTGTGTATTCACTACAGCATTTCTGAATACTCATGACTCAGTTCCTATTTTGTAACTGAGAACACTTCGACTGATGGTTCCTAAAGGTCAAGAGTTTGAACAGCAGTTATTACAGAGTTCACCATAAGGGTCAAACCAAGGGAAATTTGGGCAGCACTATTATTTATTATATACTTCCTATGCATTTAGCCACTTAAAGAGATACTGTTAACAATAGTGGAAAGTCAAATTTCAAGATAAAACAGGACTGTACTTTGTCTGCACTTGTCTGTTTTTGTTTAACTAATATGAGAAATTTTCAAAGTGACAAAGTATTATTTTATAATAATAAAACCATCATAAATTCAAAACATTTTAAGTGAAAAGTGCATTTAATACATCTAACCTACCAAACATCATGGCTTGGCCTAGTCTACCTTAAAAGTCCTCAGAACATTTACCTTAGGTTACAGTTGGGCAAAATCATCTTACACAAAGCTCATTTATTTTTTAAGATTTTATTTATTTATTTGAGAGAGAGTGTGTGTGTGCTCATGCAAATGCGAGAGTGGGGACAGGGGGAGAGGGAGACAGTCTTAAGCCGACTCCCCACTCAGTGCAGAGCCTGACATGGGGCTCAACCTCACGACCCTGAGATCATGACTTGAGCTGAAACCAAGAGTCGGACGCTCAACTGACTGAGCCACATGAACACCCAGGCACCCCACAAAGCCTATTTTATAATTAAGTGCTGAACATCTCATGTAATTTACTGAACACTGTACGGAAAGTGAAAAACATGATAGCTATATGGGTACAGAATGGCTGTAAGTGTATGGGTTGTTTACCCTTGTGATTGCATGGGTGACTGGGAGCTGTAGTTTGCTGTCACTGCCCAGTATCATTAAGAGAGCACTATACTGCATATTGCTAGCCTGAGAAAAGATCAAAATTCAAAATTTGAGGCATGGTTTCTACTAAACGTATATTGCTTTTGCACCACTGTGAATCTGAAAAATCGTTAAGTCACTATAAGTTGGGGACTGTCTGTATACCAGTTCACCTAAATTCTCCAACTGTTAACATTTAGAGGGCTATACCTTTTAATCAATCTCTGTTAGAACCAGGAAGTCTGCTGGTCACTGAATAAATGCCCCTTAATCTAATAAAGAACATCCTCAAATGAGTAACAGAAAACATCATATTTAGTGGTGAAATATTCAAAGCTGTCTGATATCAGTAATGTCTATTACCACTACCTCCTACTCAACACTGTACTGGAGGCTCTAACCAGTGCAAAAAGGCAAGAAAAAGAAAAAGGTTAAGAACTGTAAAGAAATAAAACTACTATTATTGGAAGAGGGCATGAAATAGTAAGTGAATTTAGCAAGGTTGTGAATACAGGTCTATAAACACCAATTCTATTTCTATACAGCAGCGATAGGCAATTAGAAAATTAGGTTTTTTAAAGAAAATTAAATTTTAAAAGTGATACAGGAAGGGAGAGGAAAGGAGGTAGCTGAGCAAAAAGAAAAAAGAAGTGATATAAGAAAAATTACCATTTAAAAAAGTGTCAAAGAGTATCAAATAGCAAGGAACAAATCTACTGCAAGTTGTACAAAATCTGTATACAGAAAACTATAGAGTATTATTGAGAGAAATCAAAGAAGACAGGAATAATTGGAAGGATATACTTTGCTTATGGATTAAGAGACTTAACACTATAAAAATGCCAAATCTTCCCCAACTGATCTATAAATGAAATACCAATTCAATAAAAATCTTAGTAGTTTTTTTTGGCAGATATTGATAAGCTAACTCTAAAGTTTAAAAAGAAATGCAAATGTTCATGAATAGCCAAGTTAATCTAGAAGAAGAACCATGCTTGAAGAGACATACTATCAGATATTAAGACCTTTATTGTTATAAAGGTACAACTACTAGGAGAGTGTGATACTAGTGTGATGGAGGATAAGGAGTTCAGCAATAGTATGAATACGTGATTTAAGACAAATGGCACTGGGGCGCCTGGGTGGCTCAGTGGGTTAAAGCCTGTTTTCGGCTCAGGTCATGATCCCAGGGTCCTGAGATCGAGCCCCACATCGGGCTCTCTGTTCAGCGGGGAGCCTGCTTCCCCCTCTCTTTCTGTTTGCCTCTCTGCTTACTTGTGATCTCCATCTGTCAAATAAATAAACTATTTAAAAAAAAAAAAAGACAAATGGCATTGGAAAGACTGGGAAAAGGACATCCTGATGACAGTACTGGTCGCATGAATATGCATATGGAAGAAAACTGAATTGTGAACTCTCCTTAAACCATGTTCAAAAAAATCAGTCAACTGTAGCTCTAAATGTGACAGGTAAAATGATACAGCTTCGAGACAATAACAGAGTATCATCATGACCTCAGGATAGACAAATACTTCTTAAACAGGACATAAAAAACATCAGTCTCTAAGGAAAAGACTAATAAACTGGACTACATTAAAATTAGAAACTTCTGCTTATGAAAAGATACCATTAAGAGAGTGAAAACTGAAAGCATGAAGTACAGGAAAATATACTATATAAAACCAGCAAAGGATTCACATCCAAAATATATAAAGAACTCCTACTAATCAATAAAAAAAAGAGAACACAATTACAAAATAAGCAAAAGAGCTGAATAGGTACTTCATAAAAAGGGATATCCAAATTGCAATAAACATATAAAACAGTATTCAACCTTATTAGTCATCAGGGAAATAGAAACTAAAAGCTCAATGATATCTGGGTATACATTCACAAGAATAGATTAAAATTAAAAAAACTAACAATTCTAACAGCTAATAAAAGTCTAGAGCAATGGGAACTATTAACCTGGTGGTGGGAGTATAATGTGACACAATCATTTTGGATACTGTTGTGTAGAGCTGACTAAAGTTGAACGTATGAATACCCTGTTAAATCAGTAATTCTACTCCTAAGTTTATAACTAACAGAAATGAGTATGTATATACAGCAAAGGGAACACACGGATATTCTTAACAGAGCATTATTTGTAACAGCCCAATATTTTTAACAGCCCATTATTTGTTAACAGCCCAACCACACACGTACCTATTAATGGCAGAATGATAAATTATATTATCTTAATATAATAAAATATCATGGAGGAATTCAAATGAACAAAGTATTGCTACATGCAATGAGGAATATCACAAATGTCATAAAAGCCAGACAAAAATGCAAACTGTAAGATTTCATCATTTATATAAAGTTCAAAATAGACAAAACTAATCCAAAGTGTTAGAAGTCAGGATAGACATTTTAACTTGGTAAAGTATATGAAAGTATTCTGGTAATTTTCTATTTCTTGACCTGGGTGCTGATTACACCACTGTATTTACTTTGTGATGACTCACTGATCTGTACACTTCCAATCTTTCTATATGTATGTTATACTCTAACATAAAATGTCATTAAAAAAATTTTAAGCTTCTTATCTCCACTGGAATCAGGAAGTCTGCCAGTCAGTGAGTAAGTATGCTGTGGCATGTGATGTTTATACCATGCCCCAAACCAACAAGCCCATGTTTCAGAAATATGCTGAAATCACCTAAGTGCTTTATCCTTAGATACTTATATTTCAGTTCCTGATGATTGAATTTCTCTTGATCTCCAACAGCAGCAAAAGACTCAGAGCAGGTGCTGAGTGAATGCTTGAATGGATGCTCCTTCCTATTAATTTCACAGAGCTCAAGAACAAGTAGATAAAAAGCAGGAAATGACTTACTTTTTCCTTTCCAAGGCTAAACACTCCTCGTCACACTCCAGCCTTGAAAAACAAATGAAACAGATAAAGTCAGGGCACAGATTTTCACAACTCCTACCCAGCAGTAAGTTCTTTATCAACCTGGAAACAGAGCAGACTCTGGCCAAAAACATGGTTACATGAGGTCCCTCTCAAGAACAGGTTGGGGGGCCTCTGGGTTATGGGACTCGAATCTAGTAGGAGTCTTTAGAAGGGCCTTAAAGGGTCTCCAAAACACTCCTAATGACCCCCTGACAGTCCCCCCACCCTCCTCCCCCCTTTTTAAAGATTTTATGTATTTATTTGACAGACAGAGAGATCACAAGTAGGCAGAGAGGCAGGCCGGAGGTGGGGGTGGAGAAGCAGGCTCCCCGCTGAGGAGAAAGCCCGATGTGTGACTCGATCCCAGGACGCTGAGATCATGACCTGAGCCGAAGGCAGAGGCTCAACCCACTGAACCCAGGCGTCCCCTACCTCCCTCTCTTGACACAGCTGTTCTCTTGGGTTGGGCTGGACACATCTAGGTCTCTGCTCCCTCTGTTTGAAGAGAGGCCTAGAAAAGTCTCTTCTAGTCATAACTATATCCTGAGTAAATTTGTGGCATTGGAGTGAGTGTGGTCTTTTAACATCAAATGTCAGTTGAAACACCTGTGTTTGCAAGGCTTTGCTGTGGGAGACAGACAAATGAATGGTTCCTGCCCTCTGGAAATTAATTTTTTCTTTTTCTTTTTTTTAAAGATTTTGTTTATTTATTTGACAGAGATCACAAGTCGGCAGAGAAACAGGCAGAGAGAGAGGGGGAAGCAGGCTCCCCACTGAGCAGAGAGCCCAATGCGGGGCTCGATCCCAGGACCCTGAGATCCATGACCCAAGCCGAAGGCAGATGCTTAATCCACTGAGGCACCCAGGCGCCCCTGGAAATTAATTCTAACACAACACATACATTTTAAAAATTACCTGGCTTGGTGAATTTCCTTCTTAGTAATTAACTTGCTGATTTCCACTGAATCGCCAAGCTGCATGTCTGTTATTTTAGAGGCCATGGAAATAGCAGCTATTCTGAAGTATAAAAAAGAAAGGAAGAAAAGGCATTGCGGTTTCACAGGAATGTCCTAATACTAGATATATAGAAGACTTCAAATTGAATCTATGCTGGACAATTTGTGGGCCTCAGAAACCTATGTACTCGGAACTACCCACACGCTTCTGTCCTATCTCCTTAAATTCTAAGTAGCTCCATTAGAAGCAATGAGACAGTCTATTCAATCCCCCATGCATAGCCGGGCCAATGCCTGGCATTCAGTCAGTATTCAAACCCACTAATGTCAGAGCCACTCTGATGTCTTCTTCTTACTCCAAAAATCCCATCTCCATGACACATCTCTGCGTGTAATCAGAGACACACACAACCACCCATCCCTAACACCTTCATCTCCTTACTGAGATCCCTTTCTGGCCACCCAGTCCCAGGATTTAAGGAAGCTGCAAAGACAATTCAGAGAATAGTCAGAAACCCCCACTACAGAGGAGGAACACAGACTTCTCCTGGCTGTGCCACCCCAAGTGGCAGGATGTTAAAGCAATTCATGAAACTTCAGGACATCTTCCCTTCTGAACCCATGGCGTAATAAGACCAGAAGGGACAGAGACAAAGAAAGAGGAGGAAAAAGAGAAAGGATATTTTACAAACAAAAGTTAGGGAAGGAAAGGGATACAAAGCAGTACTTTTTTCTTTGAACCAGAAAAACTAGATTCAGGAAATTTTATTTCATTAATTAATTATTTTTAGAAAAATTTATTTTAAAAAACTTTTCAGGGGGCACCCGAGTGGCTCAGTCAGTTAAGCATCTGATTCTTGATTTCGGCTCAGGCTGTGATCTCAGGGTCATGGGATTGAGCCCTGTGTTAGGCTCTGCACTCAGTGGTGAGTCTGCTTAAGATTTTCTCTCCCTGGGGTGCCTGGGTAGCTCAGAGGGTTAAGCCTCTGCCTTCAGCTCAAGTCATGATCTCAGGGTCCTGGGATTAAGCCCTGCATCAAGCTCTCTGCTCGGCAGGAAGCCTGCTTCCCCCTCTCTGCCTGCCTGCTTGTGATCTCTCACTCTCTCTCTGTCAAATAAATAAATAAAATCTTAAAAAAAAAAAAAAAAAGATTATCTCCGTCCACCCCTCCCACCACCCCCAGCTTGTGCACAAACTTTCTTTTCTATTAAAAAATATTTATTTATTTATTTGAGAGAGAGAGCTAAGGAGCACATAAGTGGGAGGGAGAAGGAGAGAGAATCTGAAGCAGACTCCACGCTGAGTGCAGAGCCTGACTCAGGGCTCTATCCCATGACCACGAAATCATGATCTGAGCTGAAACCAAGAGTCGGATGCTTAACCGACTGAGCTTAACCAGGCGCCCCTGCACAAGCGTTCTAAAAAAAAGAAAAAACTTTCCAAACTTGACAAAAGTTCCAAGGACTCCATAATAAACACATGCATACACATGTGTACCTTCTGTAAACTGAGATCCACCACTGTTAGTTAACATTTAAGTAGCACTAACCTTTGATAAGTACTGGAAGCTTCGGAGCAAATCATCATCTCTTTTCTTCGTCCACATTCACACTGCAGCTCTATCTGCAATAAGGTTAACATGGAGGGACTTTTAGCATATGGAAACTATAGGAATAGGCAGGTTTCACTTTTATTTTTTTAGAAGATTTTATTTATTTATTTGAGAGACAGTGAGAGAGAGCGTGAGAGGGGAGAAGGTCATAGGGAGAAGCAGGCTCTCCATGGAGCTGGGAGCCTGATGTGGGACTTGATCCTAGGACTCTGGGATCATGACCTGAACTGAAGGCAGTTGCTTAACCAACTGAGCCACCCAAGCACCCAGCAGGTCTCACTTTTAAAGCCTCTCTCAAATCAAACCATGGCAGAGGATACAATGAGTGTCTACCCTTCAGGATGGAGGAAGCTAACCATGCATGCAAACAGATGTGGTAGTTGACACGCTAGGAGGGAATGGTTCACTCTATGGTGACTCTTTCTGGGAATTACTACTGGCCTTACTTAACCCTACCTGAAGGGGCAGACCTAGAATGAGGTTTTTACCACTGAACCTGGCCAGGACCACCCAAAGCCTAATCAAGTCCACCTCATCCGTCTGCTTTCATCTCCTCAGGGAGGCCTTGCTTAGATCCCTCAGAACAGACTAAATTGCACACTCCCATGTTCTTACAGCACCCTCTACAAAGGTGAAATTTCTTGTTCACCACAGTCATAATTCATTATCTGAGTAAGTAGGCAGTATCTGTCCCAACTCACGGAAGCGAGCGTGTGTTTCCTGTTTACTGGTATAGCTCCAGCACCTAGCAAAACCTCTTGCACAAAACACTTATATATTTGTTGAATAAACAGAGCAGGCAATCTGAGTCTCTCTTCAGAATCTGCTCTAAGGGAGAGAGACCAGGTCAAGTGGCAGTGGGTACCTCCTGAACTAAAAGGCCGTTTCAAGCTGGGCACAGAAATCTGTGTAATTTACTCCACCTTCCTCTTGCTAACTTAACTTGTGGTACCTTGCCATCAGTGACTTCTGATTAGAACGTGGGCCCAGGTGCCTCTGCAAGCAGTTCTGGACTCACTAGCAGCCCTAGAAGCACAGTCAATGCCCTATCTGGAGCCAGAAATACGCACCTTGGCTTTACAAGCAGTCATGGGGCAGGGTGAGCTGGGGTGGCAGGGCGCCATACACGGGTGGCCACAGTCAGCTCTGGGGGTGGTGCAGGGCTGCTTGCAGGCCTCGTCCACGAGACACTCTCCTTTGTGACAGAGTCTCTGACACTTGTGCATCCCACATGGTAGCGTGGCACTGCAGGGTAATCCGCAAGAGATATCAGCCAGGTGACAGGGGATGTTGCTTCGTAACTAGGAGAAACAGAAGTAGCCAGATTCTTATCTCCATGTGGGATTTGAGAGGAGTTTTAACTTCGTATTTAAACATTTATGAATTTTCAGAAAGTTACTTTTATCTGAAAAAAATTAGGCTGATATTCAAAATTTGAAAGGTTAGCTTGAAAATAAACAAAAATGAACCTTATTTAATAATACTTGTTATGATCCAAAAGAATTTGTGCTAGAAACCAAGTGTGACTTAAGACCTACACTTCCCAGGGTGGGTAACAAGTACATGACACCAGGTAACTAGGGAGTATCTGAAAATGCTATAACCAACTGAGAGGATCCAGATGATCCCCGCCCACTCCCACTCCCCCAACCCCACCCCCCAACATTGCGCAAACAGCTAGGGCACTGAGCTGACACATGAGCCCTGAGGGCTGGGGACACCCTTGACCCAAGGTTTCAAGACTGCTGGCAGGACCATTTTATATAAATACATTATCAACTCTCCTCACATCTCTTGACTCATGGTCTCCATAGCTTTAAGCAGCTTTGCACTTAAAAAATTAAGGGGCAACATGCCATGAAACCCCAAACTCATTTTTTAAATCTTCCAGGATTCCTTCCTCCAGGAAAAAGATGCTGGAATTTTATTTCTGTGGGACCAAAGCGTACTCTCATACATTCACTCAAATTCTTTTGAGAACTCTCAAAATGAGGAATATACTTTGACTCTAGGGACACATAACCTTTTACTCTTGAAGAGGTGTCCAAAGTCTAGGACATACATGCTTCTAATTGCTTTAGAACCATTTTAGAAGTATTTTGGTAAACTGTAGTTCCCAATTACTAAAAACCTACTTACACTATTGCCGGGGTCTAGAGATAATTTTTGCACATGCTGTATCATCTGTTGTCCCCTCCCCTCATTACTTTCCTACCTTCTCATTATCCTTTAGGAGGTCACTTCCTTTACAAACACCTTCCCTGGGTGTGGGTCCTTCCATCCTGCTCAGTACTTTGTACTTCCCCTGCCATTGCACTTATAATTGACTGTTTAAACACTTGCCTCCTGACCCACAGAGAAGGCTCTACAAGGGCAGGAGTCACACCTATCTTGTTCTCTTCTGAATCACTTGAACCAGGCCTGTTATACCTAGCACTTAATAGGTATGCAATAAATATTTGTCATATTAAGTCCAAATGAGCCATCAACACAAAGATAATACATGGATGTGTTAGAATGGGTACTCTCAAAGGAAGTGAGATTTATAGAGATTTATAAGGACTGTAAGATTTATAAGGGCTATGACTTGAGAACCACTCACAGGAAATAAGGAGAAAAAATATGTCCATCAAAATAAAGATACTGAAAGCATGTTGTCTTAGATATTAAGAGTTTCCAAAAGTGTTGACTAACATGTTATGAAGTAAAAAGGTTACAAATAGGGGCGCCTGGGTGGCTCAGTGGGTTAAGCATCTGCCTTTGGCTCAGGTCATGATTCCAGGGTCCTGGAATCGAGCCCTGCATTGGGGCTCTCTGCTCAGCAGGGAGCAGGCTTCCTCCTCTCTCTCTCTGCCTATCTCTCTGCCTACTTGTGATCTCTCCCTCTCTCTGTCAAATAAATAAATAAAATCTTAAAAAAAAAAAAAAGGTTACAAATAGTATAATCTTTTTTTTTTTTTTTAAATGTAGACTCCTTGGTGGGCATGGGTCTTGGAACTCACAACCCTGAGATCAAAACCTGAGCTGAGATCAAGAGTTGGGACACTTGAGTGAATGAGCCACCTAGACACCCCATAAAAAACGTATGAACTTAATAGAGTATGAGAAAGTGTGTGTCACATATGCCTGATAATCGAGGCATAAGAATGTTAAGAGTATTTCTTTCTGGACTGCAAAATTGTATATTCTTAATTGTCTACAGTGAATATGCGTTTTTTAAAATAAAGAATTTTTAAAAGTGCTTCCAAGGGTCTATAGTCAATGGTGCCAAATAAGCTTACAAGTTGAGAATGAGGATGAAAGTCCTTCATAGTAGTGGCATTGCAGAGGCATAGATGAACCTGGAGGAAGGTATTTTGATCCAGTGGCCAGGACAGGAAGCTGCACAGGGCATAGAGGAAGGAACAGCAGCAGGAGGTGGAGAGACCACCTCCACTCTTTGGGTGCTCTCACTGTAACACCATTACCCAGGCTAGCAACCTCTTCCATGCTAGTTAACCTAAAAGTTGTCTCTGAACACAGCCCATGTTCTCAAGGCCACTGACTTTCACTTGACTGCAACCAGAGTCAAAATGCTATCAAAGAGGCTCAAAATACTACCCACTGTATGATTTCATTTATGTGACATTCCAGAAAAGGCAAAACTACTGGGACAGACAGATCACTGGTTTCCAGGGCCTGGAGACAGAGAGCAAAATAACTACAGAGACATGAAGGAATATTTGGGGGTAAATGAACTATTCTACATCTTGACTGTGGTGGCAATTCCATGACTGTACTAAAGTTTTTGTCAAAATTCAAGGACCTGAACACTTAAAAGAGTAAATCCTCAGTTTTTTAAGATTTGTTTATTTTAGAGAAAGAGAGAGAGCAAGAGCATGAAAGCAAGGGTAGGGGCAGTTGGCGGGTGGGGGAGAGAGAGAGAGAAGCAGACTCTATGCTGAGCGCGGAGCCTGACGCAAGGCTCGATCTCATGACCCTAAGAGATCATGACCTGAATTGAAACCAAGAACTGGACGCTCAACTGAGCCACCTAGGGACCCTGGATTCTTCTATTTCTTCAACCAGCATTTAGCTACAGTGTGATGGTAGATAAATTTTATTTTGTGCAAATTATATTTTAATTTAAAAAAAATAAAGTGGCAAAAAGCAAAACTCTACTTCTTAGAGTGTTTTTTACTTTGAGAAACAATAAGACTAACAATTCCAAAAGTAATTCAATCATAAATCTCTAACTGGAACAATAAACACTTGAGAGAGAAAACTTACCTCGTGTTTTCCCATGCACCATTTCTGAGTTAGGAAAGTACAAGGGGGACACTTCTCTTCACTATGACAAGAATGATACACTGTTAAAAGAAAAAGGAAATTAGGAATTATATTTAGGAATAATGTTCAAATAAAGCCACATAAACTGGGGCACCTCAGTGGCTCAATTGGTTAAGCATCTGACTTTGGCTCAGGTCATGATCTCAGGGTCCTGGGATTGAGGCCCACATCAGGCTCCCTGCTCAGTGGAGAGTCTGTCCCTTCCCGCCAACCCCAGTTGTGCACGCACTCTTTCTCTTTCTCTCAAATAAATAAATCTTTAAAAAAATAATAAAACCACGTAAACAATTATATATGTTATAATGATATATAACATGGAACTTTAAAGTTTAGAAGCTGGGAGTACTTTTTGTTTTATTTTATTAAAGATTTTATGTATGTATGTATGTATGTATGTATGTATATATTTGAGAGAGACAGACAGCATTAGAGTGAAGGGGGAGGGGCAGAGGGAAAAAAGCCTGATGTGGGGCTCAATCCCAGGATCCTGGGATCATGACCTGAGCCATAGGCAGATGCTTAACCGACTGAGCCACCCAGGTGCCCCTGGGAGTACTTTTCAAAATGGAAAACAGGAAAGTAAATAGTAGGTGCTTTAAAGTGTTGAAGGATGAGCATGAGTGAGAAAAAGAAACCTCCACTGAGGCAGGACAGACACATGAACAGAGAAGCAGAGCGGGAGGCAGTTTCTCCACTCATCTCCTTCAGCACAGCCTCTGGTCTGTCCATTCTACTCAATCATTCTTTTGGTCTTACCTTACATGGCAATTGCTCACTCTTGCTTAGCTATCTTTACTACTCATTCCATCTGACATGCTCCCGATTTCTCTCAATTTCCTTGCTGCCTGTAAGAGACAGTTCATCTGGGGGCACCTGGGTGGCTCATGGTCATGATCCTAGGTCCTGCGATCGAGCCCCATGTTGGGCTCCCTGCTCAGCAGAGAGCCTGCTTCTCTCTCTCCCTCTGCCTGCCTCTCTGCTTACTTGTGTTCTATCTCTCTGTCAAATAAATAAATAAAATCTTAAAAAAAAAAGAGTTCATCTGAACTCATCTCCTACAACAAAGCCTTCCTTGTCTGACCATACCTGACCTTGAGCTCTCTTATACTCCCTGATGTCTGAGATCTTTTACAGATGGTTTGCTACCATATTATCTGGCCCATTTTCATGTAATGGTTGGTTGTGTCATGGGCATATAACTACCACCCTCTTCCCCTTGGGAAGAAAGTTAAGAATTTCTACATCATTGGCTACTTTTTTCTTCCTCTGAACCTCTCTGTGTCTGATGCTGGATATACAACACTCAAAGACCAGTTAAATGAATGTTAACAAATGCAGGCTAAAACAACACACCTCATAAATGGTTAAGTTCTCACTATGGACATTAACCACCAGGATATGGACTTCATTTGTATCATCTGCAAGTGAGTGTAAAGGAGGAAGTGGGTAAGTACTGGCTTGGGCACTTAATTCATGCTGGTATGAACACTGAAGTATGGGCTTGCAGACTAATCTGGGAGGGCCATCCTAAGGTCCCCAGGAAAGGAGGGACTTTTTACTTCACAAGGAATTCACTTAAAATTCTATTTTACTCTAGTAACTTAAAAAACTGAGAACTGGTTGCCTATTTGTCAGTCTGATTCATATGGAATCTGGTGACTGGAGTTATTTCAGGTTTGCCTCTGGGACTTGGTAAAATGAAATGATGAGCCCAATATGGTCCCAGAGGAAAGCCAGTAACTAGAATGGACAGAAAATGGATGATGTTAAGTAGCTACAGGCCTGGTATCTCCAGCAGTTTATGAGAGAAGATTTGGAAACAACTTAATTGTCCAGCAACATGAGACTAAGTTATGGCCCATCCATGTAACAGCATACTCCCTTAACTATTAAAAATCTATACTGTAGAGGGGCACCTGGATGGCACAGTTGGTTGAGAGTCAACTCTTGGTTTTGGGTTGAGATTGATCCCTGCATCACATCGGGCTCGCATAAGCAGAGAGTCTGCTTAAGATTCTCCCTCTCCGGGGTGCCTAGGTGGCTCAGTGGCTTCGGCTCAGGTCATGGTCCCAGGGTCCTGGGATTGAGCCCCGCATCAGGCCCTCTGCTTGGCGGGGAGCCTGCTTCCTCCTCTTTCTCTGCTTACTTGTGATGTCTGTCTGTCAGCTGGATGAATAAAATCTTAAAAAAAAAAAAAAAAAAAAAAAAAGATTCTCCCTCTCCCTCTGCCCCACCTACTCATGCACGCCCTCTTAAATAAATGAATCTTGAAAAAAACCTATATTGTAGAAAAATAGTCACTGGTAAGAAAAGAGATCCAAAATACAGTAAGAGGAGAAAATCTAGTTAAAATAAATTCAGTGGGATCTCACTTTTATTTTATGCAAAGGAAAAAAAATGCAAATGTTTATTTTTGCCCATGGGAAAAAAGCACCGAAAAATACTAGTATATAGTAAGGTGTAATTCCTGCAAGGTGGGATAATACATTAATTCCAATCTTTTGACTTTATTGACTTTATCTCACTCTTTCTTTTTATACAATAAACACACATTACTTTTTATAACAACGGTAACAACAAAAAACAAGTAGCTTTCAATTTTGCAAAAAGATGCTCAACCTTGAAATATACATCCAAATTGGAGGCAACGAGAAAAGAAGAAAAGTCCCCGAAAGGTAAGACCAGATGGAGATTCTCCCAGCTTTTCGGGTGTGTGTGACATCCATAGAGTACAGATAGGGAGGGCACTGTGATTCCTAGCTGTGGCCCAGATCACACACTCACCTTCACAGCAGTAGCCCCTGAGAACAGGGAACAAGGGGTGGCAATCACAACATGACCTCAGAGCAGTAAAGACTGTCATGCTACCTTAGAAATGACACAGTGCGAGCAGGCTGTGAGATGCAGAGGAAGGAGCTGGGACCCACCTGGATGGTCACATTCATGGACTCTGGCGCAGGTCTGGGTACACTCAGGGGGTCTGGTACCACAGGGAACTGGCGGGTAGATCACTGATGCACCACAGTGGCAGGTTAGTTCATCAAAACCTGATGGAGAGGTGGGTGAAACAAAACAACCTTTCTGAGTTTGGGATGTGCCCACACATATTCACACAGACACAAACCACACACACTTTTATTTTTGGCTTTTTTTTTTTAGGGGACTGCTTTTTTCACAAAAGGTTTTTATTTTATTAAAGTTGAGCTGGTGCCAAAGGAGCAGAAAGGTATGTTACTTGCAACAAACTTTAAGTCCATGAGTAACCCAGGACACTTTTGCATGTATTTTATAGATAATAGATCTATAAACCATCTCTTTTAAAAGAATAGGAGACTTCTACTACAGTGTTTTTTTTTTTTCAAACTCCTTTGGTTAGAAAAATGGATAGAGATTATGAAAGCCACAGATAATTAGCAAACATACAAAAATATGCATTTGAATAGAAACCTCAGAGAGACACTGAAGCCATTAAAAAAATTTTTTTTAATTTAAAGATTTTATTTATTTATTAGAGAGAGAATGAGAGTGGAGAGGAGCAGAGGAAGAAGCAGGTTCCCTGCTGAGCGGGGAGCCTGATGTGGGGTTTGATCCCAGGACTGCAAGATCATGACCTGAGCTGAAGGCAGATACTTAACTGAATAAACCATCCTGGCGCCACCCCGCCACAAAATTCTTATAGGTAAAATCAACATGTATCATGTTAGAAATATGAAGTTGAGGGCGCCTGGCTTAGTGGGTTGAGCCTCTGCCTTTGGCTCAGCTCATGGTCTCAGGGTCCTGGGATCGAGGCCCACATCGGGCTCTCTGCTCAACAGGGAGCCTGCTTCCCCATCTCTGTCTGTCTGCCTCTCTGCCTACTTGTGATTTCATTCTCTCTGTCAAATAAATAAATAAATAAATCTTTAAAAAAAAAAAAAAGGAAGAAGTATGAAGTTGAAATGAAGCACAGAGCTGCATTCGGGTTCATGATGCACAGTTTCCAAGGTAAATCAAAATGATGACTCACACTGGACAGTTCCAACAAGCAGCCCACCTCAAGAGCTCTCCTAACTCCTAACCCACTGTTCTTCTCCGGTAAGTACTCTTTCCTCCAAACCCTTCAGAGGCTACACAATGTGGCAGAAAGAGCCCTATAAATATAATCAAGAGACTTTGGCTTCAATTCCTAGACCTACTACTTAGCTGCTAAGTAATTGTGAGCTGATAATTTTTTTTTTTTTTTTTAAGATTTCATTTATTTGACAGAGAGAGAGAGACAACGAGAGAGGGAACACAAGTAGGGGGAGTAAGAGAGAGAGAAGCAGGTTTCCCACTGAGCAGCGGTCCCGATTCGGGGCTCGAAACCTGGGGTCATACCCTGAGCCGAAGGCAGATGCTTAAAGACTCAGCCACCCAGGTGCCCCAGTGTGGGCAGGTAATTTAACCATTCTCAACTTTTTATTGGTGAGGTGGGGATACCAAACTTTGGCTTATCCACTCAACAACCTTATTATGAGAAGTAGCTATGTAAAGGGAATGGGGCTACATAAGTTGTTTTCATGGAATCCATGTGTGTGATTTATTTATTTATTTTTAAAAGATTATTTGACACACAGAGAGAGAGAACAATCAGGGGGAGCAGCAGAGGGAGAGGGAGAGGCAGATTCTCCACTGAGCAGGGAGTCTGATGCGGGGCTCAATCCCAGGACCCTGAGATCATGACCTGAGCTGAGGGTAGATGCCTAACCGACTAAGCCACCCAGGTGCCCCCACGTGTGTGATTTTTATTAAAACACTGACACAACTCTTCTTGAAAATGAAGTAGGCCTAGCATTCTAGCAAAGACATTTTGGGAAATCTTGATCTAAGCCAATCTTTAAATGTAGCAGTTCTCTAAATGTGCTGTTGATTCCTAAGGGTCCCTGAGCTCCTTTCAGGGAATCCATAAGGCCAAAATTATTATTATTTTTTTAAAGATTTTATTTATTTGACAGAGAGACAGTGAGAGCAGGAACACAAGTAGGAGTAGTGGGAGAGGGAGAAGCAGGCGTCCCGTGGAGCCAGGAGCCCGATGCTGGGCTTGATCCCAGGACTCTGGGATCATGACCTGAGACGAAGGCGGTCGCTTAATGACTAAGGCACCCAGGTGCCCCAAGGGATGCCTAATAAGACTAAGATTTTTTTTTTTTTTTCGCTATGCTGACATTTGCATTGATGGTGCAAAAGCAATGGTTAGTAAAACTGCCATGGCTTTAGCACAGATCAAGGCAGTAGTGCCAAACTGTAATCATGGTATTTTTCACTGCCAAGCACTTAGAATAAATAAAAAATGCGGGGCACCTGGGTGGCTCAGTGGGTTAAAGCCTCTGCGTTCGGCTCAGGTCATGATCCCAGGGTTCTGGGATAGAGCCCCGTATCGGGTTCTCTGCTCAGCAGGGAGCATGCTTCCTCCCCTCTCTCTGCCTGCCTCTCTGCCTACTTGTGATCTCTCTCTGTGTGTCAAATAAATAAATAAAATTAAAAAAAAAAAAAAAGAAAAGAAAAAAAGAAAGTCCTTGATGAAGCAGTAAAGGAAAAAAACAACCTAGTCCTTAAATATATGTCTTTTCCATTATCTGTGAAACAGAGTGGGAAATCTGCATAAAGCACTTTTGTTGCATACTAAAATATAACCTGGTTGTTTTAAAGAACTGCACTTGTTGGAGTTGTTAGAATGCCATTTTTACTCAAAAGAATGACTTACAAGCTGTGGTTATTTAGACTTAGGCATCTGGCATACTTTTATCAAAAATTACCAAAGTGAGCCTATCATTTCAGGAAAGCCAACTTTGTTGCTAGTGATAAAAGCTTTCAAGCTTTCAAGTGAAAACAGAATTTTGGAAAGTATGTATTTACCACTATGAGCTTGACAACTTCCTAATACTTTTCCTAAGACCTTTCTGGTAAGTTATATTAATGAATGTAAATGTTTAATATTGTAACATAAAATTTTTCACTAATTCAAAAATTTGCATAACACAGTGAATAATTCATTTCCAAATGATCAATATATGATGCTATCAAATCGTGCATGGGTAAAAGATCCATTCAAAATACAAGAAAAACCAATGAATTTTTTTTTTTTTTTTAAAGATTTTATTTATTCATTTGACAGAGAGAGAGAACACAAGCAGGCAGGGAGGCAGGCAGAGAGAGAGGAGGAAGCAGGCCCTCCGCGGAGCAGAGAGCCCGATGCGGGGCTCGATCCCAGGACCCTGGGATCATGACCTGAGCCGAAGGCAGAGGCCTTAACCCACTGAGCCACCCAGGCGCCCCAAAACCAATGAATTTTAATGTGACAGAGAATAAAAACTAAAACCCTGACTCAAGTCCTTTCTGAAGTGAGGCTCAGGTTTGGTGTAATTTCAAAAAAAAAAAGAATTTCACCATTATTACACCTTCTTTTTCCACTATATGTCTATGTGAGGCCAGATTATTTCATTTCCTTCAACTCTATACTGCAACAGATTAATATATAAACAGATATGAGACTCCAACCATCTTTTATTAAATCAAGCATCTGTTCTTCTAGTTAAAAAAAATAGTTTTAAAAATATGTGTAAGGGTGTCTTTGTGTCTCAGTTGATTAAGCATCTGCCTTCAGCTCAGGTCATGATCCTAGGGTCCTGGGACTGAGCCCCACCCACATTGGGCTCCCTCCTCAGTGGGGAGTTTGCTTCCCCCTCAGCCACTTCCCGATGACTCAAGCTCTCTCTCAAATAGATAAAATCTTAAAAAAAAAAAAAAAGTCATTTATGTTAATATGCAATGAGTATATTAACCTTTTTCTTTTAATAATTTTTATTTATTTATTTGTCAGAGAGAGAGAGAGAGAGAAAACAAGCAGGGAGAGCTGCAGGCAGCAGGAAAAGCAGGCTCCCCACTGAGCAAGGAGCCCGATGCAGGACTCGATCCCAGCACCCTGAGATTATGACCTGAGTTGAAGTCAGACACTTAAAAGAATGAGCCACCCAGGCGTCCCTATATTACCTTTTTTTTTTTTTTTAAAAAGATTTTATTTATTTTTTGACAGACAGAGATCACAAGTAGGTAGAGAGGCAGGCAGAGAGAGAGAGAGAAGGGAAAGCAGGCTCCCCACCGAGCAAGGAGCCTGATGCAGGACTCGATTCCAGGATCCTGAGATCATGACCTGAGCCGAAGGCAGAGGCTTAACCCACGGAGGCACCCAGGCGCCCCCCTATATTACCTTTTTTTTTCCCCTTAAATATTTGTTTAGGGCTGCCTCCTGGCCCACCATCTTTCTTTTCTTTTTTTTTTTTTTTAAAGATTTTATTTATTTATTTTGACAGAGATCACAAGTAGACAGAGAGGCAGGCACAGAGAGAGGAAGGGAAGCAGGCTCCCTGCTGAAGAGCCCGGGGCGAGGCTCGATCCCAGGACCCTGGGATCATGACCCAAGCCGAAGGCAGAGGCTTTAACCCACTGAGCCACCCAGGTGCCCCTATATTACCATTTTAGAAAAGATTTTATTTATTTGGGAGAGAGAATGAGTGGGGGGAGGGACAGAGGGAGAAGCAGGATAAATAAAACCCTCAAAAAAATTTCTCAGTTTTAATTTCTAATATGGTAAACAGATATAAATCACATAAAAAGAGCTCTTTGAGGGTCCTTGATATTTTTTTAAAAAGATTTTATTTATTTATTTGACACAGAGAGAGAGAGACAGAGAGAGGGCACACAAGCAGGGGGAGTGGGAGAGGTAGAAGCAGTCTCCCCGCTGAGCAAGAAACCTGACCGGGGATCGGGGGGTGTGTGGGTGGCAACGGGCACACTTGTTCCTGAGCCAAAGGCAGATGCTCAACGACTGAGCCACCCAGGTGCCCTGTGAGGGTCCTTGATTATTTTTAAGAATGCAAATGAGTCCTAAAACCAAGTTTCCAAGCAGCTGCTAACAATATAGAGAAAGAAGACTATTGAGGACAGAATCTGTCAATGATCTTTAAGAGTAACCCAGTAATGGGACGCCTGGGTGGCTCAGTGGGTTAGAGCCTCTGCCTTCGGCTCGGGTCATGGTCCCAGGGTCCTGGGATGGAGCCCCGCATCAGGCTCTCTGCTCCATGAAGAGCCTGCTTCCTCCTCTCTCTCTGCCTACTTGTGATCTCTCTCTGTCAAATAAATAAATAAAATGTAAAAAAAAAAAAAAAAAAAAGAGTAACCCAATAATGAACCAGATCTCATCTTAGCATTGTTGCTGTATCCCAAGTTTTGTACATTCAGGGAAGACAATACAGCGCTAGAATAACTTTTTTTTAACATCTCAACATATCTGAGATACTTAGGCTTAGTTCAGTATCCCATACTAAGTAAATCACTCCCTCAAAATATACTATGCCTGGGGGCACCTGGGTGGCTCAGTGGGTTAAAGCCTCTGCCTTTGGCTCAGGTCATGATCCCAGGGTCCTGGGATCGAGCCCTGCTCTCTGCTCAGCTGGGAGCCTGCCTCCTCCTCTCTCTGTCTGCCCCTCTGCCTACTTGTGATCTCTGTCTGTCAAATAAATAAATAAAATCTTAAAAAAAAAAAAAAATATATATATATATATATATATATATATACTATGCCTGAACTTCTAGAAAACTCTTATAATAAAGCATACAGTGAAGACACTCACTGGCTTGCCAGCATGACTGGCAGTTCCCGCGATGACAAGGTTCTTCACATCTATGAAGGCCACAACGGAGTTTCCTCCCACAAATCAAAGGACACTTGTGCTCCTTATCCTACAAAGAGATTTATATTTGTTTGTAAAATTATCTCCATTTACACTTTCCACAAACAACAAGAAGGTAATAAAAAAGGCTCTCCAAATTTATGGTGAAATAATGTCTGGGATTAGCTTCAAAATAATCAGAGGGAGTAGGTGTGGATGTGGATGAAATAAGATTAGTTAAGAGCTGGTCATTACTAAAGTAGGATGTTGGATATGTGAGACTCATACTAATCTCTCTGCCTTTGTATATGTTTGAAATTTTTAATAAGAGGAAGTCTTTAAGCCTTCAAATACTGATTTATAAGTCTTGATACGTTGTCCAATTTTATCACTCTATATCTTGTCAATATGTAAACTTTAAAAATAACAATTACATACAATATACATATATAGGTGAGTGTACACATGCACTACTTTGGTACTGGCACAGTGTTGCCTTGTTTATACACAAAACACACATGCACAACATGGTAACACAGTACTGCTGGGCAGTGCTTTATTTAGTTCCATATAAGTCAATTATTCAGATAACTGAAACGTGCTCCTTTCAAATTGCCCTACTCATTTTGCCTACTGACCTGATCCATATTGTATGTGAAACCCAAAGCCTAACTTGCTAAGACCAGCCCAGTCTGTATGTTGGGACAGCACATAATCTCCTGTGGAGGACTGTATGCTCATCTGGTGATCTTGGATTCTGGAGCCTGAGGCCTTCTGTCTTTCTTCTTTCTGTCTTTCTCCCATATTGCCACAGGCTGACCTGGCTAGGACCTAAAATGGTCTGTCTCTTTGGGTAACTCTCTTACTGCTGCCCAGGGGCCCCTCCCAGTGATTTCTAAATCTGGGCTACATTCCAGATGGCTGAGGCTTCTAGATGCCCAGCCCTTGGATGAATGCAATCTGACTGTACCTAATGATAGGTCCACTTACCACACAGCAGATCTCATTACATTTATGCCGTCCACACAACCGTTTCTTGTTACACCGCTTATCACACATAAATGTAGCATCTGCTGTGGCCAATTAAAAAAAAAAAAAAAGGGCAAGGATATGAACATTCAGCAAATATTTGAGTGACTACAAGGTGAAGAAATACAAATGTAATAATGTAAATAAGTTAGTTATGGTGAAAATACATACAAAAAGATACTTTTCATTTGTCAGTCTGTCAAAAAAAAGACAATGGAAGACTGAGTAATATTCATTATGGGTGAATGTATAGAGAACAAGGCACACTCAGTGGATAGGAGTATAAAGTTTTGGTGTACATAGTATCTATCAAAAATTTCAGTGGAAATTCTATCTTAAGGAATCATTCCTACATATATACTTTCAAAAGTGGCTAAAAAAAAAAAGTGGCTAGAGCACCAAAAGCACAAGTAACAAAAGAAAAAAAAAAATTGGGATAGATCAAAATTAAAAGATTTTGTGCACCAAGGACACCATTAAAAAAGTGAAAAGACAGCCCACATAACGGGTGAAAAGATTTGCAAATAATCTATCTATACAGGTCCAGGATCCAAAATACATAAACACTCTTACAACTCAAAGAGAAACTACCCAATTAAAAGACTGGCAAAGGGGACGCCTGGGTGGCTCAGTTGGTTAAGCGGCTGCTTTCGGCTCAGGTCATGATCCCGGCGTCCTGGGATCGAGTCCCACATCGGGCTCCTTGCTTGGCGGGGAGCCTGCTTCTCCCTCTGCCTCTGCCTGCCTCTCTGTCTGCCTGTGCTTGCTCACTCTCTCTCCCTCTGTCTCTGGCAAATAAATAAATAAAATCTTTAAAAAAAAAAAAAAATAAATAAAAAAAAAAAAAAATAAAAGACTGGAAAAGGACTTAAAAAGACTATTTTCCAAAGATTATAAATGGCGAAGTACATAGAAAAATGTTCAACGTCACTAAGGAACAAATGAAAACCATAATGACATATCACTTCATATATATTTAGGGAAGCTATAATAATAATAAAAAAAAACCACATAAAAACCAAAACCAAAACAAAACAATAAGGATTGGAGAGAATGTGGAAAAACTGAAACCCTCAGACATTGTTGAGGGGAATGTAAAATGATGTAGCTGTTATGGAAAACTGCTGTGGCAGTTCTTCAAAAAATTACACACAGAATTACCATATGATCCAGCAATTCCACATGTAGGTACATAACCAAAAATAATTTTAAACAGATATTTTATTTTATTATTTTTTAAAGATTTTATTTATTTATTTGACAGAGATCACAAGTAGGCAAAGAGGCAGGCAGAGAGAGAGGAGGAAGCAGGTTCCCCGCTGAGCAGAGAGCCCAATGTGGGGCTCGATCCCAGGACCCTGAGATCATGACCTAAGAGGAAGGCAGAGGCTTTAACCCACTGAGCCACCCAGGCGCCCCTAAACAGATATTTTAACCAAAACTTGTGTACAAATGTTCACAGTAGCACTAATCGTAACAGCCAAAAGATCAAAACCACCCAAATGTCTGTCAACAGATGAATGAATAAATAATTGTGATATATTCACACAATGAAATATTATTCAGTCATAAAGAGGAACGAAGTTCTGATATGTGCTACAACATGGATGAATCTTGAAAACATGCTAAGTGAAAGAAGCCAGGTATAAAAGGTTACATATTATATGAGCCCATTTATATGAAATACTCAGAATAGGTAAACCCAGAGACAGAAAGCACATTAGTGGTTCCCAGGGGTTTGAGGGATGAGTGAGTGAGTAGTGAAAACTTAATGAATACAGGGTTTCCTCTTGGGGTGATGAAAATGTTTTGGAACTAGACAGAGGTGATGGCTGCACACAACACTGTGAATTTACTACACGCCATTGAATTGTATACTTTAAAACGTTCTGTTCTATGTTACGTGAATTTTATCTCAATTTTTAAAAATGGGCTAGGTACTGAAATGTTTACAGGTGAAATAATGTTCGAGATTTGTTTTCAAAGTATCCTAGTGAAAATAAAAAGTAGAGAAGGGAGGGATGGGTGAAACAAAAAAGGAAAAATGCTGATAACGGATGATGGGTGACAGGTACTTAAGGGTTTATTACACTAATTTTTCTACTCTCACTTATGGTTGAAATTTCATCATAAAGTTTTAAAACATCAGACAAGATGGCTACCGCATCATCTGTAGTGGGGAAAAACTGTAGACAACCCGAATGACCACCCAAAGGGCAATGGTGAACTATAGGTTAACTATAGGGCAGCATCCCCACATACAGAATACTGAGAGGGAGAGCTATATACACTGACATGGAAAAATGTCTTTGATAGATTACTGAGGGGGAAAAAAAAAAAAAAACCAAGGTGAAAACAGCATGTTTAGTATAAATGTAAGTTTAGAGGAAAAAACAAAACTAACGGGATGTGTATACAACTAAATGAATAGAGAAGGGGCGCCTGGATGGCTCAGTGGGTTAAGGTCTCTGCCTTCGGCTCAGGTCATGATCCCAGGGTCCCAGCATCGAGCCCTACATCGGGCTCTCTGGCAGGGGACCTGCTTCCCTTCCTCTCTCTCTGCCTGCCTGTCTGCCTACTTGTGATCTCTGTCAAATAAGTAAATAAAATTGTAAAAAAAAAATAAATGAATAGAGAAAAAGATCTAGATCCATACCCAAGAAACTAATAACCGTTTCATCAGGGAAGTGAAACTAGGAGGGGAAAATTGGGTTAGGGCATATTTTCACTTTTTACTTTATATTGTATTTATTTTTTTACTTTAAAAGTGTATTAGTGTTATTTTTTCAAATTATGTCTTTAATAACCAGAATTTTGACTGTGGGCTTAAGGCGGATATTTCTAGTCCCCTCCCAGCCACTCCCCACCTCCTTAAGGCTAATAGAGCCTTAATTTTGTTCAGAAATTGGGTGCCCCTGTGCTCCTCAGTTCAAGGTTGACTGTAGAATAGTCTATCTACCCTGTTAATTCCATTCCCCTTGTTAATATCCGGTTTAGGCAGGAACATGTGACACAGAGTATACTAATAGCCTCTCAGGACTATTTTCCTTGCTGGTAAGAAGGAAGGGAAGCTTGGGGCACCTGGGTGTCTCAGTCAATTACACACCAGACTCTTGATTTTGGCTCCAGTCATGATCTCAGGGTTGTGAGATCAAGCCTCAAGTTGAGCTCTGTACTCAGTGGGGAGCCAGCTCAAGATTCTCTTTCCCTCTGTGCCTCCCCACCTCACTTGCTCTCTCTTGGGGGGAAAAACGAAGAAAGGGAAGCTTAAGAATCTCTTTCCTTTAGATGTTGTTGGGTAAGATGTGTGGATTTGCTGTAGCTAACTTACACCCATGAGGAGAAAACCAAAAAAATCAGAGAGGCTGACTTGATGTCCTGCAATCAGTGAGGCTGGAACTACCCAAGCCTGGACTTGTTCTGCCTCCATACTTCCTATTATGTGAAACAGTAAACTCCTTTACTGCTGATGTTACTTTTCCCTGGGTTTTCAATACCTGCAAACAAAAGCATCCTAACCCAATACAGCCTTTTTCCTGGCCAGAATAACAGCTTTTATTCTGTACACATTTAACTTGTATCACTTTTCCAAGAAGTTTCCAGGTGGCTTAAACAAAAGACTATGAGATGGTTTGCAAAGGACAGAATCATAATAGTATGGAATGTCAGATCAAGGAGAGAGGAAGAAAGAAAATGGTAGTCCTCAAGGCTAAGAAGGCTGCTGGTTGAGTATCTGTTCCAGGTATGCAACAGTCATATCAAGTCTTATGGGGATCAAGCATCAGAGTTGTGTAAGAAGTTTACTGTATTAGGGATTATTCACCTTCACCCCTACTACAATCATTTTGCTATGAAAATTTTCAAACATATAAAGAAGTTGAAACAACTTTACAGTAACTATCCACATGCCCATTACTGAGATTCTATCACTACTTTTTCACATATCTACCATTCTATTTATCTTAATATTTGATGAATTTCAAAGTCAGCTGCAGATATGAGTACACTTACCCTACCCTAATTTTAGCATTTCATTAACTAGAATTCAATTTATGATTTTTACTTTTCTTTTGAGGTAAAAGTTATATACAATGAAATGCACAAATCTTAAGTGTACCTTTACTGAGCTATGACAAATACATAACCCAAACCCCTTTCAAGATAGAGAACAATTACTTTTATCCCAGAATGTTTCCTCTTGTCCCTTCCCAGTCATACCTTCACTTTTGAGACTGGTACATGGAAGCTCCTATGGAAAAAAGGAAAAAAAAGGTAACAGTAACTCCTTTAGGAATAAATGAAACGACACAACTATAGTGTAGTGCTAAATGTAGCATGTATATCCTAAATATCCTGTACTTCCCTGGCATTCACTTATTGACTGTCTGTCTGGAACTAGGTTAGCTCAGTCTCTGTATTAATATGCTTTACTCACAACAGGGCCCCAGGTTTACTGACACTTCATAACATAATTGTACAATCTTTGTGGTCTGGCCTGCTAATTTAAAGTAGATAAGGAATTATAAAATCTGAATGGAAAGAGGGGCTGCTAAAGGTATACAAAACAAAGAAAAATAATTGCCTGGCAAGGGTAGACAGAAAAAGCCATAAAAAGCAGAAAATGTGAAAATATGTAATAATGTACTACTAGAAGCAAATAGCTCAACACACTTGAGAGCAGCCCTGACATTGCTGAAATGCAGCAAAGAAGAATACAGTAGTCATCCAGTATTCAAAGTATTACTGTAGTAATTATATATGAATGACCCCAAAGATCACACATAACTTGCTGAGGCATGATCCCAAGTAACAAGTGTGGAAAGGCAGCTGTGTGGGAGCAAGCCAGTCATCTGGGGGAGAGGGAGCCTGGCTGCCTACCATCTACAGCTCAATTTGTCTTTGATGTCACTCACAGGTTGCTATGTACTCAGAAACTAGCAAAATGATAAAAATATGCTTTCTTAGTGAAAATGACCCTGAAAAAAGAGGCAGCTGCTAGAGTTGAAAACAGAGGTAAAAAGGTCTAAGAAATGGAAGATTCTGGCTAGAAAGATGTTTTAGATAAATTCGTTGGCTAGGTTGGATGATAAGAAAAAGTTCCCCATATGTTTTCTAGAATCCTGAGTAGCCTCATGTAAATTGCTTGAGTGAATGTTCCAGTTAATGCAAACACTGGATTATAGAGTAGAAATGACACGCTAGAGTGGTATCTATAATTGCAGGGAAAGGCAGAGTTCCTATAGATTCCTAAAATCAGAATGAATTACCAACAAAAACTTAAATACAGTACTTTTTGTTAAGAGGTAGTGAGATGTAGCATACATTTTTCAAAGACCCCCACCAAAGTGATTAAAAGAAAACCACCACTGAAGCTTTAAGAAGTAAGTTTTATTTATCGAGAAAACTCACTTCCAGGGGCGGGGGGTGGCTCAGTCAGTTAAGCGTCTGCCCTTGTTTGGCTCGGGTCATGATCCCAAGGTCCTGGGCAAGAGCCCTGGAGTTGGGTTCCCTGCTCAGTGGGGATCCTGCTTCACCCTCTCCCTCTGTCTCTCCCCTACTCATGCCTTCTCTCACTCTTTCTCTCTCAAATAAATAAAATATTAGTTTAAAAAAAAAGGAAAACATAAAACTTACTTCTAATAGAAAAGCCCATTCCATACAAAAGACATTTCATGAAAAATTTGGCTAAACAACATGGCGATGATCAACAGTTTCAAAGAGATTTTTCACTTTGTCAAAAGGTTTCAACAGAATTCATACTGATAGTGAATGGCTCCAGCAATTTTAGAATAAAACTTATTTGCAAAAATTCTATTTACATGGGGTGCCTGGGTGGCTCAGTGGGTTAAAGCCTCTGCCTTCGGCTCAGGTCATCATCCCAGGGTCCTGGGATCGAGCCCTACATCAGGCTCTCTGCTCAGCAGGGAGCCTGCTTCCCTGCCTACTTTTGATCTCTTGTCAAATAAATAAATCTTTAAAAAAAAATTCCATTTACACACATCTTTTCATGAGTACACTCACTGCCATGGGATCCACTATTAGAGAGAGTGAGGAAGGATAGTGAATGAGAAGCAGAAAAGCAGAGAAATGGGATTGCAGGGGAGAAAGAAGCAAAATGACAGTAGACATTGCTAGCTCACACACCCCAACCCTGCCTGTACGTCTTGGTCACAAAGAGCACCTCTGCGCATTACTAAAATTGTGATTACTACATCACAGTACTTCACAGTCTTCAAGGTGCTGTAGCTGACATTCAAAATATCTCTACTGCCCCATGTACTCTGCAGTTTCTTTCAGAAAAGAAACACACGGGGCACCTGGGTGGCTTAGTCAGTTAAGCGTCTGCCTTTGGCTCAGGTCATGATCCCAGGGTCCTGGGATTGAGCCCCATATGGGCTCCCTGCTCAGCAGGGAGCCTGCTTCTCCCTCTCCAGCTCCCCTGTGCTTGTGTTCCCTCTCTCACTATCTGTCATAAATAAATCTTTATTAAAAAAAAAAAAAAAAGAAAGAAAAGAAACACACACAACTTTTGCCACATGTAAACCACATTATTTTTACATTTTTATTCTAAAGCTTACCTAATAAGCCAGCTCCCAGTTTATGGACTATATACTCAGAAACATTTGCAAGTCAGCAGCTACCCAGACCTTGGGCTTGGTAGCAGAGACTATGCACTGAAAGTGGGTCAGAAATGACAGACTTATACTTGGTATGTTCTCCAAGCTGGATTACCCAAAGATTTCCACAGCAAGGCTCCTACCTTTGGTTACAAGCAAAGGAATGGTAACAATGGTAGGATGTCCCTTTTCTAACCAAGGGGCCAATAAAAACTGCCCTGGGCAGAAAGTAGAAATTGATAAAACAGTTGTATAGTTAATAATTAACCTTCCTCAAAGGATGGTCGACCTTTGCCATTGGCTTCAGGGAGATTACATCTCTAAACCCTTGGAATATCATGCCTGACAGAAGGAGTGGCACTCTTTGCCTGAGGCCTTGGGTCATCACACAGTGTAACATAATTTAGGGTACAGGCTGGCTATACTGAAAAGTCTTAAGGTGGGGACTGGCTACACCACCAAGACCAATGATGTACTTCAGGGTGGGACTTTGGGTCACACAGTAACCATAGACCTCTGGTGACACTGAAGATTGATATCACCACATGGGCAGTCAACCATGTGTACACAATGGAGCCTAAGTAAAAACTGCAAACCCAGGCTTGGGTGACCTTTCCTGGTTGGCAAAACTCCATGCATATTATTACCAACTGATGTTGATAAAGTAACATTGTTCCAACTCCACAGGGAGAGGACAAATTAGAAGCTTCATACTTGCTATTTCTTGGACTCTGCCCTGCATGTTTCTTCCTTTGGGTGATTATTAATCTGTAACCTTCTCCCATAATAAACTGTAAGCACCATTATAACAGCTTTCAATGAGTTCTGCTGAGTCCTTTTAGTGAATTATCAAACCCTGAGGGTGGTCTTGTGGACACTGGACTTGCAGTTAGTATCAGAATTTAGGGTGGTCTTATGGACTATTCTAATTCAGCAGTTGTCTAAACTCTTGCAATGGGTATCATAAATGAGGGTGATCTTGTGGACTGAGTTCTAACTTCTTAGTTAGCTAATTTCTTGTAGTAGTGCTTTTGCTCTATACCAGCATCTAGCATTATCACCACTTGTATTTGGTAGAGCTATCTGTATGCTTGCTTAGCCCCATTACTGGTCTCTGAGCCTGGAATGCTACTTCCCTCTACCCCCAATACCTACCCTACAACTGGCCCCTGGTTGCTGTCAGCATACACTGGCTGGATTGAATGAATCATACATAGTATGATAGGAATAAAACATTACGATGTTATATTGATTCCTCCCATCCCATCATCACTAATTTAAAAGGTATGGGTGATAACTCTAACATTGTTTATGATTTACCTTTGTTCTGAAAGAGCATCGGCAGGAAATAACTGATGTACGAGAGCATGGTCCACAGTCTCCTTCATGGCAGAGTTTTTCGCAGGTATGAATGAAATCTTTAAAAAAAATGAAAAGACTAGGAATGAACACTGCAAGTACTCATTTTCAGAGTCTCAAGTTCACTAGCCACATCAGTCTTCGAATTCTATGCCCCGCAACTCCAGAATCAGAGTTGAGGGAAGAAGAATGTGTTCGAAGCCTCTTCCCTTATCTTTCCTTCATCTGGCAGGCTGGGCCTTTTATGGCAAAGGCAGTGCTCAGAATTAGTCCCTGGAATAGCCTCTGGAATGCATAATGCTTTGCCTAAGTCAAAAATCAGTTCTGACTTTCTTTAGGCCTCAAGCCTCAAGGCTAGACTTGAGAAGATCCTTAAAATTAGAGCCATGGATGACTTTACTGAAGTGCTCTTGACTCTGAAAATCTGAGGATCATAAACAATCAGAAACCATGATCCATAACCTCATTGACTCCAGCTCCGTGACTACCTGCTGGTAAGAGGCCCACCATTCATTCTGCTAAAGTAGGTTTAGGACAAATCCTGTTTCAAGGACCCCTCGGGGATCAGCCACAGTCTCTTATGGCTGCTATTTAAATGTGTTTCTTTCCATCCTTTTATTTTTCGGCCTAGTTTTATTTTTAACTCTAAAGTCAGTTTTCTAAAGATACCACATAGTAGGATCTTGTGCTTTTAAAAAAATTTTGGTTGGATAGCCTCTGCTTTTTAGTAGTTTAATCCATTGACACTAATGTTATTATTGATACAGTTGGATTATATCTGCCATTTAACTTTTACTTTTCGTATGCCTCATGTCGTTTTTGTTACTCTAATCCTCCTTTACTGCTTTCTTTGGCATTAAGTTAATATTTTCTAATATAACATTTTTTTTCCTTTAATGGTATTTTTCACTATTTTTAAGGATTTTTTTTAGTTTTTTTTTTTTTAATTATTTTTATTAACATAAAATGTATTATTTGCCCCAGGGGTACAGGTCTGTGAGTCATCAGGCTTACACATTTCACAGTACTCACCATAGCACATACCCTTTCCAATGTCCATAACCCAGCCACCTCTCCCTAACTCCCCCACCCCCCAGGAACCCTCAGTTTGTTTTGTGAGATTAAGAGTCTCTTATGGTTTGTCTCCCTCCCGATCCCATCTTGTTTCATTTTTTCCTTCCTTACCCCCCAAACCCCCGCCCTGCCTCTCAAATTCCTCATATCAGAGAGATCATATGATAATTGTCTTTCTCTGATTGATGGGGGTGCCTGGGTGGCTCAGTGGGTTAAGCCTCTGCCTTCAGCTCAAGTCATGGTCTCAGGGTCCTGGGATTGAGCCCCGAGTTGGGCTCTCTGCTTGGCGGGGAGCCTGCTTCCCCCTCTCTCTCTGCCTGCCTCTCTGCCTACTTGTGATCTCTGTGTGTCAAATAAATAAATAAATAAATCTTTTAAAAAAATCGTCTTTCTCTGATTGACTTATTTCGCTCAGCCTAATACCCTCTAGTTCCATCCACATCATTGCAAATGGCAAGATCATTTCTTTTGATGCCTCACAGTATTCCATTGTATATATATATATATACATCTTCTTTATCCATTAATCTGTTGGACATCTAGGTTCTCTCCATAGGCTATTGTGGACGCTGCTGCTATAAACATTTGGGGGCACATGCCCCTTCGGATCACTACATTTATATCTTTAGGGTAAGTACCCAGTAGTGGGATTGCTGGGTTGTAGGGTAGCTCTATTTTCAACTTTTTGAGGAACCTCCATGCTGTTTTCCAGAGTGGCTGCACCAGCTTGGATTCTCACCAACAGTGCAGGAGGTTTCTAGGGGGATTATTTTATGAATAATTGTTCTAGGGCTTACCATACACATCTTATCAGAATCTACTTCAGATTTATACAAATTAATTCCAGTGAGATATAGAAGACTTGTTCCTAGGTAGCTCTATTCTCGCTTCTTTTATGCTTTATTGTTGTATATGTCTACATATTATAAACCCACAAATACATTATTAGATTACTTTCTATAATTTCTATTAAAGTTGAGAAAAGGAAAGCAAGCATATATTCATGGTTTGTTGTATTGATCATCTTATCTACCATTTCTGGCTTTCTTCATTTGTTCCTACTGATCTGAGGTACCACCTGGTACTACTTCCTTCCTCCAGTACAAGTGTGGTCCCATCCACACCCTTTGTGCTCTAACTGTCAAATGTATTTTCACATCTTATAAGCCTAACGATATAATTACACATTCTTATACAACCGCTTCTTAAGTCAGTTGCAAAGAGAATATGCATTTACACTGTCCTTCAAAATTACGAAATTAGTTACTTTTTGATTTTTCATATGAATTTAAATCTGGGTTTATTTGCTTTTATCCTGAAGAACTTCCTTTAGTATTTATTATGAAGTGATCTACTAGCAATAAATTCCCTGCTTTTATTTTCATTTCTGGAAGACAGTTCTGCTGGACAGAAGCTTCTCAGCTGACAGTTCCCCGCGCACCCCCTTCCTCCAGCATTTGAATAGTTCATTCCAGTGTCTTCTTATTGTGATGTAGTATTCTCCATTGATTCTGATGAGAAGTCTGCTGTAATCTTATAGGGGGTTCTCTTGTATGTGAGGAATCCTATTTCTCTTGCTTTCAAGATTTTCTCCTTGTCCTTGGTTTTCAGCTTTTTACTTGTGTCTAGGTGTGAATCTCTTTGAATTATCTTATTAGGTAAGCTGAGCTTCTTGGATACACAGATTAATGGTTTTCAATAAACTTGAAAAGTTTTCAGTTATTCCAATACTTCTTTTGCTTTCTACCATTGTGATATTCCCATTATACATATGCTTATGGGCTTAAAAGTGCACTGCATTTGTATGAGGTGCCATTCACTTTTCTTCATTCTATTTTCTCTCTGTTGGGCATAAATTGCTCAGCCCTCTGATCCAATGAAGTGTGGGTAGGGGTAGTCTTTGAGTCAAGTCTGTGAAGTTTGTTCTGACCTCAGAAGGGCTCCTCTTAGCTATCTCTTTCCCTGGTTCTTTCTGCTGAACTAGCTGGCTTACATTTTAGCTTATTGCCCTTAATTAAAAAGAGGTGTTATTTTTTAAAAGTCCTTAAGGTCTCAACTTCTCCACAGTGTTTCAAATCAAGGTCTATTCCTTTGGGGGACTACTTTGTAGACTTCTGGAAAAAGTCTCAGTTACTTATTCTTGGTGCCAAGTGGGACAGTAGCCTCTGGTTTTCTTGGCTTATTTTTCCAGTGTGGAACATCTGCTCTAAAAAGTGAGCTGTGCTGAAGATGACTGGTGCCCCAACAGTCTAGCCTGTTGTGACTGGGGAAGAACTGACTTATGGGTGGGGCTGTATGGAAAGGAGCCCCCAACCTCTCAGCTGTGCTTACCAGAAATTTAGCCTCTTCAACTTAGTTAGAGGGGATGAAAAATGCTGGCAGTCTGTTCTTCCCAGTGAGATATGGTAACCCTTGACTGGGAGCTTAGGGGTAGAGGCAGCCTCATCTTCCTGGCACACCTATCCTGAGTAGAGCTTTTGTTAAGTTGAGCTCGGGGAGAAAGAAAGGAAGTGGACTATGACTTAAACGACACAGACTCTTGCTGTTCTTACTGAATTTTAGATTTTCTTTAATAAATACTTTTCCATTTGATGTATGCTCATAGGACAATTTCCAGAAACTTTAAATGATTGCTTTGTAATAATTTTCCCTAGCTTTGCCTGTTTTGCTGGGGAGTGCGTCCATGTAGCTCATGTTCCCATCCTGAAAGCAAAACTCTCCCTAGTGTCTTGTACTAAAGTGATCTGTCTAGGATAGAAATTCCTATTGAGTGAGCTACTAAAAGATCCCCCCAAGCTTTCTACAGATAAGCCAGATCTGAATAAACTTGACATTCATTGTTTTCACTAGCCATAGGCTTATCTTTGAGCTTCTTAATCCAACAGCCTAATTCCTTACAAATTTTTCATGATTAAAAACTTGTTGAGGTACAGTGGTTAACCTCAAACCCCTTCATCTGGTCTTGTCCCACCCCTGGGCCTGTTTATACAGACAATTACTATCTTTCTCTTGGTCAAGTCCCCATGCACTACCCAATTTACATTTTCTCTTTCTCTCATTGCCAACATATCTTAGCCCCACAGTGGGATTTTTGGTCTTCATATATGAAATCATTACAAAACTGACCCATGAGCTTTCTGAAAAGGGAAGACCCTTACCATCCTTGATTTTGAAGCCATTTGATCTCCATTTTACAGAGCTTATCTGAAGATACATTTTTATAGTAGGCAAAGAGAACCAACACACAACTCGTTTTCCCAATGCAGTAAAAATATGTATTAAAATATGAGAAAAGAGCATTTCTCCTCTATACATAATTTTAAAATCACACTGAAAAAAATAATAAGGGTGTACCTACCAGTTTTTGCTGTTTCTGGAAAAAGTACGAGATCCCTCTTTTCGATAAACATGGAAACCAAACCCAAAGATTTTAGTTTTGCTAATTAGTTATAGGAACACCTCTCTTATATAAACTCCATTGCCCATGTCTATTTTACACAGCCTTTGAACACTCACCCAAGAGAGAAGGTGCCAAGTCATTGTAAAACTATACAGGTATATTCCCCAAGGACTGCTTCAGAATGTCTCAGAGCTCAGACTATTACTTTAAGGCTAATTCCAACAAACTTTTTTTCGTTTCTATATCCAAGTAATCAGAAGCCACAAGTCAGAAAAAAGGGAGAGTCACTAATGGTAGGCACACAGACATACTAAAAGCAATGACAGGAAAATAAACCACCAAAAACTTTAACTAGTAGATAAAGGAATTCAAACTGCACATTGGTGTAGGGAAATTGCCTGAGAAACCTCAGCAGACCCTAAGGGCATCACTGTACCCAGCATACTACAATAACTGAGGTTCAGGAAAATGATTACTCTGGGTCAATAAAGAAGAAAGAAATTATCTTCAGTAATCTCTGTTTAAAGAAAGAAAATGTAATTATTAGAAAACCACCCTTCCAAAATGATGTTTAGGAGGTCTTTTCACCCAACTAGATGGGAAACTTACCTAGAGAGGAAGTATTTTTTGAGTACTCCAAATGGCTAAAGTTTTATTGTACTTATTAGCATTTTAGTTCTTAAATATCTCACCCATAGTAATTTAACATGTTCTTATTATATGAAAATGCCTTTAAAACACTCACTGACCCCTAGACTGGTAAAAGGATATGTGGTGTTCATACTATGGCAGGTTACTAAGAGAAGTTATAACCCACCCACCCCTACCCCACCCTGCCACCCCACGTGGGATAGTATCTCACAACTGTCCTGAGTTAGTAATAAAATATCCGAAGCAGAAGGAGAGATCACTTGGGCATATTTGGGCTTTTACAAGTATACTTTGAGGAAGAAAGGAAAAATGCCCACACAAATTTGACCATTAATATTTTCAAAAGCCGCTGATATTATAACTGAAATTTAACACTATTCTGCTTATATAGTCACTGCTGCCAAACATTTCCATTCACATTGTTAAAAACAGCTATATGCCTACTGGTTACCTAGGGAACCACATGGCAGAGGCTTGCCACACACTTTTCCACATGAAGGGACAGGATCCATGCAAGTTTTCCGACCACTACTTCCAAGTTCTAGCAATTGACTGAGAGGAGTTTGGCCACAAGGGCAACATCGCACCAGCTGGGGGAGCCGTGGGCATGGCTGGCAGGGCTGAGGGTGGCACACTTGAGAACATGTATGGTTCCCACATTTCAAGTCCCTGTTAAGAAAAACATCAGACTATTATGTAACTGTTGCATAAAACATGGCTCTATTCTATCTGAGAAAAACATAAAACCTTACTTGCCACATATCTTTAAACAGCCAAAGTCGCCAAATCCATCAGACTTTCCTACATCTGTTCCACATAACACATCTCGGGAAGTGCTGCCACAGTAGCATACTTGAGGATACAATTTCAAAAACAAAGGTTAGTAAACCGTATGGGTTCTTAAAATATTCCAAACAATCTATAAGAATCTAGCACAAAATGCTATTCATTAGTGATTAGACCTGATGCAGAAACAAATGTGGCTTCTACAGCAGCTCTAAGGACCAGCTAAGAGGCTTTATCATAGGAAGAAGTAAAAAAGGCCTTGTAAGACTGTCGGTATCCCCTGGTGCCTCTGCAGCACATCCCCAAAACATCATTAAAGTGAAGCAACCTTCTAAATTAAGAGACTATCTGGCTCATAAGGCCATGGCTGAGAACCATCCACCCTCAGGCTCCCTGGGGTCCTCTGGTTACAGGAGATGGAAGCTAAGCTGGTGACAGTCGTGGAGTGAGTGGAGTGAGGACTGGATCCCCACAATCTTCACTCCAACCCAAGCAGCACAGATTTAGTACTTTATATATTGGGGTACACTTAAAATGCTTAGAAAACTTTCTATTGCTAAAAAGGAGTAAGAAAAATCAGCGTAATATAAAATCCTTAATAATCTATATTCTACTACCATTGAATTTGAAGTAATCATGTTTGAGTATTCACACTGAGTAGAAAGCTCAAACCCTTAAGACTTTTATTTGCTAGATAAAGAACCCCATCCAACATCTATAGATCGTCCTTTGGGTTCAAGAAATAATGAGTTCCTTTATTTCTTTTTTTTTTTTAGTTCCTTAATTTCTTAATATTAGCAAGAAATAAGTGTTATATTTAAGGAGTTAGGTTTCTGATGTATTAATATGTAACAAGGTGTGATAAGAATTAATTTTCATCAATTTATATAGTTTTTTCTAAGTGTCACTTCACATTTTCAATTTATAATAAAAAATTTATCTTGTTAAAAACCAATCTGTGCAAATACAGTTGGCCCGCATAATAGTTGCAAACCAAAAGAGTAGAAACTAATTGAAATCTTGCAGACTTAATGATGCTCTCCTTCTTTCTCAGTATAACTTAGATATCTACTTGCACAGAAAATCAATATCAAAATAAATGACATCTTAAAATCACGTATTAGTAAAAAATAAAATAGAATACTTCTAACTTCAAACATTAGAAACGTTTATAAATAAAACACTGTCATGAACAGACCAAAAACTTTCAATAAGACACGAGAAGCAGGAAAGTCTCAAATCAATAAAGACCTAGATGCTTGATTTTTAAAATCTACATTCCATCTTCCAGTAAGTACATTTGCAATTTCATCTCCTGTCCTGAAACTGATTCATTCATTCAATAAAGATTTACTGAGTGAATACAGATGTAGGAAATACAACCAATATTTATGGAATCAACAAACCCTAGTAACCGGGAATTTCTGCAAGGAGGCTTTTCTTTGTTAAGTTTCTGCTCAGACAGAAGAGAAGCACTTTTTTTTTTGGTGGGGGGTATGAGCAGACAGCTGTGAACAAAAGAATTGAGGGTCAGAAATAAACCCACACCCAGGGGTGCCTGGGTGGCTCAGTGGGTTAAACCTCTGCCTTCGGCTCAGGTCATGATCCCAGGGTCCTGGGATCGAGCCCTGCATCGGGCTCTCTGCTCAGCAGGGAGCCTGCTTCCCCCTCTCTCTCTGCCTGCCTCTCTGCCTACTTGTGATCTCTGTCAAATAAATAAATAAAATCTTTAAAAAAAAAAAAAGAAAGAAAGAAACCCACACCCATATGGTCATTAATCTATGACAAAGGAGGCAAGAATATGCAATGGGGAAAAGAGTCTTTTCAGTAAATGGTGCTAGAAAAATTTAATAGCTACATGTAAAAGAATGAAACTAGACCATTTTCTTACACCATACACAAAAATATCCTCAGAATGAATTAAAGACATATATGAGAGACCTGAAACCATTAAACTCCTAAAAGTAAACATAGGCAAAATCTCTTGGACACTCCCCTTAGCAACATATTTATGGATATGTCTCCCCAGGCAAGGGAAATAAAAGCAAACATAAACCATTGGGACTACACCAAAATAAGAAGCTCTTACACAGCAAAGGAAACCATCAACAAAACAAAAAGGCAATCTAATGAATAGGAGAAGATATCTGAAAATGAGATGTCTATGAGGGGTTAATATCCAAATATATAGAATTTATGTAATTCAACACCAAAAACACAAACAATCCAATTAAAAATGGATCAGAAGCCATACACATTGCTGACAGATACGCAACATCACTCATCATCAGGGAAATGTAAATCAAAACCACAATATCACCTCATGCCAGTCAGAATGCCTAGTATCAGAAAGGTTAGGATGAGGCACCTGGATGGCTCAGTCTGTTGGGCATCTGTCTTCTGGTCAGGTCATGATCCTGGGATTGAGCCCCACATTGGCTCCCTGGTCACGGGGAGCTTTGTTTCTTCTCCTCCCCGCTCATGCTTTCTCTCTGGCTGTTTCTCCCCCCCCTCAAATAAATAAAGAAATAAAATCTTAAAAGGAAAAAAAAAAAAGAAGATAAGGACTAACAAGTGTTGGTAAGAATCTGGAGAAAAAGGAACTCTTGTACACTGCTGGTGGGATTATAAATTGGTACAACTACTGTGGAAAACTGTATGGAGGTTCCTCAAAAAATTAAAAACAGAAATACCGGGCCGCCTGGGTGGCTCAGTGGGTTAAGCCTCTGCCTTCGGCTCAGGTCATGGTCTCAGGGTCCTGGGATCGAACCCTACATTGGGCTCTCTGCTGAGCAGAGAGCATGCTTCCCCCTCTCTCTCTGTCTGCCTCTCCGCCTACTTGTGATCTCTGTCTGTTAAATAAATAAAAAATATTAAAAAAAACAAACAAACAACCAGAAATACCATGATCGAGCAATTCTACAACTAGGTTTTTATCCAAAGAAGAAAAAAACACTAATTCCAAAGATACATGCACCCTATGCTTGTTGCAGCATTATTTACAACAGCCAAGATATGGAAACAACTCAAGAGTCCAAACAGATGAATGAATATGTGGTATGTATATATATATATACATATACACACACAATGGAATATTACTTAGCCACAAAAAGAATGAGACTCTGTGGAGAGCCCAGGTGGCTCAGCGGGTTGGGCGACTGCTTTTGGCTAGGTCATGACCCTGGAGGCCCGCGACTGAGTCCTGCATTGGGCTCCCTGGTCAGTGGGGAGTCTACTTCTCTCTCTGACCCTCCCCCCATCATGTCCTCTCTCTCTCAAATAAATAAATAAAATTCTTTAAAAAAAAGAAAAAGGAAAAGAAAAAATAATGAGACCTTGCCATTTGTAACTATATGGATGGACCTAGTGGGTATTGTGCTAAGTGAAGTAAGTCTGACAGAGAAAGGCAAATACTGTATGATTTCACTTTTATGTGGAATCTAAGGAACAAAACAAATGAATCAACAAGCAAGCAAAAAACCAAAGAGACTCTTAAATACAGAGGACAAACTGGTGGATGCCATAAGGGAAGTGGGCAGGGAGATGGATGAACCAGGTGAAGGGGATTAAAAGGTACTAATTTCCAGTTACAAAATAAGTCATGGAGATGAAAAGGACAGCACAGAGAATATAGTCAATAATACTACTACAATAACGATATATGGTGACAGTCTACACTTATTGTGGTGAGCACTGAGTAATGTATAGAGTTGTCAAATCAATATGCTATACACCTCAAACTAATGTAACACTGTTAATTCAGCTCAGTAAAATACAAAAAATAATCAAGGATCAGAAAATTGTGACAATAAAACCAAAACTGAGCCCCTGATCAATCAGGAAATAACCTGAGTACAACGTTAAACCCTGTTATGTATGCCAAGGCACAAGAGACAGCAATATGAGCTGGTGACAGAAGAGTTGGGTGGTCACTGCTGGTTGAAGATTATTAGAGAATCAAAGGCAGTCTGGAAGAAGGTCTCTGCTGCCAGCTTTAGCCTATTAAGCATTTTTGTCAACATATGAATGAACCCCTGGGAGGAGTGCTTATTAAATCTCTAGATAAGGCTGAAAGGGATCCTAGAAGAATTACAAATGAAGATAAATAAGTATACTTGTGGCCCTAATAACAGTCTACTAGATATTTACTGCAGACAAAAAAAAAAAACGTTTTCAACTGGGTTTGAAAAATTACCTACACAAAAACAGAAAAGGCAGAGACTGGGATCCATACAAATTCGTACAAAAAAGACCTGGGTGAGTTAGCTGAGAAAAAGCACAATATTCATCAAGAGCTAAATATGGGGGCGCCTGGGTGGCTCAGTGGGTTAAGCCTCTGCCTTCAGCTCAGGTCATGATCTTAGGGTCCTGAGATGAAGCCCAACATCGGGCTCTCTGCTAGGCAGGAAGCCTGTTTCCCCCTCTCTCTCTGCCTGCCTCTCTGCCTACTTGTGATCTCTCTCTGTCAAATAAATAAATAAAATCTAAAAAAAAAAAAAAGTGCTAAATATGGTCCACAAAGGGACTCTCCCACACCATAGTCTATACTGCTAAGACCAAATGGACAGTATATACTTCACTCCTGCCTTATCTCAAATGGATCTGGGGTAGCATATAAAGATATATGAAATATAACAAAGGAATATCAATTTAAAGATGTGAAAAGTAGAACAATGGCAGAGATATAGAGTAAATTATAGCTAAAAAAAAGTACACTATAAAGACAAACATTAGGTCTGTTACCCAGGGTTCCCAAGATAAAAAGATCAATCATCTTTGAGGAAGAACAACTAGTCTTGGAACTAAGGCCAGACAGGAATTTCTCCCAAGAGGACCCATAAAGAGGACAGTTAAGTGATATACAGCACAGTTCCTTACACGAAATCCTCATAGCACACAACATAAAACATTTCATAGAGCTGTTACTTATTTTAACTGCCAACATCGATCAACAGCATCACACCAAAGTAAAATTTAATAAAATAAAACTCTATAGGGCACCAATACATGGAAGCCCACGATCCCTGCAGGTCAGGGGCTAGTGTAAAAACAGAAGAATCACACAGCATGTGTTTCTTCGTGGCTCACTTCTCTCACATAGCACTGCGTTTTGGAGATTCACCCACTTCACAGCATGTATCAATATTACATTCCTTTTCATGGCTGAATAATAATCTGCCTTATGGTTACATTTGTTTATCCATTCGTCAGGTGAAAGACATTTTTTCGTCTTGTTTGTTTTAAAGATTTTATTTATTTGAAAGAGTGACAGAGATAATGAGAGAAGAGCATGAGGACAGAGGGAGAGGGAGAAGCAGACTCCCTGCCGAGTAGGGACCTGACATGGGGCTCAATACCAGAACCCCAGGGGTCATGACCTGAACCAAAGGCAGACACTTCACCCATGGAGCCACCTAGGCGCCCCAGGTGATAGACATCTGAATTGTTTCCACATTTTGATTATGATGAATAGTACTGCTATGCACATGCATTTACAAGTTTTGTACAGACACATACTTCCCTTTTGGTTATATGACTAGGAGTAGAAATGCTGGGTCATATGGTACAATTCTACATTTAACCTTTTAAGAAACTACCAGACTGTTTTCTAAAGTGGTTATACTATATTACTCTTATTGTGGTTTTAATTTACATTTCCTTAGTATTTAAAGGTTTTAAGCAACTTTCACATGTCTATTAGTTATATATATATATATATATATATATATATATATATATATATATTTTAAAGATTTTACTTATTTCAGAGAGAGACAGAGAGCACGAGCTGGGGGAAGGGTAGAGAAAGAGGGAGACACAGACTCCCCGCTGAGCAGGGAGCCCAGTGTGGGTCTCAATCCTAGGACCCTGATATCATGACCTGAGCTGAAGGCAGACGCTTAACTGACTGAGCCCCCAAGGCGCCCCTATATGTTTTCTTTTGAGACATATCTGTTCAAGTCTTTGTTCATTGTTTAAGTTGTTCCTATTTTTTTTGTTGTTTCATAGGAGTAATTCAAATATTCTGGATAAAATCTGCGAGTGATCTGTTCATTTTGTTAATGGTATCTTTTGATGAATAGAAATTTTAAATTTTGATTAAAGCTCAATGTATCAGGATCCCTGGGTGGCTCAGTCATTAAGCATCTGCCTTCAGCTCAGGTCATAATCCCAGGGTCCTGGGATCAAGCATCACATCAGGCTCCTTGCTCCGCGGGAAGCCTGCTTCTCCCTCTCCCACTCCCCTGCTTATATTCCCTCTTTTGCTGTCTCTCTCCATCAAATAAAATTAAAAAAAAAAAAAAAATGAAGTTTAATGTACCAGTTTTTTCTTTTATGGTTAGTATTTTTGTTTCTCTGTCCAAGAAATCTTTACCTAACCCCAAAGTTGTGAAAATATTCTCTTATAGTTTATTCTGGAAGCTTTGTGTTTCTGGGTTTTTACATTTAAGTCTTTGATCCACGTAGAATTCATTTTTGTGTAAAGAATAAGACAGAGGTTGAGGGTTTTTTTCTGTTTGTTTTTAGTTATTTAATTGACAGAGAGACAGACAGTGAGAGAGGGAACACAAGCAGGGGGGAGTGGGAAAGGGAGAAACAGGCTTCCTGCCAAGCAGGCAGCCCGATGTGGGCCTTGATCCCAGTACCCTGGGATCGTGACATGACCTGAGCTGAAGGCCGATGCTTAAAGACTTAACCACCCAGGTGCCCCAAGAGGTTTGTTTTTTCTTATGTATACATCCAGTTGTTCTAGCAACATCTGTAAAAAGACTCCTTTTCCCACTGAATTAACATTGTGGTTGAAAATCAACTGACTATACATATGTGGGTCTATTTCTGGACTTTATTTTCTTCCATTTATCTACTGAGATACCAATAACACCAATAACTGCACTGTCATGATTACTGTAACTTTATAAGTCTTGAAATCAGATAGTTTAAGTCTTTCAACTTCATTCTTTCTCAAGACTTTTTTGGCCTTTCTAGATCCTTTTTTCTTCTTTTTCTCTTTTTAAAGTAGGCTTCATGCCCACTATCGAGCCTAAGACGGGCTCTCTCTCAAACCTGAGATCAAGACCTGAGCTGAGCTCAACACTAGGGGCGCCTGGGTGGCTCAGTCGTAAAGCGTCTACCTTTGGCTTAGGTCATGAACCCAGGGTCCTGGGATTGAGCCCCATGCTGGGCTCCCTGCTAGGTGGAAAGCCTGCTTCTCCCTCATCCACTCCCCCTGCTTGTGTTCCCTCTCTTGCTGTCAAATAAATAAAATCTTAAAAACAAACAAAAAAGAGTCAAACACTAAACCAATTGAGCTACCTAGGTACCCCTCTAGATCTTTTTCAAGAAGTTTCTTTTTGGGCGCCTGGGTGGCTCAGTAGGTTAAGCCTCTGCCTTCGGCTCAGGTCATGATCTCAGGGTCCTGGGATCGAGTCCCGCATCCATGGGGGATCTCCCTCTCTCTGCCTGCCTCTCTGCCTACTTGTGATCTCTGTCTGTCGAATAAATAAATAAAATCTAAAAAAAAAAAAAGTTTCTTTTTAAAATAATTTCCCAAAAACTTACTTTTATTTTTATTTTTTTAGATTTTTTTTTAAAGATTTTATTTATTTATTTGACAGAGATCACAAGTAGGCAGAGAGGCAAGGCAGAGAGAGAGGAGGAAGCAGGCTACCCCGCAGAGCAGACAGCCCAATGTGGGGCTCGATCCCAGGATCCTGGGATCATGACCTGAGCTGAAGGCAGAGGCTTTAACCCATTGAGCCACCCAGGCACCCCTATTTTTATTTATTTTTTAAGATTTTATTTATTTATTTGACACACAGAGATCACAAGGAGGCAGAGCAGCAGGCAGAGAAAGAGAGAGAGGGAAATAGGCTCCCTGCTGAGCAGAGAGCCTGATGCAGGGCTCGATCCCAGGACCCTGGGACCATGACCTGAGCTGAAGGCAGAGGCTTAACCCTCCGAGCCACCCAGCAACCTCCCCCAAACAGTTACTTTTAAACAGCATTTCAAAATCTACTGTCCAAATTCCATAGGACAAAGGCCTATACTGGTATTATGAAACTAAACACTGAACTTAAACAATACAACTAAACACTGAAACCATCTAAGCATTAATGTATCTCCACTTTTCTCCACCCAGGGTACAGTAGAGGCCTTGTAACTATAGGCTTGGGGCCAATCTATGTCATCAAGAAAACTATAAATAAGATTCTAGAAAATACACAAATATCGCTGGCTAGTGTGCCCACCACTTACCCTGGTTCAATATGATCCGACAAGGCTGGCATTGACCCCCATGGCACAGCTCAGCACAGTGGTGCTGGCCACAATTCAAAAGATTCTCACATGGATTGGAACAGTGGACTGAAGCGGCCTGACCACAGCGAACTGTGTGCCTGGAAAGAAAACAGATGTACAGACAGTGTTGGTCTGATGCTGGACAAGTTTCTACTGGATAGCTAAACTAACAATGAAGCCCAAAGTTTACCTCCCAAAACTATGAAACCTTTCTCTTGACCCCATTTCCCTCACTTTTCTGTTTACCTCCTTTAATCTTTATTTCCTTAATAACTCTTCTCCCCTCCACTCTTTCTTCTTCTGCTTTGCTTTCCTTATTTCCCATCCTGACTTTCTTTCCTCCTATATTCTGACCAGTGAAGAAATGAATTTCCTCTCTGTACATTTCTTCACTGAGTTCCCATGAAGTAGCATACAGGAGGGAAAAGAGCCAGGAGTTCCCACAGTATCTTATAGATGGAAGTAGGAAAGCTGGGGGCGGGATGGAGTGGTGAAGGGTTAGTTTTAATGTATACACTAAGACTGGAAGTACAACGGCATTCTCCTGGGCTTTGGTACTCCAGCATTTTGTGTAGTTATAATACTTAAGAACTATACTGTATATGACTTTGATTCAGGATGGGAAAATCATTCTGGCTTTGTTCCAATAAGCATCCTAATTTAATTTTGCTGACTTTCTGGCTAGAGAAGATTTTTGGACAACTATCTTCAGGTTTCTTTCCAAGGTAGGGGTTTAGAGCTTGGAGTCTACTCTCCTACAAGAAAAGTTTTATTCTATACCCTACTTTCATCTCAAGTACGTATTTTGTTTTAAAAAGTCATTGTTACATACACAGATGATGTTTCCAGTGCTCAGCATCATGGCTAACATCAACCCCTGGAGGTGTACACTATTATTTCTATTCTGTGATTTAAAAAATGAGGCTTGGGCGCCTGGGTGGCTCCATGGGTTGAGCGTCTGCCTTCGGCTCCGGTCATGATCTTGGGGTCCTGGGACTGAGCCCTGCATTGGGCTCTCTGCTCAGCGGAGAGCCTGCTTCTCCCTCTCTCTCTGCCTGTCTGTCTCTCTGCCTACTTGTGATTTCTCTCTTTGTAAATAAATAATCTTAAAAAAAAAAAAAAAGAAAGAAAGAAAAATGAGGCTCAGGGAGACTAAGCAACTTGCCCAGGTCAACAGCTAATTAGTGGCACAGCCCAGATACAACCTGGTCTTTCTGACCCAGAGCCCTTACATGTGATTCTCAGGCCACACTACTGTCCTTGTAAGTTCAGACAAATGTGATTCACTGATAATTGGCTGAATCCCATTTTGTCTTGTGGTTCAGAAATCGTATGGGTCTTACCGGGCCTCAGAAACATTCCATAACTATCAGTGATCCTTGCCCTGATGACGGAGAACTTGTATTATAATGAAAAGAGGATGGGCTCTGGGGTTACTTATTCGTTCATTTAACAATATTCATAGAAAACCTCGTTGGTGCCAGATATAATGCTAGGTACAAATAAATGGTCCCTGTCTCCTGAACCTTAATAGATCTGGATTTATTGTTTTTTCATTATTATTATTTTTAAAGATTTTATTTATTTATTTGACAGAGAGAGAGAGAGAGAGGTCACAAGTAAGCAGAGAGGCAGGCAGAGAGAGAGGGGGAAGCAGGCTCCCTGCTGAGCAGAGAGCCTGCTGCGGGCCTTGATCCCAGGACCCTAAAATCATGACCTGAGCCGAAGGCAGAGGCTTAACCCACTGAGCCACCCAGGCGCCCAACAGGTCTGAGTTTAATCCTGATTCTTTTATACACAGACAAATTGAGAAAAAAGTTCCTGTCATCTTGGCATTCAACTGAAATAGGTAATCTCACTATGCAAATAACTTCTTAATCACCTATAAGACTGCAAAGAACTAGGGCAGCAGAGTAAACTAATATTTACAAAAAAGTACTATTTAAGAGTGCGTATGTGGCTCAGATGGTTGGGCGTCTGTCTTCAGCTTGGGTTGTGATCTCCAGGTCCTGGGATTGAGTCCCATGTCAAGTTCCCAGCTCAGTGGGGAGTCTGCTTCTCCCTATCCCTCTGCCTCTCCCCACTTGTGCTCTCTCTCTCAAATGAATAAATAAAATCTAAAAAAAAAAAAGTACTATTTATACCTACCACTTATTTATATCTACCTACTAATTCTTACTTTAGAAATTCACACATAAATCATCAATGTGAAAACTGAAGTCTTTAGAGAGCAGTTCTAATTTTACCTGGTTCGTCCACATTCGCATGTTTTAGTCATAAAGGCAGGGCAGGGTGGGCAAGGTCCAGGATGGCAGAGACTAAAAGAGAAAGGCTTAGATTAGTAAATCATACTCATGTATCCAAACCTGAACAAAGTTGCTCCTACTGGGTCTTATTGGGAATGTGCCAACAAATAAATCTACCATGAATGTTTTAGTATTTGCCTAAAGTTGATTAAGCTATTTAAATGGAAATATCAGGGGTGCCTGGGTGGCTCAGTGGGTTAAAGCTTCTGCCTTAGGCTCAAGTCATGATCTCAGGGTCCTGGGATCGAGCCCCACATCGGGCTCTCTCCTCCTCAGAGAGCCTACTTCCTCCCTCTCTCTCTGCCTGCCTCTCTGCCTACTGGTGATCTCTGTCTGTCAAATAAACAAATAAAAAATCTTTAAAAATAAATAAATAAAATAAATGGAAATATCAACAATGTTTTCATATAGGAAGAACTGGTGGCATTATCATCTTAGAATATTTAACCAGGGGGTGCCTGGGTGGCTCAGAGGGTTAAGCCTCTGCCTTCAGCTCAAGTCATGATCTCAGGGTCCTGGGATCGAGGCCCGCATTGGGCTCTCTGCTCAGTGGTGAGCCTGCTTCCCCCTCCGGCCTTGGCCTGCCCCTCTGCCTACTTGTGATCTCTCTGTGTCAAATAAATAAATAAAATCTTAAAAAAAAAAAAAAAAAAGAATATTTAACCAGAAAAATAAAGCCCAAGTCAAAATACTGGTTTTATTTGGTTCTGACATTCAAAGATGACATTTCCAAATAGGGTCTTAGCCCATTTAGTGAGATGTTTTAGGGCCTCCTTTCCCTTCAGACATGGTGTTGACCACCTAATCTGCATAACTTTAGATGTTCTCTGGTAGTCATGACAGTAGGCCATTTCTGCAAAAGAGTTCAGAAAGAGGGTTCATGCACAGGGATAATTTATTATTGAATATACCTAAAATGCCAACTGAAGGAAGGAACAGTTTAAACAGATGAGTCCCTGGGTTTTAAGGAAGGACCCATGGAAGGAGTAAAAGAACAGGCAGCAGGCCAGGCTGTGTAACCCTGTCTGGGCATCTCTCCTATCACAGGCAATTCCCTAGCACGTCCCCCACATCCTGACCCACAAGGCCTCTGGCCCAACATTTAACCCTGCTCTGAGCAGGAGAAGCACCAAGGTAACACTTTGACTCTGTTTTACTTTTAGATTTGGGTAATAAAAACAAGTTACCATTACTTGACCATTTACCATATGCCAGATTCTGTACCAAGTCTCTTAGATGCATTAATTTAATATTCATAGAACTCTGTAAGTACTGATGCTCATATCATTATTATTTTTCAGATGCAGAAAGTGAGGCTTAGAGAAATTAAGTAACTAGCCCAAGGCCACACAACTGTTAAGCGACTTGACCCCAGGAGTTAAACATTGGTCTGAAGTCAAAGCTGTAGAAATTTGTCCTTTGTAGCTAATGAATTGTTAGTATTGGGTATTCCTCTTCTTATTTAGAAGCTGACTACCTACACTGTAAAGCTGGCTATTTATTGGATAGAAGGGATTCACGACCTAAAAACACTGTGCAACAGGACCCTACACAATTGCCTTTTCAGGACAGAAGTCTGTCCTATTCCCTCTTTTGAACCTAGATATCACTGGGGGATATTTCTTCTTAAAAGCCAGCAGTATACTGCCATGGAAATCCCGTCTCCACCATGTCCTAGCACTATGACTTTGGGCAAGATACTTGGCCTTTCTGAGCCTCATCGGTAAAATGGAGATGATAAATATTTATACATAACCAGGGTGTTGTAAGGATTCAATGACTTAACTTTTTTTTTTTTTTTAAGATTTTATTTATTTATTTGACAGACAGAGATCACTAGTAGGCAGAGAAGCAGGCAGGGAGAGAGGAGGAAGCAGCCTCTGCTGAGCAGAGAGCCCGATGCGGGGCTCGATCCCAGGACCCGGGGATCATGACCTGAGCAGAAGGCAGAAGCTTTAACCCACTGAGCCACCCAGGCTCCCCTCAATGAGTTAACTCTTACAGAGTGCCTGGCCCAGTGTTAAGTGTTCAGTAAATGGTACCATACTGCCCTTCACCCCATCCTGCTACACGCTAACCAAAAGATATAGGTACTCAGAGCCACGAGCAAAGTGTGTCTACCAGGAATCCCCAGGGGTCTAGTGTTCCAACTTACAGGTTACAGGAATGCGGGCAGTCCTGGCCAGGCTGTTTCTTTCTACAAACCTCACCACAACTATGTGGAATTTCATTTCTGCTCCATTCAGGGTTCTTCACCTTGCCTAAAACATACCAGATCAGAGAGTCAATGGTATAAACTTCAACTGCATCTTAGACTTTAATGAAACAACACAATATAGCTAGATAGCATGAACTTTAGTGTGGTTTTCATTAGTGTGACAAACATATCACCCCACATCCTAAAATAAAAAGATGACTGTAATGCTACTCATCAAAAGCTTCACTGAAAACAAAAAACAAAAACCAAAAGCTTCACTGAGCATGATAAATCCTAAATTCTGGATTACCTGGAAAAGAGAAATAAGTCATCTTTACTTTGACTAACTTTGACTAACAGACATATTTAATCTAAAACAAAAAACCCCACAACTTTTGTAAATGGACCCGTGAATAGATATGGGAACATCTGCCATAAGGATTTGAGAGAAGAAATAAGGGAAAAAAAAAAAAAGAAGAAGAAAGAAGAAATAAGGGAAGAGAACAATGGGGTGGGAGATGGGGCAGCACTAAGAGATAGAAAGGACAAAAATCCCCTATACAGCAGGAACTTGCCAAATCTAAAGCTATGAAGTAGGCATAAGAGGGCTATAATTTTACAATTAGTTTGCATCTGGAAATCTTTTTTTTTTTTTTTAAAGATTTTATTTATTTATTTGGCAGAGAGAGACAGAGATCACAAGTAGCAGAGAGGCAGAGAGAGGGAGGGGGAAGCAGGCTCCCTGCTGATCAGAGAGCCTGACGCGGGGCTCGATCCCAGGACTCTGGAACCATGACCGGAGCCGAAGGCAGACGCTCAACTGACTGAGCCACCCAGGCGCCCCGTGTATCTGGAAATCTTTAGTGACTTCTATGAACTTAGCACAGAGGCAGGAAGTGTAAAACTGAGGCAAGGGACTCCTCCATGCCCTTGAGGAACTCATCTTTACTTGGGCAATTTACACCCAAATGATGGCCTGTCCCCAGTGTTTGGCCTCTGCTGCTCTATCTTGTTTCTTTCAGAAGCTTTATTCATGTTGAGAGGTTTGTTATACCTAAAGGCCTATAAGTCCCAAATCTACATTTTTTTTCTTTTTCCTTTTACCCCCCCAAATCTACACTTTGTGCACTGCCCTGAATCCTCAGTTCCGGCCCTCTCTGTCCAAACATCTGCTGAACATCTCTGTGTGAGGTATCACAGTCACCCCAAACTGTCTACATTTACAGTCAAAGTTAGTATCTTCTCTCTGAAGCCTCTCCTTCTTCAGTGTTCTCTATTTGTCAGCAATACCATCACTGTTAGAGTCACAGACTTAAAAACTAGAGTCATCCCCAACTCCTCTCTTTCTTTCCATAATCTACTTAATCACCAAATTTTCTTAATTTCCCTACACAGTGTATCTCACACCTCATCTCCCTTGCTACTTTTACTCTTGTCTATTTGCCAGACTCATCTCCAGTCTATTACAAAAACTTCCCTACGGGGCGCCTGGGTGGCTCAGTGGGTTAATAAGCCTCTGCCTTCGGCTCAGGTCATGATCTCAGGGTCTGGGATTGAGTCCCTCATCGGGCTCTCTGCTCAGCAGGGAGCCTGCTTCCTCCTCTCTCTCTCTGCCTACTTGTGATCTCTGTCAAATAAATTAGTAAAATCTTAAAAAAAAAGAAAAAAAGAGAAAGAAAAAGAAAAACTTCCCTGCTTCTGTGCTTTCTTGCTTTAATACAGTGCCCTGGTTTCCCCCTACCATCTTTCAATGGCTCCACCTCTTTTCCCTGACTCTAAATAATGTTTTGTTTTTCTTCTTTCTGCCAGGGTTCTGCATTAGGCTCTTTTCACTCCTTACCCTTCTTCTATCCACTACTCTCAACAACAACTATCATCCCTAAGTCCTCATCTCTCTTTAAATATTCCTAACTCCCAGGGAACCTGGGTGGCTCAGTCAGTTAAATGTCTGCCTTCAGCTGGGGTCATGATCTCAGGGTCTTGGGATCAAGCCCCGTATCAAGCTCCCTGCTTAGTGGGGAGTCTGCTTCTCTTTCTCCATCTGCTTCTCCCCCAGCTCATGCTTTCTCTCTCAAGTAAAAAAAAAAAAAAAAAAAAAAAAAAATCTTTAAATTTTCCTAACACCACCTCTTACTGGAGGCCTTGTTCACTCAACCCATTCAACGTTTATAAATTGAACTCACTGTCCCCGTCAGTCCTGGTGCTCTGACCTGCCTTTTTCTGTCCTTGGTATCATCATTTTCAAAAGCATGAAACTTTGGAGCCACATTTGGGTTCTTCCCTTTCCCACTGTTATTAATTCCTATTTACCTTTGAAATCTGGTACCCCCTTCCTTTCTCTCCCACTCTAATATACATTATAGACTTTTATTATTTTTCACCTGGGTTCTTACAAAACCCCCAATGTTTAGGCCCCCAAACACTCTATTCCCTCCCACCAGACTAATCTTTATAAAAAATCACACTGACACCCTCAGTGGCTTCCCACTGCCTGCCAAATGAAGTCCCTGCATCTAAGCCTGGCATCAAGAAGTCAGCCCTGGTGCACCAGGGTGGCTCAGTTGGTTAACCATCTGACTCTTGATTTCGGCTCAGGTTATAACCTCAGGGTTTTAAGATCCAGCCCCACAATGGACTCTGTGCTGGGTGTAAAGTCTGCTTAAGATTCTCTCTTTCCCTCTGTTTCTGCCACCCTGCTGCCCTTGTATGTGCACACGGGATCTCTCTCTCTCTCCCAAAAAAAACAAAACAAAACAAATAAACAAAAAACCAGTCAGCCCTGCCTTTCTAGTCATTTCCCATGCCTTCACCTTTACAGATCCTGGGTTCCATAACCAATGATTCTCGTTCTCCTAAAAGATCCTAAGCCTTCTTGTTTTTAAACTTCTGCTTATGCTACTCACCTCAACAAATCTTTCTCCTACCAAGATTTTACCTAGTTTTCAAGCTCAGTTGAATTGTACCTCCTTTTTTAAGGATTCTCTAAATCATCTAGCCCAAAGTGAGAATTCACCCCAAAGATATCCCACAGTTCTTTGGACTTACAGAACATGAAGTTAATTGTGTCTTAGCTCTTAGACTGTAAACTCTGGGAAGTCAAAAGCAGTCTTATTCCCCTGTTTCTTCATAATGTCTGCTACTAAGTTCTCAATAAAGTATATTATATTAATGGTCTCCCCAAAGAGCAAGGTGACGCAAAGTCATTAGGTAAATATAAGACCATTATTTGCATTCCTACACCATTTTACCTTACTCAGATCACCTTGACCTTCAGCCCTCATCTTCTACCTTCTTAAGGCCTCATATCTAATTTGTCAGTGAAGGCTTTAACAAGATTTTTAATTCCAGTGTGGTGCTTTTATGTTTAAAAATCCTTTAAAATAAGGTAATTAAGCCTTGGTATTGGTCCAATTTGTATAGATTTACATGGATTTCTTGTTCCCAGCTTCATGTTGCCTTTCCAACAGTACATTCCAAAATATTCATCCCTTCAACAAATATTATTTTAGTATCTTTTAAGGCTCAGATTTTGGCAATAAAAGATCAGATTTATTTGGCAATAAAAGATCAGCAAATTCCAAATAAAAGAGTGGCTAAAGTGGGAGAGGGGATAAGAAAGGGAGGCCTCCTTTGGAAAACAATGTTTGGGGTCTGATGTTGAACAGATGAGTCAGTGATGGAGATTTAAAGATGGGAAAGAATATTCTAGATAGTTGAGTTCACCAAGAGACTGAGTCTAGAAGTTGAAGACTTCATGACCAACTTTTAGTGAAATGCTAGTTAAGTAATGGGAAAGAAGAAATAGGAGCAAATTAAAGCTTACAGAAATAAACAGGAAGAGCTAGTCATTTCAGGAAAGGAATGGCTAAAAGCTCCAAGAGCTTCTGTGCTGCCAAAAAGGTTAAGAACTTATAAATCAGCCCTGGATTTGTCAGGAAGGAGCCACTGATGATTTCTGAAAACAGGTGCAGCAAGGTGAGGAGGACAGAAGCAAAAATGCGATGGTCAAGAAGGGTGACAGATGGTTAAGAAGCAAAATTTGAAAAAAATCAAGAACTATATGAAGGTTAGCCATTAAAAGACAGGAAAGGAAAAAAAATACACATAAAAGAAAAGACATGCAGAAAACAGACTAGCAGCAAGAATGGGCATCTAGACTGCAGAATGTTCTCCCTAACACATAGGGGAATTGAGTTATTTAAAAACAGGAAGAAGTATTCCATAAAGAGGGAGGACAGAGTTTGTAATGTAAAAATGTAAAAAGAAAATTTTTATTTTAAAGACCCCAATGACTGATTTTCCAGGTTAAAATATTTTTCAACACCACTCTTTCCTCATACTGTTCAAATCTGGAGTATCAAAACTGTTACAGTTAAGGGTGAGAAAGAGCCCATGTCTAAGCCTGCCTCCACCATCTGATCAGCTCTGGTCTAAAGGTAAGATCAAGGAGACCAGAACCACAGCTCAGAAGTTGCATTAGCCTGGTGGGCATGATGAGAAGGCCAGGTCCAGAACAGCTTGACAAGAGCACAAAGGCCTTTGACTCTGGCTGTGTGATGGACCACAGGCAGATGATGTCGGTAGACTCCTGAACTTTTAAGTCTTATTAGGAACTTCTAAAACATGCCTGGCACATCACTTCTTCTGGGCTGGAAAATGAGTTACAATGCATGAAGTGGATGAGACTGAAGTGAAAGCAAAAAACTCACCACAGAAACAAGTGTAAGTATTAGGAACATGTGCAGAAACATTCTGACAGGCAGGACATCTCCAACCACTTTGGCCATCTGTCAAGAAAGACAAGAGGAAATCACAATAATTTCCTTACAAAAGCACATGTAATTTTTAAAAATTTAAACCTAAAAGAAGCCTTAATATTTAAGCAACAGTAGTCATTTTATGTTAAAAATATCAGATATTAAGGATATCAGGATTTTTTTTTAAAGATTTTATTTATTTATTTGACAGACAGAGATCACAAGTAGGCAGAAAGCAAGCACAGAGAGAGAGAGAGAGGGAAGCAGGCTCCCCACTGAGTGGAGAGCTCAATGCAGGGCTCAATCCCAGGACCCTGAGATCATGACCTGAGCTGAAGGCAGAGGCTTAACCCACTGAGCCACCCAAGCGCCCCAAGGATATCAGGATATTAAGAAACAAATTCACAATACTGAATGCTCTGCTTAAATATTATATTTGGGCTTATATTTATAAGGGCTTTAAATATAGTAATCAAACAGGTACCCATTTTTTAAATGTCAGTTGAGATATAATTGACATATAACACTAAGGTGTACAACATTCTGGCTTGATACATTTATATACTATAATAAGATTATCATAGTCACATTAGCTAACACCTCAATCACCTCACATGATTATCAATTTATTATGTGGTTCTACTGCTGAGATAAACACTGAACTAAATCTTGGCTTGAAAAAACAAAAGGATAAAATATTTGAGCGAAGGGGTGTTTGGGTGGCTCAGTGGGTTAAAGCCTCTGCCTTCAGCTCAGATCATGATCCCAGGGTCCTGGGATTGAGCCCCGCTTTGGGCTCCCTGCTCCTCGAACAGCCTGCTTCCTCCTCTCTCTCTGCCTGCCTCTCTGCCTACTTGTGATCTCTGTTAAATAAATAAATAAAATCTTCCAAAAAAATAATTTGAGTACATTCAGGAAAACCCAAATGTCTTCTTTTTTTAAGACTTAAATCATCTCTACACCCAACACAGGGCTCAAATCCACAACTCTGAGATCAAGAGTTGTATGCTCTACCGACTGAGCCAGCCAGGTGCCCTCAGATGTTTTAAATTAGAAGAGTCACAGATCAGAAAACAAATGTTATTTTTTCTTAAAAGGAAATTTTAAAAGATTTTATTTATTTATTTAAAAAGCTTTTATTATTCACGAGAGAGAGAGTGTGTGTGCAGGAGCAAGCAGAGAGGCAGACGGAGAGGAACAAGCAGACTCCTGGCTAAGTGGAGTGCCTAAGGCAGGGCAACATTCCAGGATCCAGAGATCATGACCCCAGCCAAAGTCTGAGGTTTAACAGAATGCGCTACCCAAGTGCCCCTATTTTATTTATTTTAGAGAAAGAGAGAGAGCATGAGCTCACGGGGCTGGGGGCAGGGGAGGCGGGAGGAAACACAAAGGGGGCCAGAGTGGCAGAGAGATAATCTTTCATCCAGACTCTACACTGAACACAGAGGCTCAGCTCTTCAGGGCTCAGATCTCATAACCCATGAGATCATGACCTAAGCCGAAATCACAAGTTGCCTGTTTAACCAAATGAGTCGACCAGGCACCCCAGCAACTGCTTTCTATAAATTTCAAAAGCAAGCTATACAGGCAATGTTTTCTGTAATTGATACCTGGATAAAAGTTACCATTTTCAATAAATGTGACTGATTTTTTTGTATTCCAAATATACTTTGGTATTGTCAGGTTAAGCTGTTTTTAAAAATTTCCTTCTTTAGGGGTGCCTGGGTGGCTCAGTTGGTTGGGCAACTGCCTTCAGCTCGGATCATGATCCTGGAGTCTCGGGACTGAGTCCCACACTGGACTCCCTGCTCAGCGGGGAGTCTGCTTCTCCCTCCGACCTCTCCCCTCTCATGCTCTCTCATTCCCTCTCTCAAATAAATAAAATCTTAAATAAATAAACACATAGATACATAAATTTCTTTCTTTAAAAAATTTTATTTTGGGGTGCCCAGGTGGTTCAGTTGGTTAAGTGACTGCCTTCAGCTCAGGTCATGATCCTAGAGTCCTAGGATCAAGTCCCACATCAGGCTCCCTGCTCGGCAGGGAATCTGCTTCTACCTCTGATCCTCCCTCTTCTCATGTTCTCTTTCTCGCGCAAATAAATAAAACCTTAAAAAAAATTTATTTTATTTTATTTTCACTTTTTAAGCTCTATGCTCAACATGGGGCTTGAACTCACACCACTGAGATCAAGAGTTACATGCTCTACCAACTGAGCCAATCAGGTGCCCCTTAGTTCTTTATTTAATATCTACAGCTTCATACTAGTCATCTGAAACATGTGTTCAAGGAAACAGAGCAGATAAAATATTCAAGAGGAATTAGTTATTTTTATTATTCTTAAAGATTTTATTTATTTATTTGACAGAGAGAGACACAGCGAGAGAAGGAACACAAGCAGGGGGAGTGGGAGAAGGAGAAGCAGGCTTCCTGCTGAGCAGGGAACCCGATGTGGGGCTTGATCCCAGGACACTGCGATCATGATCTGAGCTGAAGGCAGACACTTAATGACTGAGCCACCCAGGAACCCCAAGTAATTAGTTATTTTTAAATCTAAGTTTAAGGGGTGCCTGGATGGCTCAGCCAGTGGAACATGTGACTTGATCTCAGGGTTGTAAGTTGGAGCCCCACGTTGGGTATATTTAAAAATAAAATCTTAGGGATGTCTGGGTGGCTCAGTTGGTTAAGCATCTGCCTTTGGCTCAGGTCATGATCCCAGAGCCCTCGGATTAAGTCCCACATTGGGCTCTTTGCTCAGCTGGGAGCCTGCTTCTCCCTCTGCCTGCCACTCCCCCTGCTTGTGCATGCGTCCTCTCTCTCTGACAAATAAAAAGAAATAAAAGAAATAAAATAAAATCTTTAAAAAAAAAGGCTAAGTTTAAATCCTGAACATATCAAATGAGTGAGAATATTCAGAAGAGAGAAACAACTGACCTGCTTGAGATGCTGGAGACCTTGCCCATTTCTTTATGCAGTTCAAATGAAACACATGATAACAGCTCTGACAACTCCACACTGGCGCTGTGACACGAACCAATTCACAGCACACCATGCACTCATATTTTTCTGTAGTTAGCTGTTCAATTAGAGAACCTGTTAAAAAAAAAAATTAATTCCAACAGTAAAACATTCCTTACTTTAGTCAGCCAAGGATCAGCAAGGCATTTAGGGGAAATCTCCAAACACAAAGGTTTTAAGTATGTCTGATTCTGAGTAAGGTGGCTGTTCAGTGTTTGGGGCGAAGAAGAACAGGAGTATGCTGAGGAAGAAGACTTAGGAAGTGGACATTCAGGTGGGGATTTGCACAATTGAGGAAACAGTCCCAGAAAACTGCCCAGGAATTGCCCAGAATAGCCAAATGCCCCTTATAACACAGCAAGTTGCTTCTGTTCCTCAGAAACAACAACTGTAGCACCTTGTACTACCTCCTATGAATCTGATCCAGATCCATGAAGTCAAGCTGGGAAAAAACTCACGAAACTGCAGTGGTCAATCGAAAAAACCTAAGCCTTGATAGGTTCCAACAACCCAGGGTGGTAACCTCTTTTCTAGTAGTTGCCATGAAAGTCTCATCTCAAAAAGAAAAAAAAAAAGTCTCATCTCTTCTAGTAGTTTCCATGGAAGTCTTCAGTTGATCTACTCAAAAAAGATGTTCTTGGTGTTTACCATAATGCCACGGTAGGGTTACTAGACTGAAGGAGACACAAACCCTCGTTCCAGAAGCCTAGCATCTGGTGAAGGAGATCAGCATCATTAGGAATCCTCCCAGGTGGATTCCTTATTACCTTCGCTGACTTCCAGATTTTTCCTCAAACATGATCTCAGCAAAGCCTTTTTAGATCCGAAGTAGAGTCAGGTACTATCAGATATATGTGTGTGTGTGTGTGTTAAAGAGAGAGAGAGACAGAGAGAGAGAGAGAATTTCTTCTGAGCAGGGAGCCTGACATGGGGCTCAATCCCAGGACCCCAAAATTATGACCCGAGCTAAAGGCAGACGCTTAATTTACTGAGCCACCCAGGCGCCTCTTTCAGTCTATACTTACAGCATTTATTTCATAATACTATTTTATTTGTTATTGGGTCCAAATAGGTTTTAAGAATAAACTAACTAACCTTAAATACATCATGCCAAGTGCTGTACTTATGCACTTTACATATATTTAATTTTCGTAACAAGGCTGTAATATAGGTACCATTTTATAGATGAAGAAACTGAGGCTCAAAGTAGTTCAATCACTTACCTAAGGTCACAAAGCTCACATTTTAATCATTTTAGAGTATTAGCTTTCGTAAGATTACTTTTTGTTTGTCTAATTTAATGGCAAAAGAAATACAAAACACAAGAACTATAAGGTCTGTGAGACAGGGTCTGCCTTGCTCACTGTTGTATTTCCAGTGCCTAGCCATTAGCAGGTGCTCAGTAAATATTTATTAAATGAATGGATGAAGAAATAAATGAGTATCAGCTCTCTCCCTTGAAAGTTTCAGGCTTCAGTAGTTTCTATCTATTTATTTATTTGACACAGAGAGAGAGAAGCAGCATGAGAAGGGGGAGTGGCAGAGGGAGGGGGAGAAGCAGGCTTCTGCTGAGCAGGGAGCCTGATGTGGGACTCGATCCTAAGACTCCAGGATCATGATGGGAGCCGAAGGCAGTCGCTTAACCAACTGAGCCACCCAGGCACCCCAGGCATCAGTAGTTTCTGAGATAGCTCTTTTGTTTGACAAAAGCCCGGAATAAAGATTTTGTGTGGTTGATAAAGAGAAATCTACTTGCTTCAGGTAAATGATAAACACATCAAAAAACTGAATTATATTGGGGCGCCTGGGTGGCTCTGTGGGTTAAAGCCTCTGCCTTTAACCTCTGGCTCAGCTCATGATCTCAGAGTCCTAGGATCGAGCCCTGAATCTGGCTCTCTGCTCAGCAGGGAGCCTGCTTCCTCCTCTCTCTCCACCTGCCTCTCTGCCTACTTGTGATCTCTGTCAAATAAATAAATAAAATCTTTAAAAAAGAAAAAAACTGAATTATATAAAAAAAAACTAAAGAACCAGACTTAGATTCTTTCTTAAAAGCAGGGACACTCTACCCTGCATTGGTTAACATCTCTGAATAACAAAGTTAATTACATTCCTACCATTTAGTATGCTACATATGAAAGATTCTGAAGGGGTAAGTAAGAGATAGCTCATTAAAGAGTAAGATTATGAGTGAATCATCTACATACAAGAGCCTGACTGTGCAGAGGAACAGTCTGTGAGAATTTGGAATAAATTTTGTAGAAAGTGCCTATTGACTATTCTAGGACAGAACTGAGAAGTGAAGGACACAAAAAAGTAAGTGAGGTTGGGAACATACATGAGAATCCTATGATTGACTGTTGTTTTGATTTTTGCCCTGAAGGTTGTCTTTTTATTTTATTGTTTCTCTTATTCATTAAGTTTATGGTTTGTTAATAAATAATTATTGTTTTATATGTGATGTTTCTAAATCTAGTCACAGTGAAACTGACCACTAGGATGCATATATATATAGCAAAGTGGGAACAAGTGCCAACTTTGAATAACCCACAAAGTTCTACTAAGCCCTCTCCAAAGGCTGTTTCTCTCACATCCCATTTTGAATCTGACAGTAAATCCTGCTAGCACTATCTTCAGAATTCATCCAGAATCCAACCCCTGCTGCTATTATTATGGCCCAAGCCACTATCTATTCACCTGGATTATTAAAATGGCCTCCTAAATAGTCTTCCTACTTCTGCCCTTGCCCTACTTCAGTCTATTCTCACCACAGCAGCCAGAGGGAGCCTGTTAAAATGCAAATTAGATAATGCCACTCAAGTCCAGAACTTGCCAATGGTTCTGACTTCACACGTCTGTAAAAGCCAAAGTCCTCACAATGGCCTTTATCACTTCCGGTCCCCACCTGCTATTTCTCTTTCCCTAAGTCACTACTCTAAGAACACAATGGCCTCCTTCCTGGTCCCAGACTAGCAGGCAGATTTCTGCGTGAGGGTCTTTATAACTTGTTGCTCCCTCTGCCCAATACACATACTCCCTAGACATTGGCATAGCTCAGTCCCTCACCATCTTCAGGTGTTTACTCAAAATGTGATCTTCTCAATGAGAAGACTGGCCTTGGCCATATTTTAAAAAATTTCAGCCCGCTCCCTCATCATTCCCCATCACTTTCCCATACTGTATTTTCCTCTACACCACTTGAATCTTATAGATCATTTATTTTCTCCACACCACTTATATAGCCTGTCTTTTATAGCATATATTTTACTTTTTTCATCTTATTTCCTAACTCTATACATCTATCTATACATAGAATGTACACTTTTTTTTTTTTTTTTTTTTTTAAGAATGTACATTCCTTGATGGCTGAGGTTTTTACCTACTGCTGGTTGGGACATAGTGGGTACTCAATGATACTTGTATGAATGAATGAAAAGAAATAAAAATATAGCAAAAGTTTCCAGAAGACCTAGGGAGAGAAACAATATAATCCTTTCACCAATAATACTTCAGTTTTATCAAAACATGTGTAACACATGTAAAATATGGTACTGTCCCAGAATAGCTCTGTCCTGGTAAACTATCACATTTCAGGCCCAAGACACTTGTCTGCTGGCTGCCAGCCCTTGCCTGACCACTGGCTTTTCTTCAATCTTAAATTCTCTTCGATTAGGGTTTCTCCATAATTACTCAGTCACAACAATGTCTACTCTATACTTCTATTTTTAAAGCATGTCAGTAAAGAGGGTGATGTGCCCACTGAAATAATCAGAAGAGAACGGAGTGAAGTGTTAACTGACTACAGACTTCTCAGATGTACCAATAAATAACTGTTAAAAAAAACCCAAAAGCAATTCTGCTTTGAAGAATCAAAGAGAACACTGTGATTAAGTAAAAAAAAAAAAGAAAGAAAGAAAGAAAGAGCCATTAAAAAAAAACAGATGTACACTAAAACTAATCTGATATTTGGAATTCAGTTTAAAATCAGCAAAAATAAAAAATAGATAAAAAATGGGAGACTGTGGGGTGCCTGGGTGGCTCAGTCGGTTGAGTGGCTACCTTCGGCTCATGTCAGGATCCCAAGGTCCTGGGATCAAGCCCCGCATTAGGCTCCCTGCTTAGCGGGAAGCCTGCTTCTCCTTCTCCCTCTGCCTGCCACTCTGCCTATTTGTGCTCTGCCTCTGTCAACTAAATAAATAAAATCTTTAAAAAAAAAAAAAAAAGAGATTGTTCAAATATTAATGCTTATCTATTTTTATTGCATATTATATGTTTAGAATAAAGTGTAAGGATTTCTTTTTTTTTTTAAGTGTAAGGATTTCTTAATGAGCAGAAAAATATATAACATAAGCAAAAAGATGAACACTGTTTATATTACATGATTTTAACAATGTAAAACTGAGCATTGGAAAATTCTATAAGAAAACAGAACAAAAGGTTAAAGCTGGTTATATCTGGATGGTGGGACTAAAGGTGAGTTACCTACTAAACTGACTTTATTAAGTTACTTCATTTAACGTGAGGCAGCTATTTTTAAAAAGCTAATACATGGGCTCTATGCTCAGTGCGAAATTTGCTTGAGATTCTTTCTCCCTCTGCCCCTCTTGCCCGTGTGCTCTCTCTCTCTCTCTAAAGTAAATAAATAAATCTTTTTTTTTTTTTTTTAAAGATTTTATCGATTTGAGAGACACAGCGAGAGAGAGGGAACACAAGTCGGGGGAGTGGGAGAGAGAAGCAGGCTTCCCATGGAGCAGGGAGCCTGATGTGGGGCTCAATCCCAGGATTCTGGGATCATGACCTGAGCCAAAGGCAGCTGCTTAAGGACTGAACCACCCAGGCACCCCAAGTAAAAAAATAAATCTTAAAAAAAAAAAAAGAAGCTAATACAATATAAACATGGTAAACATCTTCAAGATGGTTATGCTGAGAGACTCCTGGGTGGCTCAGTTGGTTAAGCATCTGCCTTCTGTTCAGGTCACGATCCTGGAGTCCTGGGATCAAGTCCTGCATCTGGCTCCTTGCTCACTAGGGAGCCTGCTTCTCCCTCTGCCTGCCTGTTCTCCCTGCTTGTTCGCTCTCTCTCTGACAAATAAATAAACAAAATCTTAAAAAAAAAAAAAAAAAGATGGTTTTGTTGAGTATGAAGCATACGTCAGATACCACATTTATTTATAGGAGTCTGAAGCTTGTGGCAGAGCTTAGGGACTGGAGGTAAAAGTTTAGAAGTCAGCACAGCACAGAGGCAGTAGCTGAAAGAAATGGAACCAGTTGTAATCTTCCAATGAGACCTTAATCAAGCAAGAAGAACAGAGGGCTAAGATAAAGCCCTAGGAAACACCAACATTTAAGAAAGAGGTGGAGGGGCACCTGGGTGGCTCAGTGGGTTAAAGCCTCTGCCTTCGGCTTGGGTCATGATCCTAGAGTCCTGGAATCAAGACCCACGTTGGGCTCTCTGCTCAGCAGGGAGCCTGCCTACCCCCCCTCTCTGCCTGCTTGTGATCTCTGTGTCAAACAAACAAATAAAATCTTAAAAAAAAAAAAAAAAAGAGGTGGAGGAAGAGAAACTTGAAGGACACAAGCAGGAATAGCCAAGGAGAACAAGGAGGATCAGAAATGTGTAATATCAAGGAAGTAACATTTCAACAGACTCCTTTGCCTAAAACTCAAAGGGAAGCCCAGGATAAGGACTGAAATACATCTGTCTGATGGGTGTGACAAATAGAAAGACTTACCAGTAGCTGCGAGTCAAGTGGTGATGATGACAGAGGACTGAGAAGTGAACCAAAATAGGTAAAAAGAAATAAAGTGGTGATTCTTGATTAGACTAGAATGGAAGGAAACACGGGGCGGAGTGGGGGGACAGCGAGGGGCACATATGACAAGGGAAATTTTTTCTTTCAGAGTGTGTGCAGACTTGGGAAGAGAGCTTCAGGCTGAAAACTTGGAATGGTATGTGTGAAAAGGCTGCTGAAAGAAAACAAAGGAGATTTCAGAATGGGTGAAAGAAAAGGAGGATAGGCACAGATGTCTCCGAGTTTGCATTAAAGGGAGCAAAAAGCTGAGAAAATTATGCCTGATGATCTCCCCTTTGTCTGTGAAGAGGCAAGGAGGTCCATTGAGTTTGAGGGAGACGAATGGCAAGAAGGTCTGAATAAGACTGGAAAAGATTTGTAGTCTTAGATGAAAATGAGAAGGGCAGCTAACCAAGGCCATATACTCAAAGTCAAGTGAAGTTGGAGAATCACAATCAAAAATGTTTACTGAGAACCTACTGTGTGCCAGGCATTGTTTAAACACTAAGAATACACGGTAAACAAACCAGACAAAAATCTACTGCCCTTAGGAAGTTACTACCCAGTAGGGGAAGGGAAACAATAAATAAATAATGAAAAGTTATTGAAATTACATGAAAAAGCATAACCATAGGTAGTATGAATTTCAATTCATCATTGAATAGTGATAAGTGCTACGGAGAAAAATAAACCAGTAAAGGATAGGGAGTGCTGGTGGTGGGGGAAATACTCGAGTTCTAAACAGGGTGATCAGGAAGACTTCCCTGAGAGGGTGAGTCTGCAGCAGCACCAAATCTGTACTATCATATGATTTCCTGGAACAGCATTCTGTTAGTCAGGTGGAGCAGAAAAGGTAGACTGCAGTATCAACCCAGGGTGGGGGTTCTGCCAAATGGCTTGGCAGAAGGATAATACTTTAAAATTACATTAAGGCCCAGCCTGAGGAGGGAATAAAGAATGAGAAACAGCTGATGATACAGTTAGTGGGTGGAATAGACTCAGAGTGTCAGAGGACAGGAGGTTATGGTCAGAAAGTAGTAGTGGGTGTGGAAGGATAATGAAGGTGAAGGTCACTGTGGTTGAGAAGATCAAAGAATGTGAGAATGGTATAATCCATATGATCACTAAAGTCCTGCAGAATAATAGCAGGATTTATGGTAAATCAGTGGTTCTCAAATCAGAGTCACTTGGAGGCTTGATAAAAAATAAGACTACTGGGCCCTACTCCCAGAATTTCTATTTGTTAAGTCTGAGGTGAGACCCAAGAATGTGCTTTTCAGCTGCTGGTCTGTAACTATACTTTGAGAATCACTGTGGAAGAGGAAAGATATAGGCAGGAGGCATTAATAAATGACACTAGGGCTGGGAGACTGGAGGCTAAAACATGACAAAGATAAAGAGACGTGGGAGGTGATGTAGCCAAAAATTGATGTACCGATAGGCTCAAAGGAACAGGGATTCTGAGACAAGGTAGAAATATAATGGTTCAGAAAGGACACTGGGAGAGGAGCATGCTCTTCCCGTCTTCCCGAAACTAAGGAAAGTAGGATAAAGGAAAAGTGCATGCTCTGAACAGGCTGCAAGGAAAGGGATGAACTTAAGAGAAGGCCACAGATTAATTAAAAGCAAGAGCAGAGCAGAAATGGACTAAGGATATAGGGGATCCTGTTACCAGAGAAAGAGGGATCCAGAGAACTTGGGAGAACGGGAGCAGTGCTCATTTCTCTCGGTATAGAACAAGAGTAAGCAAAGACCACTTTCAAGCAGCCAGGGAGACTTTTATCTGGGGTCACCCTCTCTTTCCATTCTAATCAAGCTTTCACCTCCACTACTCCACCAAAACTGCTCTTTTCAAGACCAATAACCTTCACACCACCAAATTCAACAATCAATATGAAGTTGTCCTCTTGCTGGATACATCAGCAGCATTTGGCACAACTGATCCTTCTCCTTGGCACAACTCCCTTCTCCTTGAGCTCTTTTTTTTAGTTTGGTGTTTAAAACATGGTTAACTTCTGGGCACCTGGGTGGCTCAGAGGGTCAGGCCTCTGCCTTTGGCTCAGGTCATGATCTTAGGGTCCTGGGATTGAGGCCCACATCGGGCTCTCTGCTCTGCTCAGCCTGCTTCCCCCTCTCTCTCTGCCTGCCTCTCTGCCTACTTGTGATCTCTCTCTGTCTGTCAAATAATTAAATAAAGCCTTTGGGGCGCCTGGGTGGCTCAGTGGGTTAAAGCCTCTGCCTTCGGCTCAGGTCATGATCCCAAGTCCTGGGATCGAGCCCCACATCAGGCCCGCTCAGCGGGAAGCCTGCTTCTCCCTCTCTCTCTGCCTGCCTCTCTGCCTACTTGTGATCTCTGTCAAATAAGTAAATAAATAAAACCTTTAAAAAAACAAAACAAAATATGGTTCACTTCTGTGATGCCTGGGTGGCTCGGTTAAGTGTCTGCCTTCGGCTCCGGTCATGAACACAGGATCCTGGGGTCAAGCCCTGTATCGGGCTCCCCGCTCAGAGGACAACCTACCTCTACCTCTCCCTCTGCCATTCCTCCTGTTTATGTTTTCTCTCTCAAATAATAAATAAATAAATACTTTAAACAAACAAAAACATGGTTCACTTTCTAGTTCAATTCCTACTCATTCCCCATCTCTTCTGATGGGCCCCTATCTTCTAACCTTGAAACACTGAGGTATAGAAAGGCTCTACCCTCCAACCTTTCTTCTCTAACTACACTCACACATTAGGTGACCTCTAGTCTGTTAGAGGACTCAGTGCTGAGAGTTCCCAAATTTAAATCTCCAGTCCAGATCTCTGCCTGAATTTTTAACTCCCTAATTCTCTTAATTTTCTAAACAAGGAGTAGACAAAACAAAACATATCCAAAAACATCTTTTCCAACAAGGGAAGACTAAGAAAACCTTTCCAACAAAAAGACTAAGAAAGACTGAGAGGAGATCAAGGAGACATGATGGATGACTAATTTCAACATGGTATCCTGGACTGGATGCTGGAACAAAAAAGGATGGTAGTGGAAAAAAAATGGCAAAATCCAAATGAAGTCTACAGTTTAGTTTATACCAGTGTTAATTTCTTAGTTTTGACCAAAGGCCAGAGTTGGTTATATAAGATATTAATATTAGACAAAGCTGGGTGAAGGATATATGGGAATTCCCAGTACTATCTTTGTAACTTTTCTATAAATCTAAAATTATCTCAAACTAAAGAGTTTTCAAAACAAACAACACCTTTTCTCTCCCAGCAGTTTTACCACTTCAGTATCTGGCAATTCTGGTTTTTTTTTTCTTAAGATTTTATTTTT